>NC_133396.1:98058417-98374131 GCF_047511655.1 Castor canadensis | reverse complement strand
ATCAAATCACAACTTAGGTTACAGGCCAGAACCTGGACTAACCATAGGTTTCTCTGGAGAATTGAAAGGCAAATATTCCAGTTTCCATTGACCACAATTTGGTTCCAACACTTTCCTACATCCCAAATCCACTTATGACTGTAGGTCCATTTTTACCAGAGAGGAAAATGTGAGAACCACAGGTCTCTTGTGTGAAGCTTCATACTTTCCCAGGCAATTTACTCAAGGGAAAGTGGAGAGGAGGGGGCAGGAGGGAAAAGGAATGAAAAATAGATGTCATACATTTTTTTCCTTGAAGTAACATCCCACTTTTTCTAATTTCCCAGATTTAAAAGAATGTATTTTGTTTGGGTTACCTTGGGAACTACTACTAACATAGGGTTTTTTTTCTGTTCTTTCATTTTTTTCCCCCTCTCTTTAAGTTTCAGAAAGCTTTCAAAAACTTCACAAAAAATTTCAGGGCAATTTTAACTTATTTAATTTCTCATTTGAGTCTAGAATACCTGTATTCCTTTTATTACTTTATATGTTAGAAGAATATATATGTGTGTGTATACTGCTTTAACATAAAATTATATAGATATATGTAGAGATAATGTCACCATCTGACTGGAGAGCATTCCTTCTTTCATTCTTTCTGTAGCTTTCACAGAACTGCCCTTGAAGCAGCCTTTTGTGCCCTTTGCCACCTGGGTTTGGCTTATGCAAAGGTGAAGGCCTTTCATATTGTCTACAGACACTTCCAGCCACTCACACAGGGTATACAGTCAGTTTGTGAATACAATCTATTGAAATTTCCTAACAGCAACCACCTGGGTGAGATCTTTGATATCTCATTAATTCTCTGGACATTTTCAAACATATGGATATTTTTAAAGATGTGGATACAATATTTAAATTTTTAATGGAATTATTTTTCTTAAAAATATTTGGCATTCAGAAAACAACTCACCTAGATTCTTTGGTTCTTAACATTTCTAGCTGCTTGAGAAAAATCAAGGTCTGACACTTTTTCTACTGATTTGAAGCAGAGTCAACAGACGCTGAGGAGGACTGCCAGAACACACCCTGTCATTGTTTATCTGAGTGTCCTGTCAATCCTACACAATGCCTACAGTGAGAACTTCTTCATGCTCACAATGTTGATCCCTCATAGCTGTGGAATGATTGATGAAAAAGTTTCTCTAAAGTGGACAATACTAACAAATTGATAAACATAAATGAATCCCTTGTAGCTAAATCACTTATAACTGTTGGCAGTAGAGTTCAACTCATTTTGAGAATGTGAAGTGTCAAGAATTCAGACAGATTATCCTTTGAAATCACAAAAAAAACCAACACACACAGCCAGTGTGTACCTGAAAAATGCAATAATATACTTGCTTCACTCTCAATATTCCTAAGCTATAACTGTATAAATGAGCTACACAGATGGCAGATGGGGAGTGTGTAAATTTAAAGGGAAACAAAAGGAGGAAATACAAAACTAAACAATGTAATCTTCTACTTAAACATTTCAGAATTTTATTAATCCTTAACAAAACACCTTCTTTCATATGAATCAAATCAGTTTCCTCACCTTGATTACCCTCATACATAGTTCAGTTTGCTTCTATTTATTACTAAATTATGTGAATCCTTACTTAATCAAATCTGTGAAAGATGAGAAAAAGAGTCTCACAAGACTTATAACAATCAAATACAGAATTGAAAACTTAAACCTACGAAAGAGTACCATGGCCTATCAATAACTGTGTGAGGCATGTTGGGAGTATAGATCTGAACTTCTGACTATGATTACAACTTACTAATGCAGGATGCAAAAATAGTGAAGGAAGATTGGAGTTCCTATTTTGCAAAATACTGGATAGTTTAAATCTTGGCCTCACTTAGAAAGCCTGCACATGTAGTCACACTATTTTTTCCAAAGACAATGTGGTGTTTCGAAGACAATCATCATTTGTTAAATAAATAGATGGCATTGTAGGATAATTAACCACAATTAAGTTTGATAACATTTTCCCTTTTTAGTGTATTGTCCTCTTGATATTAAGATGGTAGATTACTCTAATGCATGGCAACAGGTTTATTTTATGAGATTGGAGTTAGAAATTTTGGGATTAATTGTACACTCAGTAAGATTTTAAATAATTTGAAAATTAAATCTTGGCATACATCTCAGGGACATAGATAGGTTTATAAAATAATCCATTCTTAATCTCAGGTCATTGATTTAAAACAGAAATGTGCATTTGCTTCAAAACATCAAATGGTTGCTGCCTCATGAAAATCTTACCACCTTTTACAAATTCAGAAATAGAGGGGCAATGTCCCTGGTTCACAATTAAAAAATAAATGGTATCAATTAAGTTTCCTTGAAATTGATCTTTCATGTCCATACTCTTTCTCGCACTAGTTTAGGTGGCAATCTATTTTCTAAACCCATATTTGATGTTATCATATTCTTGTCTTAGATAGCTTTGTGTTAGGCAGGATTTTTTGATGACTCTAATTGAGGCTGACAGAAACTAGGTAGACCTTAATAGAATAGGGCAGGAAGAAGAAATGGAAGGGAAGGCCATTGAACAATAGAACCACATCCAAAATAATGTTGACCAACAAATAAGCAACACTTTCTGGGACTTCCCTGTTTGGGTAGCTTTGAGCAAAGCTGCTGTGGTAAGATATGTAGGTTATTTGAAAATTCAGTGTTATTGTGGAGGACATAACTCACAAAGTGATTTTCATAGCCGGGCCAAATTACTACTTGATTAACTCCTGATAAAACTCAGAGCGCACAAAGCGAGGAAGAGAATCCTTCTCCATCAGGGCATGGATTCTTTTCTGGGCCACATCAAAGCTGCTCAGAGAAGGCTCCACCAAGTTCTTCATTGTGATGTCCTTAGTGAAGTGGTCAATATTCACCTGCAGACCAGGAAATGGGGACACTGTGTCAGCCCAGGTTGTAGGAATTGATGAGGGGTAGAGAAGGGGGTTGAATTTCTTACCAATAGATACAAGATAGGCCCAGCGTGGTGGTGCACACCTGTAGTCCTAACACTTGAGAGAATGAGGCAAGAGGATTATGAGTCCGAGGTCAGCCTGTACTATATTATGAGATTCTATCTCAAAAAAAACAAACAAACCAAAACCAAGGTAAGAAGAAAGTCACAAAAAGTGAAGAATCCCACTGCTGTGTTATAGGCAATGGGGTAAGGCAATTGATGTTCCAATAAGTGCATGACATGATTCAGATCCAACCAATGTTAGACACCCACCAGGTGTTAAGCCCTCCACCAGTAGCCAACATATACATATCTTATATCTTATTACTCTAACTACAGCCCTAACAATGACTGCTTACATTTGTAGAAAAATAAACACACACACACACGCGCACACACACACACACACACACACACAGAGAGAGAGAGAGAGAGAGAGAGAGAGAGCAAAGTGGCTTCAAGATCACAGTACTGGGGCTGGGGTCTGGCTCAAGTGGTAGAGCGCCTGCCTCGAAAGTACAAAGGCCTGAGTTCAGATTCCAGTACTGTCAAAAAAAAGATCTTAACACTGATAAATGTATTTGAATCCAAGTGTCCTAGTACTTAATTTCGCAATCTTCCTTCCATAGCATTTGGTTTCCTGCTTTGTGGAGAGAGTAGAAAGGCAAAAAGAAATTCCAACCAGGGATCTATGCCCTTTTTCACAGCTCTAGAAGAGTAAGGAAATTTGCTGTTTCCTAAAACAAACTAGGAAATGGTAGTTTTAAAAGAATAATAAATAAAGCCACTGATAGCAGCTAATATTTGTTAAATGGTTAGTCTATGCCAGGTGGTATGCTGAGAGCTTCATGTGGATGGACTCATTTATTCCCACACATCTGTGAGGTACAGATTGCCATCTACATTTTACAGTTCAGGAAACAGAGATACAGAAATGCCATGTGACTTGCCCAAGGTCACAACTGGTAAAGAGAAGATTCAGAATTCCCCAATGTGGTCCAGAGCCCACACATTTAATCAGCAGATTACATCACTTAGAAAGCACTGTGGCTCATATGTCCTGACAGCAGGGCCACTTCACGGCATGACTTCCAGTGATATCATTTACATTAGTGCCCATGTGAATGGTTGCCCCGGAGTCGTGCAGGGTACAACCTGTATGAGATGGCCTACGAATGATTTCAAGAGAACATTTATACTTCACATTGAATGCCTTAATAACTATGAAGTAGTGTGAATATAAAAGAGAAAGAAATAGAATCTAAATCAGACACTGGTCTTGGACCAAAAAATGTTTCAAGTCTCCCCTGGGCTAGAGGTCCTTGCTACTGAAAAGAACTATTTTCAGGAGGCTCAGATAATTATGGTACAGCTGCAGAGTCAGAGACAAAGGCTTGATTGGGCAAGACCGAGCCAGGACAGCAGGACTGGGCTGCCCTTCAAAGCCCAGAGCTATGTGCTGATGTAGGCACAATGAGGAGAAGACTGCCATAATTGAGAGCAGCTTCTGAGATGATGGAGGCCAAAGCCTGCTTTCACATGGGTGGTCTCTGAGGCCTGCCAAGAGCAAGTCACATGCCTAGGAACAGATGTTGTGGGGCAGAAGTGAGGCTACAGCGTCTACTTCCCTGTTCTCGGTTTGTTATTCTTCCCACCATACTAAAACAATGCTTCTTCCTTCTCTTATGTTAAATAGATACAGAGCTTTATAGTTGGCCTTACTTCAAATAGTTGAATTTCTAAAAATTATAAGAGATCTCCTAATCTTACATTTTGAAGTGTTGCACTGGAGAACATCATTCTGAGCAAGGTCAGCCAGGCTTAGAAGACCAAAAATGTATGTTCTCCCTCATATGCGGACTTTAGATCTAGGGCAAATGCAGCAGTGTGGTTGGAATTGGATCACATGACAGGGGGAGAGCACATACGGGAGATACAGGAGTAGAGAGAAAACCCAAAACATGAAAGCGTTTGATGTCCCCACTCCAGAGGAACTAATACAGAAACCTTAAAGCAACAGAGGTTATCATGAGAAGGGGACCAGTAACCAGTGTACAGGTCAGTTAGAGATGAATCAACATGGGTCATAACACATATGTACACAAAAGCAATGCTAGGAATATTTCTGTATAGCTATCCTTAACTCAACTAGCAAAAATGCTTTGTCTTCCTTATTATGCTTGGGTCTTTCTTCAACAAAACTAGTGATAAAGGCAGAACAAGACCTGCCTGGAACTGAGGGGGGAAGGGGGAGAGAGGGTAGGGGAGGGGGGCAGGGAGGAGAAATGACCCAAACATTGTATGCAAATATGAATAAAAAAAAAAACCCTTTAACACATAGGACCTACAGCAAATAGTAGTTATTTCTCTTAATATTTTTATGTGCATCTTCTAGCAAGTCGCTCTGATATATATCGGTTTTTGAGCCATAAAACATGATTTCATTAATTTAAATGTAGCCAAATGATAATTTGCAATGCACAAATTATCTACTTATTGAGCTACACATGGGCACTTCTCTTTTTTAAAATCCTAGTTCTCTCAGTCAGATTCTGGTATGAAAGAGCTGAGGCTAATATTCAGAGAAAGAAAACTTAGATTACTATTTGCCTGGATAAATTCATTATATAAATCAATCTCATGAAAATGAAATAGCAAGTATTTAGGTAAAAATGTAAAAGTTGCAGAATTTATATGTTACAACTTGTTCAACATACTCCAGGTACAGTACATATGTGCAAGAGTTCATAATTAAGAGGACTGAGTCTCTAACTCCTGGGGACAGGAAATGTTTCTCTTTTTTTCTATTTCTCTCAACTTTTGTCCTGTTGTACTAAATTTCTTTCCTAGTAAAGTTTGCTATTATTTTTACTACAAAAAGAGAGGACTGAGGATTTACCTACAGACTTGTCCAAGGGATACATATAAAAAGCTCTAAAACTGTATGGTTTCATCATTCATCTCACAAATATTTGCTGAATTATTATGCTGTGTCAGGAGCAGAATTGCATTCTCTCTCTCTCTCATGCCCAGCATAGGCTCATT
The DNA here is from genome assembly GCF_047511655.1 of Castor canadensis. NCBI lineage: Eukaryota > Metazoa > Chordata > Mammalia > Rodentia > Castoridae > Castor > Castor canadensis. The sequence goes on along the minus strand of NC_133396.1, from coordinate 98,368,081 downwards.
ACCCTGGAGTGCCTGCTTTTGGAGGTCTTATGTATACTCTTGTGCCCCTACATGAGCACACATTGTTTAGAATGCAGGCCCAAGTTATTAAATTAGAACCTTATAATTGGTGACTGTTATTTATTTGTTCTAGTAGGTCAGCTGGATTTTATTTATTTTAAAACTCTATTTTTAACGTCTCATATTTCACAACCAATAATTTTTAATAAGGAACCTTGAGAACAATGTTTTCCCAGAATTCTGAGAAACTAATAAGAGTATGGATAGGTCTCTACCATTTGCCAGTATTTAAACAAATCTTGGAATTATGTGAAGAGGAATGACCTTTATAGGAAGGTTGCAAATGAGGAATCCATTTGAAATGGGAAAAGGTGTACCCAATTTAACTCTAAATTCATCTCCTTGTTAATTAATTGTCTCATTACATATACCAAGAGATTGTATATTGACAGAAAAAAGGATAGCTCAACATAAATGGTGTCAGAAGTAGGGGAGAGCTGACTTTTATGCTTGGAGTTGGAAGTTGAAGAGTAGAAGAGGCGATCTGAAGAGAATTCCAAAGTTAAGGCCTGTAGCAAGTTAGCTTTCCTAGTTTCCTTGTTGAACTCTTTCATTTTCTTGACTTTGACTGACTGTACTCTATACTTGCATACTTCTTTCTTTGTAGTAAAAATAATAGTAGAGTTAATTAGGAAAGGAATTTAGTATACAGAATAGAAGCGGGGAGAAGTGGGGGAAGAGGGAGAAACATTTCCTGCTTCTCATGCTGGAAATGGGAGTAAAGACTACCACTTTTGTATTTCCAACTTCTACCACCTGTGTATAGAGAGAACACATATTGGTATTAAGGTTTATAGTTTGCCATACATTGTCACATATTTACGTGTGTGTGTGTGCGCGCTGGGGATCAATGTACCATTGAGCTACATCCCCAGCTCCATATTTACTCTTTAAAGAAGGTTAGTACAGGTTAATATGTAACCAAAGCAATAAGTATCTAATGTTGGAAGGACAGGATTCTGTTACATATGTGGGAGAAAAGAGATGTCAGTGATGTTTTCCTTTTAAATCATCTCAAACAGGTTGCTGCCTACACAAAAGGCTTGTTCAGCCACCTTTGTGCTTGACTCCAAACTTTGATGAAACGTTTATTGTCCAAATTGGACAAGGTGGAATTTTAAGATCTTGACCAAAACATAATGGGCAGGTCTTGTTGCTGTCATGCTGAATTTCTCAACTTCCCCCAAAACTTCTTTGAAATTAACATATAACTTGTCTTTATTAGTCAATTTGGGGTATAGTTTAACTATCTTTATCACTAATATTTGTATTATTTTTGTTTTCATGAGTAGAAGTCCTGCTGTCCCAAACTAAAGTATAAATGTCAAAGGTCAGAGGAAGAGGAAATAAAGGATGGAGGAGAGAAGAGAGGGAAAAACAAAAAGTGGAGCTTGAAGGAAAGAGAAAGAAAAGAAAGAGGAACAAAGAAAATTCAAGTAGCAATACTCATTAGGCATTAATTAGTTCAGACACTGAGATGTTCTCACATCTATTTGTTTAATCCTTACAACTCTACAAAATAATCTCCATTATTCTTATTTTGATAAAGGAGGAAATTAGACTCAATAATTTATCTAAGATCCCACACTGGCATCATTCTCACTCAAGGTTCCGTGCTACTGAAGTGGAGACCTAGAAAGCTGGGAAGCGGTCTGAATAGGATTTGAATCATGTCTGTTTAAACCATATGTCACTGCCTTTGTACTCAGAAAGTGCTTAATTGGGTGACCTACTCACAAGTAGGCACAGCCTTTAGTTCTAAGTGTTTGGCCTGTATCTCAGATCTCAATCCTTCCTTAGAATATGCTGATCTCTTAACTGACCATACTCACCCACCAGCCCAACAGGACCAACCTCTTTAGGAGCCTCTGTTTGGATGAATTCTTCATAAATTTGCTTTGCCTTCTCAGCCATCTTGACAGGGGATTTGATCTTCTTGTAATCCTCACAGACAATCCAGAACTCAAGGTTTTCCTCACTGAATTCGGACTTCAGGAAACTTTTGAAACTAGCAAGCCCATCTAGCAAGGAAAAAAGTCAGTTAGGAAAAAATTCAGTTGGGAAAATTTATTAATTTATTTAATAGGCATAATACTCTGCTGTATAGCCTAGGCTTAGTTCCTATATATTTCTGACATTGATGTAAAATCTCGTAGTTGGTAACTCATTTAATTCTTATTACACAACTAAGAAGCAGGTGCTATAAGTATCCTATTTCACGGATGAGGTCAGAGAAGTCAAGTGACTGCCCATAGATGCTCATCTAGTAAGTGGCAGAACCAGGATTCAAACTGAGGATATCTGACTCAACAGTTCATGCATTTATCCGTTATCCTAAGCTACTTCTCAGGAGATGAATGATTCATTTTCTTGGAACAGAAAATATCCAATAATGGCTGCCTACTCTCTACTGCACTTAGGCTGAGAACAACATACAGGCCAGCACAAATGTCGTGCCCGAGAGATGATCACAAAGGGCTCACCAGTGCTATCCTATGCACAAAATTTGAGTTTAATCTCATCTCCCTTTCTTAACCCTTCATTTGGATGACAGAGGGATAGGACAGAGATATAGAGAGATACAGAAAAGATGAAGCTTCAGCTCTGATCATCATTGGATATTCAGAGGAAACTGACACTGGACAGAGGACTTACCACATTGACATTGACTTTTTAAAACAACTGAATGCAGTGGATATTTAGGTGACAAATGTTTGCATGTTATGACATCAATGGACATTATTAACACTGATGCCATTCTAGACACATACGAACTACCAATGAGGAAAGAATAGATTTAAAAACTGGTATTCTCAGTATAAAATTAATAATGATTATCATATATAAACTATTTATAAACCCATTTATTTTCTGCAGATGATTTTTGAGCAATTATTATGCCTTAGGCACTATGATAAGTCACTAAGGCAAGTACAATACACATGGTCCTGCCCTAATGGAGTATACAAATTCTGGGGAAAGTAGAAAAAAAAAGAAACACAGTGAACATTTATACAATGAAGGGAAAACTATATAAAGAATAATAACAGTTATAGTAGAGGCCTAATTTCAGTTTAGACTTGGGGAAGTTAACCCTCAAGTTGTAACCTGAGGGCAAGGACCAGATGAAGTTGACATGTGTAAAGTAGTTACTACAGCCATCAATTATACAACAGTTTTTGAAATATATTGAATTTAATATAACTACTGTGATTCTATCCTAGTGTACTATTGCTATGTACAATAAACCCCAGTTTATAAATTAAGAAACATATCTATATCTGTATCTACATATAGATATAGACATAACATCAAATATATATACACAAAAATACTTGGATCTGATCCTTTTACTTTCTTTTTATTTCCTACCCTTCTAGTACCTCCTACAATATTTTTCTTCTCCTTAATGCTGAGTATATGGCTATATACATATATATGTATCTGAATGAAACTTTTTAACCAAAATTCTAACAAATGTGTATCTGTAGGAAGAAAATCCATGTCTATTTGACATGTGAGAAAAGTAAAGATTTCTAAAGGGAAGAGAGAAAAACTCTACTTTCCACAGGTTGTATCAAGACTACAGTCTACCCTTGGCAACATGCCTGGTGTGTCACCTGCTTCCCAGGGCAGAAGGCAGGAATGGCTGTTATCAGTCACGTCAGTGTTCAGTCTTCCTCTAATTTGTCCTCATTAAGAGACCCTTCTACAATCTATTAGTTCTTCTTAAGGACTATATTCAACATTGGGAATTCATTTTCTTTGACCCAATTTTGATCTCTTTCTCTTTCCCTTTAGTTTTTCTCACTTGCCTTTTTATAGACTGATTTTTCACTCACTAGTAATTGCCTAATACATTGATTTCACATAAACCCAAAATGTATGTCATGATTAAACCAAAGACATAAGGTCATTCTTTTTAAATTTTTTTCTTTCTATACATTTTTATTGTCCCTTATGCTCTTCACAGTCCCTGCAACCATATTCACTTCTGAAGAAAAAGAATGGCTCCAGTGAAAATTAACTTGGACTAAGGTCACCATCAATTTCACAATCCAAACAGGACACTTTTCAATTTAATCTATTCTCTCCGTACCTATCCTAAAATCAGTTTTATGATCAATACCTGGAAATAAATCTTGGAACAATGATAGGTACATTGAACAATTTTCTCTAGAAACCTGACTAGCAGAATTATTTGAAAACCCTCGGATAACCTTACCTGCACGAAATCAGATGTACTTTCTCCCTCTTCCTACCCATATTTTCTACTATATTTCCAACACTATTTGCCATGATTTAATGATACAGGAGTCAACATATATGTTGAAAGAAAAAATAAGGCTCAGTTCTCTCCATGTCTTGGTTAAAGTTTTCACGGTTTCTTAAACAAAAAGCGTCTGATAATCTCTGTTGAAATGGAAATTTTTCCAGGCACTTTCTAGCTGCCAGGAAATGAAATCTTATGAGCTCCTGCAAAACCAGATCTAAGAGGAGAAAATAATTCCATAGAACAAGTCCATGACAAATTAATTCTTATTAGCTCATAGCCCTACCAAGTACTCTGAATCACCCATTCTACATCTTTGTAAAATGTAGAGATAAAAGCCCAGTCCTCCCAAACATTATTTAAGACCTGAAGACACATGTCAGTATTCCACAACAGTGTTAACATTTACTACATATCCCAGAAATGAGCTTGGAAAATAACTTTCCAGGGTGGTGAGTCCATTTCCTGGGTATTGGTTTCATCACTCTCATTGAGTTTGACACTATTATTTCAACATCTTTTGTCAATGTATTTACTGTAAACCAAACTCAAAATGACTTTATACCCTGCTGTACTGGGAAGTGTTTGACGCTGTTCTTTCATAGGGCAGTTGGGCATTCTCTGGGGCTTCTCTTATTGGAACCTTCAACAACTACCTCCCAGGGCACTTTCTTCCCCTTAGCCTCTGGCTTTCTTTTATTTATTATTGCGCTGAGTTGGGGTACATTGTGTTATTTACAAAAGTTCTTACAATAAATCAAATATATCATACTTGAATTCACCCCCTCCACCATTCTCCTTTATCACTCCTACTGCCGGAACAGTTTCAACAGGTCTCATTTTTCTGTTTACTGTGTACATGTGTACCCAGTATTTGCATCATATTCACCCTCCTATACCCTTTCCCCACCTCGCCTCCACACATAAATACCACCCCCCCAACAGGACCTGCCCTGCCCTCCTGTTCTCTAATTTTGTAAAAGAAAACAATGACATTTTTGCTTATTTAAGAAGGAAATGGGGTTTCCCTGTGACACGTCCATGTATATATGTATTATAGCCTTGTTTGGTTCATCTCCTCTACTTTTCTTCTTTCTGTCTTAGTCCCTTTCTTATGGTGGTTTCAACTGGCTTAAAAGTTCTGTATTCATTCTTGTATAGATTCTACATCAACCATATTCACCTTAACTTCATTCTTTTGCCCTCCCCTTCTCCTGTGTGACCTCCCTTTAGAGTGTCCTGTTTTTCATAATATTGCTACATTTCTATTAGGTCTATATTCCACATATGATTGAAAACATGAGGCTTTTTTGGCTTTCTGAACCTGACTAACTTCACTTAAGGTGATGTTCTCCAGTTCCATCCATTTACCTGCAAAGGACAAAATTTCATTCTTATTTGTGGCTGAATAAAATTCCATTGTGTATAGATACCACATTTTCTTGATCCATTCATCAGTAGTGGGGCATCTTGGCTGTTTCCATAGATTAGCTATTGTGAATAATGTTGCAATAAACATGGGTGTGTATGCCCAATGAGAAATGGGCAAAAGAAACAAAGGAAGAAGTCCAAATGGTTACAAAACACATGAAGAAATGCTCAACATCCCTGGCCATAAAGGAAATACAAGTCAAAACCACATTAAGATTCTACCTCACTCCTGTTAAAATGACAATCATCAAGAACACAAACAACAACAAATGTTGGCAAGGATGTGGGGAAAAAGGGACCCTAATACTCTGCTGGTAAGAATGTAAATTGTATGGAGGCTCTCCCAAAATCTAAAAATAGAACTGCCATATAATCCTGCAATATTACTCCTAGGGATGTACCCAAAGGAATGTAAGTCAGGTTACAACAAAGGCTCTGGTTTTCTAATGGTCCATTCCTCAGAGACTTTCTCTGATAGATTCCTATCACCCTTGAGGATATCTTCTTGGGTTAAAGTTGAAAAAACTCTAGGCCAAATGTCTCTATTGTGTAAGGGATATACATGTCTTCTTTGCCAACCACTTTCCTATGCTTACTCCACACCCCTAGACGACTCCCAGCCCATGTTCCTGAGAAATCAACACCTGCCAAGTCTTCATGCAGCCTCAGAAAACCTTTCAACATGCCCCTTGAGGTATCCACTACCAAGGAAGCAGGTGAAGCCCATCTCACTCCTTGGTCTTGTGGAAACACTCTGAGATATGTCCATATTATAATCCCAGAGCTACCCCTAATGCATGATAAGACTTTTGGTTTCTAGGTAAAATAAGAGTAGTAACCAATGAAGAACAAAATGAATGCACCTGTAAGTCCACTGTAAGACTAAAAGGAAGCTTTAGACAAATCTAAATCAATTTGGTATAAAGGAAAAAATATTGAAATTGAGATTAGCATGAATGTCTTTTGGAGGGGGCACTGTTTTTTTACTCCCTTCCTTGTTAGAGCAAGCTTTCTCTCTTACTCCTGGTTATTACTGAACCTAACTGGGCTTAACTGGGGGCTACTGGAGATTCAGAAAACACACAGGATAGAAAGACAGACAGAAAATGGGGTCGGGTGTGTTGGGCACTTGGGTGGAGACGCACAACCCTCATTGCTTATTTTCTCTGTCTTTATTCTTTCAGGCCTTACTCCTTGCAGCTCTTGCTTCTAAAGCCTTGCTTCTAAAGCCTGCTTTAAAAACTTGCTTAAAACCTCTTTCCTTAGACTTGCTCTGTCACATGTTTTCTCTTAGCTTATCTTTAGCCTAATCACTCTGGAAGTCTTCTGCCCTCAGGCTTGGTGCTTTTCTTTAGCATTCTCTCTTTAGCTTTCTTAAAGCCTAGGTGTTCAGACTTGCAAAATCTCAGTCCTCTATCTTGCACTGTTCCATGTTCTCTTTGGCTTTTCTTTAGCTTCTAAAGCCTATGTTAACGTTCTTTCTTTGGCTTTGCTTTTCTAAGGCCTATGTTAAAGTTCTCGGTGCAGACTTTCTATCAACCTCTCTTTAGCCATACTTCAGCAACTTCCCTTTAGCAATTCTTTCCCCTTCAGTAATTCTTTTCCCTTCCAAAAGCTTCCCACACCAAAAAGCCCAAGGAAAAGAATCAAGCCAAAGCCCAAGCCAAAGCCCCAAAAAACCCTCCAAACCAAAAGACAAAGACAAAAAAAAGAAACCCCAAGCCCTCCTTCAGTGGATCTTTTATAAACAGTGGCGAACAGGGTGGAGCAGAGGCTCTTGGGGAGGGGTGTGACATTGTAACAGGAGAAACCTGCATTCTTTGCTTCTCTGAATGCAAGCTTAGGAGACTTGGCTGTTCTGCTTTTTCTGTTTTGTGGCACGAGGCTACACCTATCTCAGCCTACAGATGAAAGCAATTAAGCTGCATCTCACCTTGCTCATGTCCAGTTCTCATAGGCTTTTCATAATCCACTCTCCACAGTCTTTGGTGGTGGGGGAGGGCATAGGAAGGGCAGTGAAATGGCACCGATAATTAATAAGTGACATTACATAGCCTATTGGCTCAAACTAGACTCTCAAGCCAAGATTGCCTCAGGGTGAATTCTGGTACCCTATATTTATTGCAATAACTTGGGCAAGATATCCAAACTCTCTGAGCCTCTGTTGCCCCATCTGGTAAATGGAGACAATAATGTAACCCATCTGATAGGGCTGTGGTAAGGATTAAATAATTCATCTATACCTTTTATATGGTACTAAACAATTACTATTATGTTGTTCAATGCATACTGACATTCATCAGTATTATTTATAACATTTAAAATGTATCCTTGTCATCATTTAAAACTCAACTAAAATGCTGCATCATCTGTGAGGTAGTCTTTGCCCACTGCCATCTACTTGCTCTTGAGGATTTTTGTTACTAGGAGGGAAGAGATCACTTTCTATTCTTTTATTGGAACTGTTTGTATACAGCCATCTTTTCTATAACTTGATTAATTCTTTGAGTTTTACTTAGCATTGCCTCACTTTTGCACCCACCTCCTAGCTCAAATCTGTGCATTTAACGTTTACTAGAGATTTCCACTGAGCTAAATAAGACACATTAAGGGAAGGGTTTCCTTTCAACTCACAGAACCAAAGAACATAAATTTTAAAGAAAAATTAAATTTCTGATTTTGCTATTGCTGTAGTATTTTATTTCCTGGGCAAGCTACCTAATCTCTCTAAGTTTCAATTTCCTATTATGAAAAATAGGGGCTGTTGTACCATGGTCCTAAAATTATTATAATTAAATAAACTAATAAATGCAAAGTGCTTAGAAGAGTGCATGGCATGTGATTAATAAATGTTAGCTATTGCATTTTATTATTGTTGTCTTGAGTTAAAATGAGTTTGTCAGTGAGTAAGATGATAAGAAAAAAGAAGGAAGAAAAGTAGAAACTAAAGAGAGAGAAGCAAAGAGAAAATGCAAAGATAGAAACAAAAAGATGAGCCTGGGTCTATGCTATTTTATTCCTCATGGGAGAGTCCAGTTCTCAAGGGTGTCTCAAGGAAATGTTCTGACCTTTTGAAGCTCTTGGGATGTCACCTAAAAACTTTGCTGCTACTGGGCTATGCTTCATCATTCCTGTGCTCTTAAAAATGGCATATGGGGGAATTATTTTTTGTCACGGACTTGTATCAGCTCTTGTGTTTAAAGAACAACATATTTGTTATGTATGCCATGAAACTAATAAATGGAAATGGATGGCACTACCTATGGAATTGAAGGCAAAATATAAGAAATTGATGTTTTTAAGAACAGAGTCAAAGACACTGGGTGATTAAAAAATTATTTCTTAAATGAAGAAAGGTAAAAGCATCACTACTAGTTAGAAAAGACTGAGTAGCAGATTAGCTAGGGTTTTTTAGAGGCTTGGTACCTATTGGTTTTATTTCCACTCAAAGAAATTTTGATTTAAGGAATACTTGGGTAGCTATATCAACTGTGAGAGGAAATAAACTATATTAACACAAAAGAATGTCAAATGTTCCTTATAAATCAACAAAGACATTCTTCCTCAAGTTTAAATCGCTTAAATTGATGGAATCAAACATGCCAAAAAGGATTGTGAAGTTTTATATGTATATAGTTCTCAAATGTAACTGTCTTTCTTACCTGTTTTGCATCAGTCACAGTTAATTTTTGAGATTTTCTGACTATATATTATTAGTTTTAGCAGATTCAAATAAGAGTATCTCACAGAAACTGAGTGGTTAGAGTTAGACTTATAGTTATTCATGATGCATAAATAGCTGATATGTAGGGAAACAGGGCAAATATTGTTTCTCCAGGCCAATGATGTTGAGGTAGAATTATTTGGGCACGTCTGACATTCCATTTGTTATTCTATCATAGAAGGAAGTCAACAACAAACAGAATACAAGGCAGCAAATATTAAATGGCATAGAAGATATACTGAAAAATGGCTCTGGAAGTTCAGAGGATGAATGATTCATTTGGATGGTCAAGGAAGACTAGGCATTTTGTATTTAGGCTAGCTCTTGTAGGAGAGGGAGAATTTCAACAGCTAGAGGTATGAGTTCAGGTATCCTGCCAAAGGGAATACATGTAGAAATCCTATACAAACAGATGATAGGTCAGTTCGCCTAAGGATCAGCCATATAGTTATGGTGAATCTTGAACATTAGAAACTACACTTGATAATATAAGTATTAGGAATCAGTAAAGATTTCAGATTAAGGAAAAGGTAAGTAGTATTCATTGTTGCATTGGTTTTTAGCTTGGAAAAGAGTTGTGACTTTTGTCATGTCTTGAATGAAGATATAAAAGGCATACTGCCAGAAGAAGAAACTGAGGCTGGAGGAGATAATGACTCATGTCAGGTCACAAGAGCTGTTGATAGGAATTTGAACTACAGTTTACTACCCATGACTTGTTCAGAGATCTTTCTTCTGTGGTATCCAATCCTTGTCAGTCTATTATGAGTGCAAGCAGGGAACAATTAGTTTCTCTAGTTTACTGGTAAGACTGTTAAGAAGCACACAGGTCAAGCCACTTGCTTTGGCTCATGCACGTAAGCAAGACAGATGGGAACACAGCCCGCAGTGTGAGTCTTCATTTTTTCACACAGGGAGAGACCACATAACTAGCTGTATGCTTACGACCATACTCCCATGGTACCCTCGTTTTGTTGAAATCACTTGGAAAAATTGAAGAAATGCCAAAATCAGGAAATAAGGACACAAGAAAAGCATAGGTGTTTTATGTCTCTGTCCTGATCCTATTGTGACCCTAATAAGAAACAAATTGAACTTACAGTTGTTCTGCAGGAGCTTGTCCAGGGAATCACGCCATTGCAGGGCCTCGTCCAGCGAGGGTCTAAGTCAAGAACAAGGACAGAAATAGGTGGCAGCATAAGTAGGTAGCTAACTGCATATATGACAATGACCTGGCCCTGTTTTTCTGAGGTGGAAATGATACAACTGATGACCCATCCTCACAACAAGGGCACTTGAATTACTTTCTAATAGTTGGTTCTAATTAACTGGTTTGCTTTCATGTACTTATATTACATATCTTCATTTCTTTCTAGATAATCTTTCTGTCCCTTTTTAGAAGTACAGTTTATTTGTCATGACACTGTGTCTTGATATTCTTGTATATCCCATGATGGTGGCTCTAACTGTGGTCTTCATTGTAAACATAAACATAACTCAATGACATCCAGTTGTCCTGTTATAGGGATTGAACTCATGTTCCCTGCCTCATCAATGTTGCCCATTCACCACCTGACTTAATTAGCAAAGGGTATTTGGTTCCACATCCACAGCAGAAGGCCATCTCATTAAGGCTAGTGCAAGATGGTATGGATAATTTTGCCTCATGCTGGGAATATCATAGCAAGTTTACATTTTAAAAAAATCTACCTTTATTTCTCTGCCCAATTAGGACAGGGAAATTTTTTTTTTAAAGAATTTGATCTTTCTGAGAAGAAAAGTAGTTAATATATCCTGAATTGGAATGTCGTACACAAATGCTTGAGATGCTGACTCAAAAGAAGGAGGTAATAGACAACATATAATTTTCCCTTTGGCTGCTTTTAACATTTATATATGCAGAAACCCTGCAGCTATTTCATTTTAACCACCAATTCTTCTCTCCCAGCAGGATGTGTCAAGGCAAACTGGTGGTATCTAAAAAAAATGGTTGACTGCACTCTCCTTGCAATCACCCTGCTTGAACCCTTGCATTATGTTGTGAGTTCTTCATTGTCACATCAAAATAAACTGACAGGACATTTATTAGACTATAAAGGCAATGGATGTGTTTTTCCCAAATTGGAATTTCCTTAGCTCTTAAATTGTTTATCAACTGTCAATTATATTTCTGGAGTTTTAATTACTAAGTTTCGCAGCTGAGGTTGATAAGAAAATTGTTTATTCTGCTTTTTATTTTCTTGACTTGGATTAAGCTTTACTTTATGTAATGAGTCCAAGATAGCAGTAGGTTTCTTGGCTAAAGTGCTGTGATAATTCCCTAACTTCGCTGTTCCTTATTGTATAAACTGTGAGTCCTAATTACATGATTTTTTAATATCAAGTCCGTGTGTTCACTTGTTGAAACTTATACTTCACAAAAAATGAGGGTAACACCTTTATGAAGTAATTTTAGTTGATTCCTGTTTTTCTGACTAGAAACATAAATGTCATAATTCTTTGGCAATTTATTGAACTACCTTTCCTCTCTTTGTGTCCCTCTGGCTAGCATAAAGGAACACGGGGAGGAAAAGTAGCACAAACATGGGCTTACAAATGTGTCTTTATATTTTGCTGGTTCATTTTATTGCTAACTATAAAAATGACATACTTTTTAGAGGTCAATAACTCCTTTTGGCTCTTCTATATTGCTTCATACGGAGAACTTTTCCTGTGTGTGTGTGTGTGTGTGTGTGTGTGTGTGTGTAATCTCATACCTACATATCCAGCACAAAACCTTACACATCTTAATTTCTTCATCATAGTTGTTTCAATATTTTGCAAATAATAGATACACACCAAGTTCCAACAGTTCACAGAAGCAGCAGGACATTGAATTATTGGACAAAAGAAACTGGCTCAGAGCAAAGGGAAGGACTGGTTCATTCACTGAATCTCCTGATTTTATAAATATTCTCATAAAATGAAATCACTTTCCTGTCCCCATTTTCCTCTGGAGCACAGGAAGTAGCAGTGACATGAGCAGGTGCACCAAACTTAAGCATGTTACCAGGCCCAATTTGTCCCAAATGGTCTTGTTAGAAACTGATTAATGGTCAATAACAGCAGCACATCACAGCCAAGATTAAATTCCTGAAAAGGACATGTGCAGAGTCCGCTCGGGGGTTAAATTAGTCCAAATTGATTTAAAGGCAGCCAAGCAGGACACAGCCCCCACAGCATGCAGCCCAGTGTCCTGATTACCAGCCTAGAAGGTAACAGGTTCATCCTGTCCTGATTCTTAGAATTTGGCAGGATTCATTAAGTCTGACTTCTCTGCAAACAAGATAGATGCATATCACTAAATGACCAATGAGCATCCTGGTTTGCAAGGTCATAGCTGACCACAGAGGGTGAGCACAGAGTCTCTGTTGTGGGTGTGTGAGGGAGGAGAGGAAGCCAGTTCAAAGGAAAGGCAAAATAAACATTTATAGGGATGATTAACTACGTGTTTTATAATGCACAGTATAAATGCCACCTGGTTCAGGAAGTGACCATCACAGCTGGAAGCTATCTCCCTCTTTTCTCCACTCTTCCCACATTTCATTTGACAAATCTCTCATAGGACAATGGTGTCCTTGCTGCCTGCAAAGATAGCATGTCATTCACGGAGAACCTGTCCCTTTGAAACCCATCCTGTCACATATCCCCCAGGGCATCAGCCTGAATACGTGAGCTTTGTTGCAAAAATCAAAGAAGTGGGTTTTCTCCTACTGGAAGCAAGTTCAAGGGGAAAAAGAACAATAAAGAATACTAAAATGGTATCTAACAACTCTTGTAAATATCATAATGTGCCCCCCATACAACAATAATGTGACAAATTAATCATTTTAAACATAAATTTTTTTTTCCAAAAGAACACTAAAATGGAAACATAGGTGGGGTATGATGTAAACATACAGGTAGCTTTTCTTCTATTTTTCTCAGTGGTTCAATTTTTTAATAAAACTGAGAAAAATATATTAAAACTAGAAAATGCATCCTTAAAAATAGTCCAAAGAAGATGAGAGGGATTAAAATTACCTTCAGCCAAGAGGTTTATTTTATCCTCTGAGAGAAAGTGGGTAAAAAAAAAGAAAAGAAATATTAAGGTTGAGAAAAGAGAAGTCAACAGAGGTCATATAGAACACAGTCTTTCCTTGTCCCATAAAGGCACAGAAATTTGCCCAAAGTGAAGAGATGGAAGGAGGGTTAAGGGTTTGGAAGAGAGTGGGAATATCTTGTAGTGGTCATTGTTAAAACTTCAGTAGACACACACAAATATTCTTTAGGGATATGAAGGATTTTTCCAAAAAATTCAAATGTTTGGAAGAAGAAATGGGATGGAAAACAAAAGAAGCAAATAATCAAATAAATGTCAGTTCCAGATTCTCTCCTAAAACAGTTTCTGAGCCCATTTGGTCAAATAGTTCAAGTATCCGTGTGGGATATTACAGCAGAGAATCAAGCCGGAAATGTAGTAGTTTATTTTTTAAAGTTAATCCCAACGGATCAATAATTACCAAACTGTTTACTTCAAAGTAGACCTTTTGATCTGTTGCTGCTATGAAATGTAGTTCTTATTCTCCACTCATGCTTGGAGCCTGCTGCTTCACAGTGAATTAACTTTCCCCTTTCTAAATGCAGAAAACTCAATTATGCCTCACTTCTGCTTTGAAGTAATAAAAGGAGGAGAATGGAAATATCCACTTAGGATGATGGAAAATGATTTTTAAAAAGAATAACCCATTTCTGTATCTCCAAAGCAAGCCAACTGCATTAAGTCGAAGGTCATTTGGACAAAGGATGGTTTGGCCACTTTATACAAATGTTACATTTTAAGAGTAGTGAACGTTAAAAGGGACTTCTGTATTTTCCCCACAACTTTTGTGATCTTGAAGATTTCAGGTAGCAGAGTGAAGGAGTTTTAATACATTTGGACTTTCTTCTTTCCTTTCTTGAATTCCATGGGTCTCTGCTTTAAAGGGAAGGTGGAGAGTATCTATTTTGGCAGTGATGGTCTGGGAAGGTGATGGAATGGTGATGAGTCATGGGAATGCTGGGAATAATGTTACTGAGTTAAAGTAGGGCCAGTGCACACTGTGAGAGCTACACTCACTGCCATAACATATGGACCCTTTAGAATTATAGTTTCCTGCCTTACCCAAATTAATGGGAGGAAAGGAGGACAGGTGTGGCTTTAGGGGTGAGGATAAGGGAGGAAGAACTGCAGAAATCTTATCAGAAATATTAATATTGATTTATGGGTTGGAGTAAAGTGCTTGGTGTGCATTAAATAGAAATAGTCAAGAATCCATTCCTCCCTGAAGTATCATTCTGCTGTTCCTCTGTTGGACCTTGGGGAAGAAACTATTGGTTTTACTTTATCTACCTTTTCCTTAGCATCTTCCTGAGGAAATGTTCTCACTTGCATCTTCCTGCTGAAGAAGTAGCCTTGGATATTCTTTAGCAGGTGAGCGTGCAAGGCTTACCTGGCCCAAGGTAGTAAATAGTCAAGTGTGTATCCCACACTTCTGTGTGGTAAATAACTGAGAAGTGGCTAGTGCCATTTTACAAAGCATAGTCTACCTTTCCCAAAGATAAGGAAGGTCCCCACTTTTAATAATTCTGCCTTTATTTGGCATTATGCTTCAGACATGGAATAATTTTTTTAATGCTTATTTATGAACCAATTCTCTGAGTACTAGTACGGTCTTCAAGGAGTAATAGAAGGGGGTAATTCTATAGATAAAAGATGGTGCTACACACTGGAAAAATAGTCATTATCTGGAGGAAACTGAGTGGAATCCATGTTCATGACTCACTTCTGGGTCTTGGCTAGTTTCTCCGGCTTCTCGTTATATGGAATGATAAGGTCAAGAGCTGAGTCTGGCTTCTGGAGGAGAATTCCCAACTTGATCTTAATCTCCTTGGCCCTGAAAGATGAGATGTAAAGGGGAATAGAATAACACATGAGTATTCTGATCTGAGAAAGAAATTTCTTTTGGCATCAAACAAAAGTCAACAAAACCCTTTCACTTTTCATTCTTGTTGAGACAGAAAGACCATCAATGCAGAAATTAGGACACATAAGTTCCAATAATTAGCATTCACTAAACTCTTATGGTCCTGGATAATTTGCACTACCTAATTTTAATATTAATGGATTTAGATATATTCTCTCCTTTTTATATGGCAGATACCATAATATTATCTCCATTTTGCAGATAAGGAAACTGAAAAACCAGGCAGTTTAAAGAACTTAATCCAATCTAGCTAGTATGTGGTAGAGCCCAAGTTGTCTGTCTTTAGAATTCAGAGTATAATTTTTCACTACTATGTTGCCTACTAGTCTTCTGAAGGCTCTGATCCCAGCCATTAATTAGATATATAACATTTGAAAAAAATTACTTCTTTTTTACTGCCAAACTTCAATTTCCTTTTCTGTAAAATGACAGAGTTAAACTAGATGTTTCCATGAGCCATTTCCAGCTATAAAATGAAATTAATATGATTGATAATTTATTTCTTTTTAAAAATTTTATTAGCATATAATAGTTTTGCAGGAAGATGCATTGTTGTATTTACATATGTGCTTATAATACATCTTATTTAGATCTACCCCTTCATTGTCCTCCCTTATATCTTTTTCCCCCTTCTTAGAACAGTTTCAATTGGTTTCATTCTTCTGTTTTCCTATATAAATACAAAAGACATCCACATATTCACCTTTATTCACCCTTTTCTTATGCCCACCCCCTTCCCACTGGTACCCACCCTCTGAAAAGACCTGTTACCCTCCTGCCCTTCATTTTTTAAAGTGTATATTGACAGTCAAGGGGGTTTTGCCTTGGTATATACCATGCTTTAATCAAGCACAGTATACATACTCTCTCTTGATAGTTGATTTCTTTTCAAAGTTTGCTTTCCTAAACACTTGTTCATTGTCCTATAATAGCTGTTGGAGTATATCTTATGACAGTAAGCCTTCATAGAGAAGTATTGATTGCAATTGGATGGACTGTGGCACTGTTACTCATTTTTAGTATATTCAGCATTTTAGTGGGTATATGTGGTCAGAATTCTGTATACTCTTCCATCATAGTATACAACTATTTTCATGCCCAGTTGAAAAATCTGTCTTCTAAGTTACCCATCACTTGAGCATGATTCTGAACTTAAAAAGCACCATGCATATCTTAAGTATTATTCCACAGGACAAGCTGTCGCATATTAGGAGACCCCAAACTGTCATTTCCTTGTCACTGTGACACTTTACATGTTTCTATGCATAAAACACATGACAGGGTTTATCATATTTGCATTATGGTTATTGATTTATGTGTGTTTTTCAAGCTGGATAGAGACCTCTTTAAAGCTAGAAATTGGTCTTAAATGCTTTTTAACCTCTGTGCCTGGCATGACTGCTTGGCAACATAGCAAACATCTAATAATATTTGTCAATGTGAACTAAAAGTATCTTCATTCTGTTCCTCATATATCAGCTAACATTGGTCTCCCAGTCACTACTAATCATAACCAAAGTCTTAAAGAGCTGTGATGGGGTTCATATTGTGGTCAGACAGGATTTTGGTATTATAAACACAGTCCTCATTTATACATACAGAGATGACAATGAGACAATTGAAGTAAATTGAATGCCCAGGAAAAACAATTGTAGATACTAGAGAGAAAAAGTTAAGGAATCTTATTCTAGTAGCTTTAAAAATATATATAAATATCTAATTATTATGGCATATTTTCTGTTAGTACAGTAAATATGATTTTGAAACTGTGATTTAGAATTAGTCATCTGTACTTTATCTTTTCCTTTGCACTTTTTTTTCTTTATTCATTTGTTCATATGTGCATACATTGTTTGGGCCATTTCTCCCCTGCCCCTCACCCCTCCTCACCCCCTCCTTCTCCCCCCTACCCCTTCACTTCCAGGCAGAACCTGTTCTGCCCTTTCCTTCAATTTTGTTGAAGAGAAGACATAAGCAATAATAAGAAAGACATTAAAAAAAAGACTTAGCATTTTTGCTAGCTGAAATACAGATAGCTATACAGAGAAAGTCCTAGCTTTGCTTCCATGCACAAGTGTATTACAACCCGAATTGATTCATCTCTACCTGACCTCTTCACTACTTCCCAGTCACCTTCTCATATTGACCTCTGTTATTTTAAGATTACTGTATTAGCTTCTCTGCAGTGGAGACATCAAACACTTTCATGTTTTGGGTTTCCTACCTATCCCCATTCCTCCCGTATGTGCTCTCCCCTTAGGTGTGACCCAAGTCCAACCACACTGCTGCATTTGCCCTAGATCTAAAGTCCGCATATGAGAGAGAACATATGATTTGTGGTCTTCTGAGCCTGGCTAACCTCACTCAGAATGATGTTCTCCAGTTCCATCCATTTACTTGCAAATGATAAGATTTCATTCTTCTTCATGGCTGAGTAAAATTCCATTGTGTATAAGTACCACATTTTCTTAATCCATTTATCAGTAGTGGGGCATCTTGGCTGTTTCCATGACTTGGCTATTGTGAATAGCACTTCCATTGCACTTTTTTCTGCTTCTGTTCTTTCTCTAGAACCTTCTGTGTTCACTGAAGCCACCTTGGTTGCCCCACTGCATCAAGTTGAACTAGCCAAGGACAGCATTTTGGAATGTTTTGCTGAGGGAGCTTATATAACAGTGAGCTAAAGTAAGTCTTGAACTTTGATTCCAGGCTCCACAGTTGTCTAATGTTAGGTTTTTCTGTCTAGAAATTAGGGACTGATAAAATAGTATATTCTCATACTTTTATGATGATCAAATATGCTCGTGGATATGAGTCACTTGCAGAGCATATGATGTATAAGTCTGCTTCTGCAAAGTTAGCTCTTACTGCATAATCCCTTTTACAACCAAATTTAACCCATGTTTCTTAGCTTTAAGTACCAAATTGAAAGGTCAACAAAAATTCCCACAGTTCTAAGAAATTGCTAGAACTGCCACCTTCCATATTCTACCTCTGAAAACAAAAATTGCCAATTTTTATACTGATCTGAAATAGGAAGAAAATATTTTTGGGGGTGGGGTGGGAAATGCATGCAGTATTTGTGGCTACCCTCTGCTGGTCAAAGTGTAGTACAACTATTAGAAATACAAAGTCCATGTTTTCTATCAGGGCAGGCTATCCCACCCAGTCCTGGAGAACTTCATCCTTCACATCTCCCTCTGACTCCACTTCCTGTGCATAAAGAGAATCCCTGGGGGTGCTGGTTGTTTTAACCTTGACTGCTCAAGTGCATTTATCAATATTTAGATAAATACTATCTAATGAAAATCTCTCAGGTGTCTGGTTTTATTTTTTATTTGGTTATTTAGGTTTAGGTTTTGATTTTTTTGTCTCCCATCTTCTGTTTCTTTTTTTAAGATTTTCTTGTTTATTTTTAAATAAATTTAATGTTTTAGATTTACAGAAGAATTGAGAAGCCAGTACAATTCCCATACACTGTTGCATGTCACTCCCCCTTTAATTGACATCTTATATTTATATGGTAGATTTGCTGTAATTAATAAACCAATATTGATACAGCATTATTACTAAAGCTCATACTTGACGCTAGCTATTCTAACAGGAGTGAGGTGGAATCTTAGTGTGGCTTTGATTTGCATTTCCTTTATGGCCAGGGATGGTGAGCATTTTTTTCATGTGTTTTTTGGTCATTTGGACTTCTTCCTTTGAAAAAGTTCTGTTTAGTTCAGCTGCCCACTTCTTTATTGGTTCATTGATTTTGGGGGAGTTTAGTTTTTTGAGCACACTGTATTCTGGTTGTCAGTTTTTGATGACACTCTGTGGGTGGTCTCTTCAATTTAGAAACCATTTCTTTTGTTGTGCAGAATCTTTCTAATTTCATGTAGTCCCATTTGTCCATCTTTTTTCTTAGTTGCTGGGCTACTGGAGTTCTAGTGAGGAAGTCTTTGGCTATACCCATTACTTCCAGAGTATTCCCTGCTTTTTCCTGTACTAACTGCAAGGTTTCAGGTCTGATATTAAGGTCCTTAATCCACTTTGAGTTGATACTAGTACAGGGTGACAGGCATGATCTTGTTTCAGTTTTCTGCAGGCAGATAACCACTTTTCCCAGCAACATTTGTTGAAGACGCTGTCTTTTCTCCATCATATGTTTTTGACGCCTTTGTCAAAAATAAGGTGGGCATAGCTGTAAGGATTTATATTTGGGTTGTTTATTCTGCTCCACTGGTCTTCATATCTGTTTTTGTGCCAGTACCATGCTGTTTTTATTGCTATGTCTCTGTAGAATAGTTTGAATTGGGTATTGTGATACCTCCAGTAAAACTTGAATGTGGTTGATGTGCTCACTGTAGAGGAATGAATATAGTAATTTTAAACTGGCAGAGGCCACTATGGGAAGGGGAACAGGAAGTAGTAAAGAGGTCTGGTAGAGATGCACCAATGTGGGTTGCAATACACAAGTGCCTGGAAGCAATGCTAGGAATCTCTCTGTATAATTATCTTTATCTCAAACTAGCAAAAATGCTATGTATTTCGTATTATCTCTTATGTTTTCTCTTCAACAAAATTGGAGGACAAGAGGGCAGAACAGGTTCTGCCTGGAAGCAGGGGAGGAGGGGAATTGTGGCCCAAACAATGTATACAAATGTGAGTAAATGTAAAAAACAATAAAATTAAATAAAATGGACACAGAAACAGCACATTGTAAATAAATCCTAGATCCTTTGATCAGGCATTTCACTGATTGCAGCACATTAGGTAAGTCCACATTTATTTGTATCCAGTGGTCCTATAAACCCTTACACACAGTAGAAGATATGGCTACCACACTGTTGAACTGAAATGACACAAGCTATTTGCATGTGTAATGGATTCCAGTTTCTGTCTTGCCAAAATCAAAGGACTTGACCTTCAAAAAACAAAAATAAAGTTCATGCTTTATTCTTTTCCTCAGTTTTTACCCAATATCCTTTTACTGTTCCAGGTCCCATTCAAGCTCCACATTGTATATTTTTTCTTTTTACCACTTATTTCAGTTTTTTAGTCAGTAAAGAAATTCATAAAAATTTGATTTCAACTTGTTTCTTTCTCTTTTCTCTCTTTTGCCTTCATTTGAGCCACATGCTTTTGTTTGTTTTCTGTTTTTGAGACAGAGTCTTACTATGAGGCCCAGGCTGGTCTTGAAATCACAATCCTCCTGCCTCAAACTCCTGAGTGCAGGTACGATAGGTGTGAACCACCATGCCCAGCTTGAGTCATTTGCTTGGTTAAATGGCAGAAAGGTATTTGTGTATAATTCCCCATGCAAGAGCAATAGTTATACATTAAGAGGTAACTTCAAAAAGAAGTTGGGTGTTTTAAAGACTAGTCATTAATTCATTTATTTCTTACTAGTTCAATCATTGTTCAAGTTTCCTGTGTCAGGCGTGCTCAGTAAACACACAGGTTTTCAAGGCGCCTGTAACTACTAAGGTCTTAAACTTGCTAACAATCCCAAGTAGCTGCTTAAGGAGCAGATGAGCAGAAAGCGGCAGAGCACTGGTAAAGGAGCACTGGCACCCACTAGGGTAAGTCAGGGGCTCTCAGAGGTGGAGGTGGAGGATAAGCAGTGGTCAGCTAAGGATAAGAAGGGGACTGGCCTTCCGCACAGAGAGAGGGGCATATGTGTATTGTGTTAGGGATAAACACAAAGAGCTAAAGGAGCCGGTACTATTTGAGTGTGGAGTGTGATGTGTGATGAAAGGACAGAAAGCCATGTTAGATGAGGCTAGCTTACTTGAAACTTCTTCCTGATGGAGTGATGGATGCTGGGGAGAGCTCTGTAGCAAATTTGGTCTGAATGCAAGAAAAAGGTAAAACTGTTGAAAGATGTCTTCCAAGTCTGTCCCTGTGTAAGGAGGAAGCATCTTATCTTATGAAGTCAATGTGTTTCAAATTTTCTTTTGTTGTTTTGGATGCATTTTCACATAAAAATATCATTTATAAATGGTTGTTAAATTCTCAGGATACCCCACAAAAGTCTTTAAAACCAGGATGAATCAGAGACCTAGATCTATTTTATACATACCACTTCTTAAAGTGGTAGAAGCCAATTACTGTTTATAACTTCACTTATCGAAAATTATACTATAGAGCTAGGCATGGTGGCTCATACCTATACTCCCAGCTACTTGAGAGGTGGCTATCAGGAAGACTGTGCTTTAAGGCAAACTTGGACAAAAAGTTAGCAAGACCCCATTTCTACCAACAAGCCTGGTGTGGTAGTATGCACCAGCAATCCCAGCTACACAGGAAGCATATAGGTAGGAGGATCTCAGTACAGGCCAACCTGGGCAAAAACACAAGATGCTATCTGAAAAATAACTAAAGCAAAAAAGTTCTGGGCATGGCTCAAGTAGTAGAGTACTTTCTAGCAAGCATGAAGTCCTGAGTTCAAATTCTAGTACCATCAAAAAAATTTAAAAAATAAAATCATATTCCATTTCCACAGAGCACAAAAACACCAAACACCAAGCTACTATGTTCCTCATGTTGGTCCTGGGGGTGCAAGGGAGAAAGAAAGTGGAAGCACCTCTTTTTCAGCCTTCAATTCCTGGCCTAGGAGGCTGAAAAATAGGACATTAAAAAAGTTAGGGCATATAACTTGGGAAGTCCAATTGAATTGACTAGAAATTTGAGATCATGCAGAGAGTAAGTAACATTGTTGCATTTATGCCTATAAAACAGGAGTTTAAAGGCTTTAAGTTGATAAATGCTGAAGTTCAAACTGCCCTAAACACTTGTCCCCCTTCTTCCCAGCACAGCCGCACACAAAGAGGGGAATGGAGCAATTCAAATAAAAAAACAAAATAAAGCTCAAGCTTACCAAATTATTTTCTCTTTTAAAGATAAACCCGAATGTATCTGACATTAATTTAATGTCAAAACAACCCTATCCAAAGAAAACTTTCTATTTGTTTACAATTTAAGACTTGGTCTCTGGCTCTATCTGACTATACACTGGGCATTTTTTCCTGGTTAAATTACATGAATGCTTATTAACAAGAAATGATTTTTGTCTCCTCTCAGCTTCCTTCCTCTTCTCTTGTTATCCTTTTGTTTCACAAAGGCAAACTGGTTTCGAAATACAAGCAATTGGAAATGCTTGGTGAGAGTTCAATTAAAGGCTCAGAGGAAGATAATTCTTGAGATGACTCACACTAGTGATTAAAATCTGAAAAAAGTTTGAATAATTCTTAGGTTGTGCAGTTTCAAATCTGTTCCCTGTGTGAGTATGCTTGCCAGGAAATCAAAATTCAAGGCCATGGACCACCTTGCTTCTTCCTGCTAATGAGTGAATTGAATGAAAGTGACTATATTACCTTAAGATGCATATGTGTGGAAAGTCAGCACAAGCAATCACTAAAAACAGAAACACAGTTGACTTCCTAGAAATACAATTATATTCAAGCAAAATCTATTAAGAAGCAACTACACAGAGTCCTATGCTAGATGTTTCAATCATTGCAAGGATATTTCTTGCTTTGGAGACACATGAAACAATTGAAGAACACATGTGTCCTTACCACTGAGTAAATTATAGATATTTTTCAAGTGATTGATAAAAGTCGATGAGCTATAACAATAAACAAAAACAATTTGCACTGATATATCTGCATATGTATTTGAGTATTATCTATTTCTCTTATAGATGTGTCAAATCCTCAAAAGCAAGGTCAATACCTATTTTGTTTATCATTATAGCGTTAGCTCTTAGCCCAGGGTCTTTTATAAATTGATGAATGTATAAATGAGTAAATAAATTGAATTGCTTAGTATATAGTATACTTAGTTTATAGTAAAACTGAATTTTAGGGTAAGGTAGGTGGAATATTGAAATGTGAATTATTGAAGACTAGGATGTTTCTAAT
The DNA here is from genome assembly GCF_047511655.1 of Castor canadensis. Classification (NCBI taxonomy): domain Eukaryota; kingdom Metazoa; phylum Chordata; class Mammalia; order Rodentia; family Castoridae; genus Castor; species Castor canadensis. The sequence continues at coordinate 98,344,636 of NC_133396.1, read as the reverse complement.
ACAGTTTACCGGGGAGAAATAAAATCATCAAATGACTGCAAGGACCATAAAATAAATAAATTCAATTTCTGTCCTTTAAAGAGTGTGAAGATAGACAAGTGGAGGGGCTAGGGATGTAGGTTGGCAGTAGAGTACTTGCCTTGCCTGTGCTAGGCCCTTGATATGGTTAAAAGGAAAGAAGGAAGGAAGGAAGGAAGGAAGGAAGGAAGGAAGGAAGGAAGGAAGGAAGGAAGGAAGGAAGGAGGGAAGGAAAGAAGGAAAGAAAGAGAAGAGAGAAAAGAAAACAAAAGAAAAATAGACAAGTGGGGCTCAAACTGAGCAAGCATTCAGCTCTTCACACCATATGGCTAGCACATATTCTGATGACAGGCAGCAGGCAGAGTAACTGCAATCACTAGAAATCTGAGGATAGGTAAGACACCTAAAAAATTAACTAACATTTGTTGCCCTTAACGCAGAGAAACTAAAGCAGATACTTTAAAAGCAACTGAGGCCAATAGGAGAAGGGGACCAGGAACTAGAGAAAAGGTTAGATCAAAAAGAATTAACCTAGAAGGTAACACCCACGCACAGGAAATCAATGTGAGTCAGCTCCCTGTATACCTATCCTTATCTCAACAAGCAAAAACCCCTTGTTCCTTCCTATTATGGCTTATACTCTCTCTACAACAAAATTAGAAATAAGGGCAAAATAGTTTCTGCTGGGTGTTGAGGGGGTAGGGGGGAGAGAGAGGGGGCGGAGTGGGTGGTAAGGGAGGGGGTGGGGGCAGGGGGGAGAAATGACACAAGCCTTGTATGCACATATGAATAATAAAAGAAAAAAGAAAAAAGAAAAAAAAAAAAAAGAAACTTGAGACGTACCTCACCAGGACTTAAACAAGTGGCCCTGAGGTGTAGACCAGTCCTATGGTTGTAAGACTTTTTATAATCACAGGCAGGTTTAATTCTAGACTTCAGACCTATGTCTGGAACAGTTAAGAAGAAAGAAATACTGCAGGAGTGTTTCCACAATACATTTTCAAGAGGTGTCCCAGCATGGGACAATCCAGTTTAACCATAATCCAGCCTAAATCTGTGTGGCAGATGCCCCCTGCTGGCCATGGAAGGACATGTGCTAAAGTTAGTAAAGAAGCAAAGTACTTTTAAAGAAATCCAAAATTGGTATGTATAATTTGACATCTAATGAATATTTTCTTGACATTACTATTTGAATTTTCCCCTTGAGTTGCTAAATATGCTTAAGGTAAATGTGTGTATATGTAAGTACAGATATAGAATCATCCATATAACACAGGTGAAATTTTAGTTGTTTAAATTTAAAGCACTTACTTTATGTAAGATTAGGTAACTAGGATCAAAGTTACTTTCAATAATATCCTTAGCAGTAGTTATAATAACCTTCATTTTTTATGGGGTATCTTTCAATCTGTATATTTTGTTTTTTTTAAAAAATATTATTCTTTTGCATCAAAATATTTGTAGGTGATTTGTGGTTATTTACTGATTACTCATAAGTTTTTTATGACTGTCAATAATGGTCTTTGTCACAAAATATTATAATACTTACTTTAAAGCCACATGACACTGAAAAATATTAACAGAAGAGATGCATTAAGCAGAACCTTCAAAATGGATGATAAATTTCCTCTTTCTTCTTAATAAGTATTGTTATTTCAAAAAAAAAAAAAAGAAGAAGAAGAAGAAGCAAAGTACTGCCGAGAACAGTTCCAGGCTTTTTCAAGCAACATGGCAAAGTTTATGCCCATGAAAGTAAAACAAAGAGTATGTCCTTTCTTGCTTCCTAAAAATGCGATAAATGTGCATAGAAAATAAAGCTTCTGCAACACTTGCTAGAGATCAATCTTTAAAGCAGGAGAATATGGTGTCTGTGGGATCTGAGACCCAGAAGAAGAAATGAGCACCTCTGAATCCTGTGTGGAGTACATCTGAACCACACAGACAGAACCCACCCAGAGGCAGACAGAGAAGGGAGAGCCCAGAGGATTCTTGCTGAGAAGGATTCATTTGAAGCCTGGAAAAGACTTCTTTCTGGCTGCTCATTTAGAACTTAAGAGTCTGTTACACATAGATGGCTCAGCAGAGAAAAGAGTAATAAGGGATCTTCAAAATCTCAAGTGAAATACAAAGACATCAGTGGAAAATCAGGTCAATTCTGGAACTGAAATTCTCAACTCCATAGGATTCTCTGAATGTGGCCCCTTAAAGTCAAGATCAACTCTTGAGATCAGGTAGTGCTAGGTCATTTTGGTGGAGAACAAATTCATCATTTTAACATCCACCCTTTTTCTGAATTAGCCTACTTTAGATGAACTGAAAAGAATCCACTCATTGCTTATGCTTTAGCAGGATATGGAATATACGTATGATATCATCATTGTTAATGCATTCTGATATGATTTCAGCAATGAAAGCTTTGTTTCCAAACACAATGAATCATTTCCTAGTAGTGCTTTTGCTCCTGTGAGTGATTGCTTATATCATAAGCTACTTCAAGCTACCAGAGGACTGAAAAATGTAGTTGACAATGTCAAATGTGTCCATGAAAAGCACATCTAGAGGCTGGCGGAGTGTCTCAAGTGGTAGAGCTTAGCAAGCATGAGGCCCTGAGTTCAAACCCTAGTACTACAAAAAAAAAAGCACATCTATTTATTATAACCTTCCAATTCTTGTTATGGTCTAACATTTTCCTTCAGTAAGTTCTCTTAATAACTTTTGTCACTTGCGTTCAGTCTCTTACTTCAACTGCCCTGAATTCACGTGTCAGTTAGAGCCCCTCACAGACAATCTATAAGAGAATGTAGGGATCCCTGAGGTGTAGCTGTTTAATAAGCTGACTTTATTTTGCAGGATCATTGTGGAGATAGAAAAGCTTGGCCTTGTGTACTTCTCCTTTTCCTTATTTATTTATTCAACAAATTAGAGTATGTTTAACGAATGCTGTACAGTGTTATATGTTTTGAAATTTACTGTGAAAGAACATGACAAGGACTTCTTACAGAGTTTATATTTTAGTTTCGTGAGATAGGCACAAAACAAGGGACAAAAACGAAAAACTTTTATCTGGTTATAATTGCTACAATGTGACATGTGTGCCGTAGCTAACTTTGGCTACTTGTCCTAATGAGGAGTTCACTTCTCAAAGGTGGTCAGCAAGTATTTAGAAAGATGGTGCTCCAGAAGTGGCTTTTGTAGGTGTCTCAGCTGATCTTATCAGGGTCAATACCAGATGAATTGCCAATTAGCAGAACATGCTAGAAATAAGTTGTTATGTGTATGTTAGACAATGTGTTCTCTCTAGTCACAATAATGATATTGAAGTCATTTAGACTGGTGTCACTGTTGTGAAAAACACTACCCATTCCATAGAAAGTTTATATGAATGCAACTAGCTCTTCACTCTTAGAGATGGCACCTGTGACTTGCTACCTGCCTAGTTCTATACTGTATCCAGCCATTGATTCTGAGATATCTCATCTACTAATACCAACTACCAGGATATTAAAATCCTGCCTCAGAATCTTACTGTGAGTTAGCAAATCTTTCATATAAATGTAATCAGAGCTCAAAGAGCAGAACTTTGTTGAGATGGTAGAATACACTTTTCAATAAGTACGTGCTCAAAAGTTATGGCAAAACTGGGTTTAATTATATGTATATTGGTCTTCCTTTCATAAACTGATAGTGAAGTTGTGAAGAAGTAGCCATCACCACTCACTATTAATAGCTACAGTTACCTACCCAAACTAACCAAGAGCTGGTAATGAACAAATTGATTTAGGCTAATTTTCAGTAGTCACTTATTATCTGAGTACAAGTTATATAATATATCTGGGCCTCAGTTCCATCACCTATAATAGAGGATAACATTAGGACCTGCTCTAAGAAGTTTCTGTAAGGGGTGCAAGAAGTAATGATTATAAAAGCTAACTCAGGGCCTGGCACATGAAAATCATGTGGTACACGGCACAGAATATTAATACTGTTAGCATTGTCATCGTCGTCATCATCACTTCTGTTTAACACTCATGCCACGTAGTATTAGCTTGTAGCACTTTCCTTTTTAATTTCTGGAATACTAATATTCAATTCATTGAGCAACTTTTCTCCTTGGTTGGATAAACAAACTGCATGCCTTAAATATTACTTTTTTAGTGAAATATGAAAGATACTGATGTGAAAAGAATTAGAAAGAGTCAGAAGTGATTTCTGATGATTCTATAATAGGGGGAGGGTGGAAAAAAGCTAGCATTTAAGAGCCAGGAGACACTGTACTGTGAAGAATTAATTAAAAAAGAAAGCAGTATGGAAAAGCCCAAGTTTGGAGCCACCTTGTCTGTGCCAGCCAAGTGCCAACTGAACTGGGGCAGATTGATAGAGCATGGCCTACATGGTCTTCCTCAGTTGCCTGAGTGAAAAACGCACTGTTTTCTCAGTTCCCTGATATATCCAAGTGAGGAAGATCACATGAAGTCATGAACTTTCATCTAATCCTACAATTTGTGAATCTAGATGCAAGGTCTCCACCCACGGTCAAGTAGTTACTCCTCCTTACAGCAAACAGGTGACTTGTAGCAACTCTTAAAGATCATAGTAGTAACATGTACATACTAGTTTATTGAGATGTTAATTCATCTTTTCCTCTTACTTTAAAGACAGTAGCCAGGCATTTGTGCTCTCTTATCTCTGAGGGAGTTGTATCACAGAGCTAAGGACAAATGGTACAATAGACTTTATTTTCTAAACCCCTAAACTCACTGAGGAGATATGCTGGTTTATTCCCAAAGAGAAGGATTGAGAAGCTACTATTTTTAAAGAGAGGTAAACCAAGAAGCAGAAAAATAGATAGGAGGAGAGAGGCCTCCTGAGAAAAGACCATAGAATGGTGGTATAAGGTTCTCTAACTAGTCATGCCCTCTCTTTTCCTGCCGCACACCTTTGCAGCACTCCAGGCAAGATTGCAGAGAGAGAGATGGATATATGGTGCCCATCATGAGGTCTGATCCTGAGCAGTAGAACTCCCAGCTGGACCCCAGATGATACCCATACCCAAGTGATGACCCTGGAGTGGCTGCCAGGGATTGTGAAGCTTCAAACAAGAAACATACAAATAACAATGCATTCACTGAAGATTATTAAAAAGTCAGTTTCCTGCAAGTATAAAAATGCTCCTATGAAGAAGAGATTGCTCAAATTAAAACAACAGGTGTTCAGAAGAACTTACTAACCATAACTGTGATGAAACCATGGAAATAGTAAGCAATAAATGTGGTGAAGTTTCCATTACTGAAGCAAGTCTTCAAAAGAAGGCTAGCAAGCCAGCTGTTTTGGATAACTAAGTCCTATGACCACCTGGATCTGTCTAGATGATATCATCAGATAACTTCCAGACCACTAGTCCATTATTATAGTCACAAATAACATGTTGAGCTGTGTTTAATCTTTTCCCTGCACTTGACAGTAAAAAAAGGGTCTAACTTTAACTGGTAAAAATCCTGTCTCCAGTTATATAACTGAGTTTGTAAAGCAACTCATCTACATGGTTGAAAAGGCTGAACTAAGAGAGAAAGCCAAGTGAAGCATTGAGCTCTTATCCAGAAAATTCAATTAATACCTGAACTAGGTTTTGTCCTTCAAGACAAGTAACAGAATAGCAGTGTGATTAAGGACTTGAATGATGGACTCAAACTTCCCTGAGTAATCTTGCTACACATGTGACTTTTGGGAAGTTTCTAAACCTTACCTTGCTTGTTTTCTCATCTATAAAATGGAGATATAATAGTAGGATCTGTCTCATAAGGATCTTATGATGATGAAATATGTGACTACATGTAACAAGTTAGTGACATGCTTGGTACACTTAGCATGGTGTTCCATAAATGGCAGGATTTATTATTATTATTATTATTATTATTATTATTATTACTTACAGAAAATCCTGAGCTAATGAAAGAAAATATCTAGCTTATTCACAGAAAAAAGGACAGCTCTCAACATAGAAAACAAGAGTTGGAAATAAGGAGGAAAATAGTGTAATGACTTGCCTTTTGCTAAACCCTATTGCAAGTCCAGTCATCAATTTTCTGGGTGATCTTAATAAGTTATTTGAGTTTTCTTATCTTTAGTCAAAAAAAAAAAACATAAAAGGAAGAAAGGCAACAGGTGAGATAACCTTGAATATCCTCTTTAACTACCATAAGTTAAGATTTCAAAATAATGACATGTTTAGCACATAAATGAAAACCCAAGGACCTGAGATGAACTTGTGTGGAACTGTGTATTCTTTTTTCACTCAACTGTTTTCCCAGAGTCCCATTTTATCTGTAACTACAACAGTTTTATTTTCATAATTTGTACACTCTCATTTCCAGTAGCTATTCTGTCACATATGTTGTTCTTTCTCCCAAGAAAAATTTCTTTAAATGTACACTTTCTACTCCATACCTGAGTTTACCACCTTTCTCCAGGACTGAACTATTGTGACATCTTACCTCACAGTTCCCATCTTCCTTCTTTGAAACTTCTGCCCTAACTAATACACCAGCCTTTCAGAAACAATTCTCTTCGCACTTGCAATGGTTCTCTCTTACCAATATATAGGTTTTCTTCACCCTTGAGGGTGCACATGAATCACTTGGAGGTCCCATTAAAAAAGATTGTTGGGCCTTTCTTCAGAGACTCTTGATACAGGTTGGAGAATTTACACTCCTGGGCCAGGACCATACTTTGAGAACCACTGGTATATCATATCAACTTGAAACTCCACTTTTTTCCTTCCAAATTTTTCATTCCTAAGTTTCCCCACAACCTCTGCATGCCTCCTCCTGTTGGTCTCCTTGGTATCTCCCAAGCTTACCACCTCCTTCCCCTCCACCATATACTAGTTTAAGTCTTTTGATTCTCTACACCCAGAAAAAGTCTTATTCCTTTCCCAAAACCTTATAACTACTCCAGCCTTGTCTGCTTCCCTACTACAAACAAGAGAGGGGTGTTACTTAAAGCACTTGAGAGTTTTTATTTGTATCCCTCTTATTTTAAAAGTGGAAAATCTAGGTTTCCAGACATTAAAAGATGGAGGGTTGGGCATTGTGGTATATGTCTGTAACTCCAACTACCCTGGAGGAAGAGAACTGTAGCTTAAGGACAGCCCCAGTAAAAAGTTGGCAAGACCACAATCTCAACCAACGAGTGGGGGAGCAGTGGCACGGCCCTGATCCACGCTATGCAGTAAGCATAGGTAGTAAGTAGTAGGATGGTGGTATGAGACCAGCCCTGGGAAAAATACTAAACTCAATCTGAAAAATAACTAAGGTGTAAAAGGGCTGGGGGTGCAGCTCAAGTGGTAGAGTACCTACCTAGTAAGCATGAGGCCCTGAGTTCAAACCCCAGTACTTCCAAGGAAAAGGAAAAGACAGCAAGCTTCTAGAGCATTATTCCATGTCCTACTCCCCTGGTCTTTCCAGAGCATCTCAAAAGTAACTAAGTCCTCTAGAGTTGCTTGAACTTCTGGGTGGCAGAGAATGAGAACATAGGTCCACACTCCTAAAGTTTGTTTTCTATCTCCTACTTGCCAACAGGGTGACTTTTGCAAGTTACCCAATTTTCAAGCCTCATTTTTCTTTTCCTTTTTTTGGAAATCTCTATTCCTATGTTTGCTGCCAATACACCTGAGTCAAGCTTCCTTTTTCTATGTGAAATGGTGACAACAGAATTCCTATCTCATGGATATCTTCTGAAGCTAATAAGATAATACATGGAACAGCATTTGGTGCTTAGTAAATATCTGATACGTACTGGTATCATTATTATTGTTACTCTCCCAGTTATAGCATCTCGTACATAGGTGTTGTTTATTAACATCTTTGAATGGATGAATGGATAAGAGAGGCTAGAAGATAGAGAAAATGATCAACAAAGAGCTGTTGGACTGATATTCAAGATAATCTCCTTTCAAAGGGTCTCTCCACCTTGTTCTGGTGCAGTGGCTCAAGCCTATAATCCTAGCTTCTTGGGAGGTGAAGATTAGGAGGGTCACTTTTGAAGGCTAGCCCAGGCAAAAATTCGCAAGACCCCATTTCAAACTGAGAAGCTGGGTGTGATGACATGTGTCATCCTAACTATGCAGGAAGTATAAATACGAGGATCACATAAATGTGAGACCCTATCTTAAAAATTAACAAAGCAAAAAGGACTAGAGGCATGGCTCAAGTAGTACAGCACCTGCCTAGCAAGTGGGAAGCCCTGAATTCAATTTCCAGTCCTGCTAATGCAATGAGTTTTGAAAGCATAAAGAAGATCCACTGCTGGCCTCTTCATTGAGGACATGTGTGTGGAATGACACAGGAAGTGAGTTCTGAGGCCTCAACTGTCGCCTAGCACAACTCACTCACAATATAATACCACCCCTTGTGCAGTTATTTCATTTTATAAATGTTACTGTTTTTCCCAAGCACTGTCCAGTCCCCACTCAAGAATTCCCGTGGAAATTGAGACATTTCCCATGATTTTGTGGCCTGTCTCTGACATACTCATCACTCAGAGTAGGTTACTGGGAGTAATAAAGGAGAAGTGGAGGAACAAGACAGATAGGACAGAAAGAGTCCATTTCCCTTTGACCTTCAATTCCCCATCTTATTCATAATAGTGTTGGCAGGATTGCTGGATTTTCGGCAATTCAGTTTGAAAGTCAGATAATGAATAGTGGGAAAATGGTCCTCCAGTAGAGGAACACACATTTTTATGACTATTTTGAATTCCAAAGGTGGAGGGGTCAGAAAAGATTCTCATGAGAGCTTTTCTGAACATTGGTGTCATCCATAGCCTTCAAGCATCTTAATGTTCTTCTGTTTTAAATATACAGAGGAACTCCATACACTGAAAGTTTGTTATTGTATATGGGCCCTACTTTAAACTCATTTAATATATCCTCCCCCCAAAAAAGAAAAGAAGTAGTAAAGGGGACTAGAGAAAAAGGGATGGAAATTAGAGAAAAATAAAATGAACAGATTTTGGTGTTTTGGCAGTGCTAGGGTTTGAACTCAGGGCTTCACGTTTAGCTGGGCAGGTGCTCTATCACTTGAGCCATGACCCAAGCCCTTTAGTGCTTTAGATGTTTTTCAGATAAGGTATCATACTTTTTCCCTGGGCCAGTCTTCTACTGAAAATCCTCCTACCTAGTCTTTCCACAAAGCTGGAGTAACAGGCATGCACCAACCATGCTTAGATTTTTTGTTGAGCTATATGGGGTCTTGCTCACTTTTTTGCCTGGACTGACCTCAAACTGTGATTCTCCTGGTCTCTGCCTCCCAAGTAGCTGGGACTATAGGTATGAGCTACTGTGCCCCAATTTTGAGATCTTAATAAATGTTAATGTTCATTCAGAACATGGTGTACTCTCTCATCATGTTTATATAGTAGATAAAATTCATTATTTCAAAAAAGAACAATTGATTGACATTTGTCTTTGCTAAATTACAGAACATATTTGTTGAGCAAAATAATGGCATAACAATATGGAATAAGAGAACTGTTTCTGTAGCATAGAATTAGATTTCAAACTATCTCTTCTCTCCCCCACAAAATGTCTTAATGGCAGGTTATTATTCTCAAGATGTGATAAATTGAAGGATCTTGAGCTAGGGAGACTGTCCTGGATTTTCTAGGTGGACCCATTATTATCTGTAGTCATCAGAAGTGGAAGACATGAGAGTCAGAGTCTTAATGTGATGTGATAATGGAATGAGAAAGAACTACTGGAAAATGGTTCAATGCTGGCTTTGAAGAAGAATGGGGCCATGAGTTAAGGAATTCAGGAGGGCTCTAGATGTTAGAAAAGGCAAAGAAATCCATTCTCCCTTCGAACCTCCAGTAGGAATATAGCCCTAGGGACCCATTTAAGACTTCTAACCTCTAAAACCGTATAAATTTGTGTTCTTTCAAGCCACTAAGTTTGTGTCAATTGTTATAATGGTAATAGAAAACCAATCCACTCTCACTTAGCTTTTGCTTTTTTTAGGCTGGTCGACTAAATATAGAGAATAGACTGGAAACCAGTCAGACAGTACGCTGATGCTCATTCTACTGTGCTATTTTTAGTTAGCAGGTAATCTTGGTTATTTTCACTCTCTCCTTTTCAGACTTTGGTTATCTAATCTTCTTTCCCTGTATAAGCTATGTGTTCCAGTATTGCTTCTTCTGCCCTAGGCCCAAAAAACTCAAAGCAGGCACTGTGTCCTAAGGTCTCATATTTACATATGAGTGCGTAGGGTTCGTTCTTTGGCATGTGCTATATGAGTTAATTCCCAGAATCTTGCACATGGAAATCACAGCTGTTTTTAAAATCAAATTAATAACTAGCAAATATTTAAACATCATCTTCAAAACTATATAATTATTTTTACAGGTCAGGGTAAGAGGGTCTAAGTTGATACCATCTAAAAAATCCTTAAAAAGAAAAGTCAGAATTACAAAAAATAAATTCATGACGTATTTCCAAAAAGAGCTTCCTTATCCACGTTCTGCCAATAATCCAATTATTCTCTCAACTCCCAGACTCAGCTGGGTTATCTGTGATTCTTTCCTTCCTTCTGTCATTCGTTTGTCTTTTTTACTTTCTAGTGTCCTTGTAGTGGATTCTTTCATTTGAGTTTTGTTCTCACACTTCTGTTTAGCTCCATAAGGAGGTAAAGATAGGTCTAGAGCTTTCTAGTCCCATTCTGAGACTTGGCTGCATGACTCTTCCAATCTTAAGATAGCCAGTGAAGGTCATAGATGAAAAGAAATCACACATTTCCCAGCTAACTAAATGTCTCACTCCATGGAGGCAATGCATACACTTCTTTGGGGTAACTCTTCTCACCTCCATCTTGCAGGTGAGAACACTGAGATGCAGAGAAGCTGGGTGATCTTTCCAAATTCATCAGGTAAGTGATAGTCTAGGATTCAAATCCAACCTTATTTCAGTATCTGGGCTTTTAATTACTATGCAATGTCTGTTCTTTCATATTGCTTAGATATTCTAATTGCTATTTATATGTATCTGGTAAATAGAAATGGGAGAAAAGTCATTTCTTAAAGTTGCAGAGTAAACGCTTTGAAAGTAAGCACCCACAAAATCATGGATATATAACCCAAATTCATAAATAAAAGTTCATCAAGGAAAATAAAATGAAAGTGTATGTAAACCCAGAGATCTTTCATTAACTCCAACTATAACTAGCTATGTGACCTGGGACAAGTCACTGAAACAGTTTGGACCTGTTTTCTCATCTGTAAAGGGGGTTGGTCTGTTACCCTCAATAGAGATACTCAGTCTATGGTTCTAAGGTGGTCATATTACAAAAAAGAAAATCCCAAGTAAGAAGCAGAGCCTATTGACTCAATTTAACAGACATACTGTATGTCTCCTTCTTGATCAAAATCACACCAGACTATGAAAATTATCAGTTGTCTTTGGCATTTTTTTCTTTATCATGCTCTCAAGCCAGTGCCCATTTGATAAGACGTGTTTTGTGAGTGGCTAAGGGCATTAACTACCCCTCTCTCAGCTGCAGTCTAGCTATCTGTACTCACAATACAGAATAACTAAAAACATTAAGGTCTGGACCAGGAAGGAATTAAAAGTTGAACTATACTTAGTGGATCTGGAAGGTGTAAGAATAAAGGGAATTTTTTAAGTTAAAGATGTTTCTTAACCCTCAGAGAATTTTCCGAAAACCCAAGCCTATGATTTTTCTCAATACAACCAGCTAAAAGAGGAAGTACATGTTTGTCTAGTCATCCATGTTGTGAAAGTACCGATGAACTGTGATCACATCAAAGTTACCAATGGAGGTTAGAACAGTGGTAGACCCAATTCTGAGGAGTTGGTTCACTGATGATGTAAGGAAATGCAAAATAATAAGTGTGCTAAACATATAACCCCTTGGTTATCATTGTACGTAATCATTAAAATGAAAGAAAGTGCTGGGCTAGACTTTGATGGTGAATAAGGTCAGATTTTGATCTGACTGAGATTTAACTACTAGCATGGAAGCTGCCTGAAAAGGAAAAAGTTATACTGAACAACAGAAACTACCTCTAAGGCTTTTGGTCACCAAGAAGGTAGTGAATGTGGGGTAGGAGGATGGCAAAGCCAAGAAATTACTGAAACCAGGATGTACACTGGGAATAAATTATTTCATTTTGTAGATTGGTGTCATCATTTTCTTGAAGAAGCTTTACTAAAATGGATTGTAGATTGATACTCAACTACTATTGAGCAATCGGAGGGCCATACATGATCCAGAAACACTGGAGTTTTTTTCTAAAGGAACACTCAATCCAATGGACTAGTTGAGTTAAATCATAGGGTACTGCTATTACTTAAATATGGTTCACCCTTCCAAAATTCATGTTGAAATTTAGTCCTCAGTATAACAGTGTTGTGAGGTAATGAGAACTTGAAGAGGTAGTTAGGTTATGTAGAGGGATTAACACAGCTCTCACACAGCTGGATTAGTTTGGCTCTTTCCCATGTTCTGTGTGCTTTTAGTTTTACCACCACGCTGTGATTCAGCATTAGATGCGGGTAGCATGCTCTTAGATGTCCTAGCCTCCAAAACTGTGAGTCAAATAAATTTCTTTCCTTTACAAATCACCCAGTCTCAGGAATTCTGTTATAGAAACAGAAAATGGACCCAATTCATGTCTGAAGTAAATTTAGAGGATTTACTGGTGGAAAACCCTATGTCTGGTGTCAGAAGGGAAATGTTTATGAGGAGAGGAAAAGTTTCTTTTCATGTAAAGCATGAAGAAAAGAAACATATATTTGTCTAAAAAAGAAAAAATTCTTACCAACTCATAGTCATCTTTGTAAAAGAAAAATCACCCAACCTACCAGGCTCAGCCATCCTTTCAGATTGTTTGTGTAAATCTCTGATTTCAACAAATAATCTACCTATTATCCAACTCATAAAAAATATCAGGAGTGCATTGTGTAAAGATGTGTGCATGTGGCATACTTGTTTTAGAGTTTTGGGATTCAGAAGCAAGTTCTAAGATTTTGAGCCTTGTACTCCAGCAAGCACCAAGCCTCTAAAGAAGTCCTAAAAGTACACCTAATTTGACCCCACACTCCCATGGACCCAAATATCTCTTCTAAATCATCACTTAAAATAAGTTTCCAAAATACAGGAAGCTACTTTTTTAATGGAACATCTTGATTCTTCCTAAACCTCTTAAATCCCATAGACAAATGCCTCATCAAGAAACAGATGTTCCGCATAAGAAAATATCAAAAAGTAATAGCTTGACCAAAATAGCACTCCATACTTCACTACTAATAATAAACACTTTGCAGAGTAGATCCCTTCACACTTTTACAAGTACTTTACTTCATGTTGCGTCTTCTCTTCTAACTCTAATTGGTAGTTCCAACATCTTTCTAGAATATATAGAACTTTAAGGTTCTAAGTGAGACTCTGTCTAGATGGTCAAGGCATAGCTTAGAAAAGTGTCTGGGGAAGCAGTTGGGAAGGAAGACACGAAGAAGAAAAAATAATGGCCCTACTCTCATTTGCTACCCATGAAACCAACATGTTAATCAAGTATCTATTGCCCAAAGTATTTGAAAGTTTTGTGCTGCTTGACTGAATCCTCTAAACCCTGAAACACTTCCATTTGCAAGGAGAAAAAAAAAAGCAATTCTAAGTTATGTTACCTGGATATGGCAAGAGAATAGAAAGGCTTGCCAAGAAATACCCTTTTCAGACTTTCCAGGAGTGCTAAGGTCAGAGTAAATGAGTCCAAGGACACATGTGTATTAGCTTAGCTCATGCTTTCTACAATTACATTGATTATACCTACAGATTTTCCAGGAAAGAGCAAATTTCTAATACCCCATCTAGAGCAAGCCATATGTCTGCACTCTGGTTTGCAATTGCAGTTGCTGTGCATATATAAGCCTGACATGGATTCATGCAGTCAAAAACTGAATTCATGGAACTTCTAAGAGCTGCCAGTTGGCAGTTCATTTACCCAGTTGGTAAATGAAAGTTGGCTCATTATGTAAAGGCCTGGAAATACTGCTGTGCCCTTTTTGCCCTAGCCTCAGTGATGGAAACTCTTTCACTGGCAAGTCTCCCCTGGGCAGCATTCAGAAGGGCACAGGTGGGCCACCTCTCCGTGGACTGGGGAAAGTGGTGACAGTGTGAAAGTTGTCACTGGTGCCTCATTCCCAGAGTCAGATGTGTCTGCAGCCTTGGTTTACTTTTGCCTTCCTGTCCTCAAGGAATCTACATTCTTAGAAAGAACAAAGTTATCTAAAACTCAAAGTTCTAGAATAGTAAGATTGTTAGAATCCAGACTATATAATTCACCCTCCCATTGTACAAAAAGTTGAGACTGTTCTTTTCCTTTATGCAGTTCACCAAAATAAAAGGTTACTTTCCATTGTGTCTCCACACACTTTTACAAACTGAAATCACCACAAGCCTTTTAAAGAAATACAGGGTTCTTAACTGAGTCCATTGATATCAAAATTAGTAGGAAAAAAATTGCACATTTTTAACTGATTACTTCTTTTAAGCTACATCCACAAGTTTGTTCCCTGACCTTCCCCTGTGACTTGAATGAAACGCAAACTTAGAATGTAAATAGAATCTTTCCTCAAAATAGGTGATGTTCAAATCCAAAATAAAAAAAGTGATGGAGCGAGAAGTATTACATAATTGATCATGTCCTATTATAAATAAGCTAGCAATGCCTGGAGAGGGTGGCTTGTGACTCACTCTCTGCTGGTAAGTAGAAGCCAAGGTTATATGTAGAGCCCTCCCCATGTGTTATATCCATTCCTGACTTGCCTCTAAATATGCTGTGTTCTACAAATAAGTGGGGGGGGAGAACTCCAATGATGAGGAAAAATTTAACAGATTCTTATCTATTCTCAGTGTATGAACATATGGATCCTGAGTCAAACACTGAAACTATAAGGTGACCATGAAGGCTATTTTGATATCTATTGAATATTTGCTAGTATTAAAGAGTTATTGCTAATTTTTTAATATGAATCATGATTTTAATGAGTCTTCTAATACTTTGTAAAGAGTCAGAGTATTTCAGTATTTAAAACGAGAAGCGTGTTGAAAGAATTATATATTAAATGGTAAAAAGTATTGTAATAGCTAACAAATTCATTTTTATTATTTAAATAAAGGATGAGGTTATGATGTAGCAGTATGAAAAGAAATAGGTTTTATCAAAGTCTTGATACATAATTGACTGACTCAAGTTATGTTTTTCTGACTACTGACGAAAAGGAAAAGATGGATGGAAGGATATTACTTAGTTGGGGTCCACCTACAAAACTAGTTACCTTGTATGCATTCTGTCATTTATTTCTTACGGCACTTCTTTACAAGATAAATATTCCCATTTACTGATGAGGAAATGAAGCTCTGAGAAGTTCGGCAGCTTCCCCAAGTTCCCCCAGCTAGCAAGGAATGGAGACGAGAATGACCACTGTTCTTTTCTACTTCACCACTCTGACATCCAAGTGCTAATGAGAAGGCAGTGGACAGACTGTGAATTCACACCTTTCCTTACTTTGCATGTTCTTTTGTATTCCTAAAATGAAATAGGAATAACTTTCTCAAGCAGTCAGAAATAATCAGACTTTCACTGTCTTTACCCTTTGGGTGACTCAGTCTTTAAAATATGGTACAGTTCCAATGTTATCTGAGAACTGATTGAAACTTTAAAGGAAGAAAGAGATAGTAACCTACTATCTTCTGGCCTCCAGGCATATCCTGGTTCCTGTTACTAATGATTGATCCTGGCTGAATTAATTATAGCTTTAGCTCCTTTGCTCTCTGGCCAGCAAAACAGACAAAAGCCATTAGTGCTGGCCCCAGAAACATAAATAAACTTTCTCACTAGATATCATCTGTCTCACAATGTGTGTGTAGCTCTTGCTAGGGAAGGAGAAACAAATTAGATAACCTTTCTGGGACCCTTCATAATATAGACTTCTAGAATCTGAAAGAAGTTTGAATTGATTGCTAGTGACTCAACATAGCCCAAGCTAAATGAAAGAAAGATTGGAAAGAAGCAACTAGTTAGAATGAAGAATGTAATTCATTAAGCAGCAATGATAGTAAGAAAAAGTCAAAGCTGAACAATTTCTGAAAGTTCACCACAGCCAAAGGCCTACCATCATTAGAAACAAAACTTATCTCTTTAGCAAGAGATTCTTTAGATTTTCCTAATGAAATTATACGAATGCTGGAGGTTTTCTTTCACCTTCCTTCTTCTTGTAATCTTCTCTTCCCCTTTTCTCCAGCTAGAGTCCCTCTTTATTTAGTAACTGTATTCTCCTATTGTGGCCTGAATTGTCACTGCTAATTTTGTCCTTCCCCATCTCAGTGGAAAGCATAGAATACACCAAGTTAGCCAGGTGTGGTGCATTACAGCACCTAGGGCTTCACAAATGCTAGACAAGCACTATACCACTAAGCTATACACCCTTACCCCACAGTTTGGATCTTGAATGTTCCCCAAAGATCCATGTTAAAGGTATGGTTCTCAGGAAGGTAGTGTTAGGAAGTTGTAGAAGTCTTTAGGGTGTAGTAGGAGGAGCAAGCCACCAACATATGAGTCCTTGGCAGAAAAAGCACAACCAAACCATGGAGCCAGATGCAAGAGGTACAGTCCAGGAGGTTGTACCCAAATAAGATTGCCTCTGAGAGTTAATATGGACAATATAATAATAATATAACATAACATAGCATAACATAATATAATATAATATAGATGTCATAACGTCAGCCAAACTTGCTATGCCCGCTCACCTTCATGTCTTTGCATATGCATCCCTGTCTCTTTTGCCTAGTACCATTCCTTCTTTTTCTCTCTTCCTATCTAGACATGGGTAACTCCTCTGACTTTTGAGACTTAGTTCACAGATCATCCCTATAACTTCTTACAAAGTCTCCTCTGTGAGAAGGAGACTCTATGACCTCACCTATTCTTCCCCACTTTTGTGCTTTTAAGTACACCATGCATTTATTCATTTATAGTGGATTGCAACACTGAGTATTAATTTTCTTTTATTTACTTCCCTAACTGGACTGAAATTTTCTTGTGAGTAGGGCCTGGGTCTTTCCTATGTACACTTAAGCCATGTGTCCAGGTTTGAAAAGCAAGCCAGAGAAATAATTGATATCATTTCATCAGTAAAAGGTTTAATGGGCAACAATCTTAAAATTTAAATAAATAGAATAATTTCTATAAATATGTCAAAGTTGACTCTAGCCTAATGCTTTCCAAGACATTGAGAAAGGAATCTTTTGTAGAATAAAAATTTCTCTTATGTGAAGTATATTATGCTTTCTTATAAACAAGTATTAGGATCACTAAGTAGATTGCTTCTGCTACATCATGTGATTTCAGCCCTGATGGTTGTTTATTGTACAAGTTTTCTCTCCCTGCAAACTTTCAGAGTGAAATAAATCAGAAAAAAATCCCCTTAGTTGTGTCTCTCACTATTCTTTGAAATCAGGTTTTTCTCACTTTACTTACACTCTGCTGGAACTAGAAAAGATATTTAAAAACAACTATATATATAACTTTCACTTATTAAATTAGGAAATAGAGTCCTAGAAAAGTTAAGTAACTTGCTCTGGAACACAAGTTTAGATTGTGGCAAAAAAGAGTCTACTCCTTACTCTTAGCCAGTAGTCTTCTCTCTATGATAAATGACAATATGTTTGATTTTTGTAAATTGAATTTTATTTCCAATGCAATAGTATACAAATTATAATTTAACTCTTCAACTGAGTTTTCCATTAAAAACTGATTTGTTTTGTAATGCATACTGTTACCCTAATAATAAATTAAGATATAAAATAATTATACAGATTTTAAAACATCTTTATCTAAACATTGAGGCATACCCATGTTCCTTTTGTAACTTGGAGAGAAGAAATGTATAGGTAGGAAACTATATGGGTGAG
Source organism: Castor canadensis (assembly GCF_047511655.1). Taxonomy (NCBI): domain Eukaryota; kingdom Metazoa; phylum Chordata; class Mammalia; order Rodentia; family Castoridae; genus Castor; species Castor canadensis. The sequence continues at coordinate 98,326,628 of NC_133396.1, read as the reverse complement.
GGAGATGACAGTCCTTATACAGTCATGGAAGGCAAGTTTGAGAATACTTATTCAAGTATCATTTTCCACTTAGAATTTACAGTTTTAGATTCTTTCCATGGTGTGTGCTAACACCATCATGACTCCATAGTTCTATTTCTTCAGAACATTACCCTCAGAAAGAATTGTAATTCTTCATTTACAATGGTAATAGAATATGAAAATATATAATAGCATATAATAATTGAAGGATTTTACACATTCTTGTAAATTAAAAAATTCAACCTACTAAACAAAGAGTTTGACTCTTAGCTGTTCTTTGATATTCTGCATGAACATTGGTTTTATCATAGAGTAAAAGAATTTACTATGTATTAAAAGACTTATAAAGTGGTGAGTTTCGTGTACAGCTAAGTAGTAAACTGCTTAGCATGTATGTGTGAGACCCTGAGGCTTGATTCTCAGCACCACAAAAGGGGTGATATGGCATTAATGTTGACAGAGAATCAGAGACAAAACAGTAATAGAAATGACTGAAAAAATATTTCATCCATGTGTCTCAGTAAATATCATGCACATTTATACGAATATATAGGGCAAAATTGGTATCAATGCCAAACTTCCAACACTGAGTGTTCCCTGATGCCAAGTAGTTTGTCACAGAATCACAAAATTCTTGGCAGACTAATATTATAATCATTCTGGAGTCAATTGTTCACCACTTAATGAGGTAAGATTTGTCTAATGCATGAGAGTATACAACAATTTCAGATAACAAGTGACTTTAAAGGATCCAACAACACTGAAAAAGTCAAGTTGCAATTCTCATAGTTGTAAAAATGGAAAGAGAAATAATTTTGCATCATTTCATAGTCAAGGAAATTTGGGTGCCTTCCAGCTCTCTGTGGTCTGCCTGCTTTTCAGGCCTTCTAAAGAGTAGGTGAGAGAGGGATAACAATAAACAGTATCCAGCACTAAAACCCATCTTCCTCATCATGGTTTATCCAGAGGGCAATATTGATCCTTTAGCTGTGATCTAACTGCAATGACTTAACCTTTACTAGCTTCTTTTATGTGCATCTATTAAATAACCTGTGTTTTTATAGCAGGGAATAGGACTACTAGAGGCTTCATTTTCAATCACTAGACAGCACTGCTGAAAATAATTACTATGCTTTATTGTAATCTCCTTTCAAAAGTCATTTTGAGGTTATTTCCAGGGTGGAAATCATCAAAATGAAGACCTGATCTTCCTGAAAGACAAAGTCTTCGATGGCCCTCTAAACAATATGACCTTCGATAAACATTGTCAGTGCCTTTAGGGATAGTTAGGTTGTTCAAGGGTCACTTTTATTTCTTTTAATAATGAAGGATCAAATTAACTTAAATCAAATCCATTCTTAGTAAGAAGAGATTCATCTCACCTCTGTGTATTGTATGGCCTTGGTGGGCTAAATTTTCTAGCAGGAATTTGTTTTTCTTCTATTTACTTTAGATACTTAGATTCCCTCCAGAATACTGTTCAGTTCAAGGACAGCCAGGGAGCAACAGAAGTATTTTGTTCTATTTATCTACAAAATCCAAACAAATAAGCCCCGCATCCTAAGAGCTTTTGTTCTGTACAGCAATCCAGCTACTATTATCTAATGAAGTCAGGGTGCAAAGAACAATGAGAAATCTCTCTGCCTCCCTGCAAGCCTGCATTCCTTTCCCAGTTCCTGTACCTTAATAAAGGTCACAATTTACACAGTTCTTGTAGTGTCTGTCGTGCATTCTTCTGAGCATTTCATACACCTGAATTTGCTAGACTTTCATATTTAGCTTTTGAGGTAGATACTCTTAGAATCTCCATTTTTCAGATAAGAAAACTGAGAAACAGAAGTTTAAGTAAGTTGTCCAAAGCTGCACAGTAAGTAGTGGAGCCAGGATTCAAACCCAGTTTGATGTTGGAACGTACATCCTTAAACAAGCATTTTTTACTCTGAAGCCAGACATGACAGTCATGGTGCTACACGCCAATAACCACAGCTCTTGATACTAAGGCAGGAGGATCACAAGTTTGAGGTTAGCTCATTCTACATAGTGAGTTCCAGACAAGCCTGTGCTACAGGGCAAGACCATCTCTAAAAAAAACACCATTTTTTAAAAATATCAATAAGCACCTGTAGAAAAGGCACCTTCTTGGAGAAATGATGTTCTATATATTAAATGATACATGAACTATCCCTTGTTGCATCAGTCTCCTCCTAACGTGAATCTTTCAAAAATCCCTGTGTCGTTTCCAGGTAGGAGACAATTCCCAGTCTACATCAATCCCATGGTTCACCTCAGTTTAGACACAAATTACAATGCCTCTATAACCTCACCATATCTCCATCTTAGACTAAAATACCTTGGTTCTCACCTTTCCAGGCATGAGTGGGGCAAAGCTGCAAGTCCTTTACACATTTTGGCGAGTGGTTTAGCTCCTCAGCTTTGAACACAACTTCTTAACAGCAGAACAGGTCTCTGAAAACTTTCACACTGTCTGGGGCTGCCTTTCCCTCTGTGGAATATATAGCGTCTCTCTCCCAGCCCTCTGCGAGTCTTTGGACCAATCCAGAGCTTCAGAGGAAATTGCAGGCTGGAGAGGAGCAGCAGTGTGTGAGGTGGAGGCTGGGATCCTTCCTTGGCTGCAGGCACAGCAGCACCACACAGCTCTGACTGCTCTTATCACAACATTCTAGGCCTGGTCAGGTCAGGCCTACATGGTATGCAGGCTGTTCATGTTTGAAGTTTGTAATCTCAGGCCAGCTGCAGCAAAGATGTGTGCTTTCTGGGGAAGCAGTGTGTCTTGGGCCACTTTCAGATCTGTCAAAGTTATTGACTGATAAGCATCCTTGGAGATCAGTTAGCTCAACTTTCTTTTACGGTGGAGGAAATTGTGTCTTTCACCATGGAGAGAGTGTAGACATGAGTATCTACCATGCGCCTGGTACTTGGATGCATGCTAGGAATTTAGAGAAGGGGTACTTCCTGCTCTCAAGACCAAGACTTGTATTAAATCAGGCACAACATATGTCAGCCTTCAAAGGGCACAGGAGCTGAGTGATGGAGGAGAAAAAATAACCATTGATATAAATTAAAGCACCTGAGTAACCTGTAATCCCAGCAGCTGGGAGACTGAGGCAGGAGGATTACAAATTTGAGACCAGTCTGGGCTACATAGCAAGTTTCAGGAGAACTTGAACTACATAGCAAGATCCTGTCTCAAAAAAACAAAGGACTGGAGTTGTGGCTCAATCAGTAGGGCATCTGCTTTGTAAGCATAAAGCCCCTAGTCAAACCCCAGTCCATTCCCCAAAACAAAACAAAAATCTGAATAAAAAGGTAAAAGCCACAGTTCTCTCTCTCTCTCTCTCTCTCTCTTTCTCTCTCTCTCTTTCTCTCTCTCTCTTTCTCTCTCTCATAGATAGATAGATAGATATGTATATACATATATATGTCTATAAATACTGGTTTTAAAGGAACCCTGTCATATTCACTTTTGTACCCCCAGCTCTGAGCACAATGTCAGGCACACAGATATCTACAAATACTGCTTGAAATAAACACAACTGTCCAAGTTCTGCCATTGACTGGCAGAACTTAGGAAATCAATTAATCATGACTTTTTAGAGACATGAACACTATTGTTGACTGTTGAGTCTGATAGTGCAAATAGAAAATTAGCGGAGGAGATTCCTTAGGAAAAGCCTAAATCACTGTTTGATAGCCAAGGGTCCTTGACAATAATATGGAAACAGGCAAATTTAATGTAGCATAATGGAGGGAGACATTTCAGTCAGGGCTAACCATCAAAACAGGTTTCTGCCTATATCCCAAATTTCTTATATTCAAGAATCAAAAATACACTAAAACCAGACCCAAAATTGAAAAATTCAATAGAAATAAATATGAAATTCAACACATGCTTGTTTTAAAAAACTTCATATGTTCGCTAGCCAGAGAACATGTAAAAGAGCATGCTCTAAGAAGCAGAAAGTAGAGAGGTGGTTGCCAGGGGCTAGGGGAAGGAGGAATTAAATAGTTTCTGGTCAACGATATGAAGTTCAAGTTGTGCAAGAAAACTTGTAGAGATCTGCTTTATAACATTGTGCCTTGGTTAGCAATGCTGTACTTCAATGTGAACTTAAAAATTTGAAAAGGGGGACTGGAGGTGTAGCTCAAGCTGTAGAGTGTCTGCTTTGTAAGCATGAAGGCCTGAGTTCAAACCCCAATTCCCCCTGCTCAAAAAACAAAAAAGATGAGGTTCTGGTGTGTCTATTTACCACACAGAAGAAAGAAAACATACTTACGTAAGGTAAGTTTGAAGTGTTAAAATTAATTGAACTTTTCCTCCTATGAATTCCTCAAAAGGACAGAAATATATGGAAAAGGTATAAGGTATGATAGTCAACAAGAGAAGCAGGTGCTCTCATTCGGAGTGATTTCAATCTCTTGGTGAATGATGGTGAAAATGAAGGTTAGAAGTAGTGACCAATGAAGCAGGGGAAGGAATTAAGGGATGCTCCAAACAGGTGTCTATCTGCCCTGGAGGAGGACCAAGGGTGTAGACAACTCCCAAGTAATAGGAGATAGTACAGAAGGCAGGGGTTAGCTCAGAGGTGGAGGTCATCATCTCCTGCCCACACAGCTGTTCTGGTTCATTTCTTGTTCATTTTCTTAACTAAATTCTGTAAAAAATTTCTTTCTTTTAATTGTGGTTAGCAAGATCTTAATTAAGATACAGTTTATAGCTTCTGAACTGGTGACGTCAGGGACTGTGATCAATGGTGAACAGTCATTTGCCTACTGACTAATCTCCCCAGTCGCTGCAGAATTTCATCCTGCAGGGCAGGGTTTCACCCTGAAGCCAGCTCAGGGCATGCAGTATAAACAGAGGCCAATCTTCACCTTCCATGCTACTTAATTTCTTTCTTCCATTCTGATAAACTTTTAAACTTCATGTGAGCTCAATGTATAATTCTACCACCCAGAAGTTCTATGTTGCCATGAGGTTGGGATATTTTCTTCCAGGCTTCTTTTTTCCTTAAAGCAATAAAGAGGCAGCAGATAAAACTAAGATCTTGCACCAGGCATGATGACACACACCTATAACCCCAGCACACAGGAGGCTGAATTAGGAGGATTGGCAGATAAGGCCAGCCTGAGCTACATAGTGAGACCCTGTTTGAAAAAAAGAATGAATATAAACACACAAAAACAACTTAAGATCTCTTTAACTTTTTTTCTTTCCCCTCTTTCATCATGTCAAATCCTCATGAAGATTTTAGTGGGTGGTTTTCTGGATGATTTTTTAAATTTGGTTTTTTTTTTTTTCTGTGCTGGGGATAGAACTCAGGGCCTTGTGTACGTTAGGCAAGCACTGTACCTCTAAGCCACATTCCCAGACCCTGTGATCATTTTTTAATATTTTCATATACAGATGGGCTATGTTCAGAATGTATCCCCCAAAGTTCATGTGCTGAAACTTAAACGCCAGTGGGATAGTGTCAAGAAGTAGGGCCTTTTGGAGGTGATTAAGTCTTAAGGATAGAGCCTTCATGGATGGGATTAGAGCAGGACTTTTATAAAAGGGCATGAGGGAGTGGGTTCATTTTCTTCCTCCTTTCTATAACATGAAGATCCAGGAGCAGAACACTATCTTGGAAGCCCAAAGCAGCCCTTATCAGTTGCCAAACCTGCCTTGATTTTAGATTTTCCAGCCTCTAGAACTGTGAGATATAAATTTCTATTGTTTTTAAATCACCTGTATGTACATATTTTGTAATAACAGCATAGACTAAGACAATATGACTTTACAAAAATCATACAGTAACTATCTTCATGTATTTTGATTTATATAAATAGTGATATAAGCTTCATCTTACTTTTTCATTCAAAATTATGTTTTTGTTTTTACTTTTAGATTATAATGATAGTTAACATTGTAGAACATTTTCTATGTACCAGGAATTTTAAAAGCACTTTCATACATTTATATATATAATTCTCACAAAAAGGTATGAGTTAAGTGGTATAATTGTCCCTATTTTTAAAATAAGAGAACATGGTTATATTTAAATGAAGATGAGATTGTTGCGGGTTGAAAAGCATTGACACGAAAAGTGTTAGGCTTATACTCACCCTGCAGTTCATGCTTTACTTTGCTGGAGACAGTTCTATCATAGGCACATATAATTGCACGTCTCTATTAGACACATTGCTGAATGTTTCAATCACTTACAATTTTTTTTGCAAAAGTACTTTAACATCCCTATATATGTCTCCTGGAGCAGTTTCTCTACAATGTGGTTCATAAGTGGACTTGCTAAGTCATGAGGTATAATACTACAAAACCATAAAGTGATTAGAACAACTTAGACTCCTCACAGAAGTGTATAAAGCCACCATTTCCCCCTTGTTTTTCCCAGTATACAACGTTTACCAGGATATAATTTTTGCCGGTGACAGGCAAAAAAATGGCATATCGTTTTTTAATTTTCATCTTTCTCATTACTTGTGAACTTGAGTTTGAATTCATGTTTATAATGGCTGTTGGGGTTTTTCCTTTCCATTTGTTGTATGTTCCCATGTTTTAAATAATTTTACTATTTGGTTATTTGTTAATATTGATGTGAAGACTTGATTATATAAATGATGAAACTACAAATATTCAAAGGGAAAAGAAAATATTGGAATTAGATCATTGATTGTTGTATAGGTGATACAACAGAGTTGCTGATAAAATCAAATAAACCAGGTAACAAGTATAATAAGTAAAAAGGAGGTGATATACACCAAGAATGATATATGTACAATGGTAACCATCAGAACAGAAAATACAAACCCTCCTAAATACCAAAAAATGAAAATTAGATATTAAAGAGCAAAGAATACACAGTTCATAGAAAACAAAAATGCAAAATACTGTAAAATACATTTATTTTTATGATATTGTGGCAGAATTGAGGCCAAATGTACAAATTATATCTATTAAATGACTTTGAATGAAAAGGAGAATTATAAATTGCAATTAGAGTGCCTAAAAACTAATGATAATGAAAATACTCCATTTATCCTAGTAATGATGATGAAAACACTGAAGTGCTAATCAGAAAAGGAAAATTATAGTACTAAGTACTTTTGTTGGTTAAAATGAAAATAAATTATAAAAAGGAACAATATAAGAAATAAAAAATTCAAAAATGAAATCATAAAGATTAGAGCCTAAGTTAATGGATCGGAGGGAGAAAAACAGTAAACCTCACTTACAAATGAATTCTAGCTTTTAAAAAACAACAACAATGAAACCCCCAAATCACTAGCAAGTATAATTAATAAGAAATCAATGAGAAGGCCTAATTGTAAAGAAAATCTTATGTAAGGCATCCACAAAGGAGATTAAATTCTTAGGAACAAGCTTGACAACAAATGTAAAACCAGTAAAAGGAAAATTTTAAAACACTCCTGACACATAATGTAGACTCAGATAAATGGTAAGACATTCCTGTCCTTGGATAGGATAACTCAAGATTATAAAGCTGTATGTTCTTCCTAAATTTTTAATTTAACACAAATTCCAACAAGCATTTTATTTTGGTAGTACTTGGGTTTGAACTTGGGGCCTTGTGCTTTCTAAGCAAGCACTCTACCATTTGGGTCACACACCTCTAGGCTTTTTACTTTATTTTTTAGATAGGGTCTTGGGTTTTTCCCGTGCTGGCTTGGATGGCAATATTCCTACCTATGCCTCCCATATCACTGCGGTTGCAGGTGTGAGCCACCTTGCCCAGCCTAGAAGCTTTTAAATCTGATGCAGTACCATTTGTCAACCTTCCTCTTATTTTCTGAGCTATTGGATCCTATTCAGAGAGTTGTTGCTCATGCCTTAGGTCTTGAAGTGTTTCCACTGTGTTTTCATCTAGCAGCTTCAAGCTTTCAGGTCTCACATTAAAGTCTCTGATCCATTTTGATGTGATTTTTGGACAGGGTAAGATACAGTGTTCTATATATGTGGATATCCAATTTCCCAAAGGTAAAATCATTTTGTCTTCTTTATGAGAAATTTTTTATTTTCTTACAGTTACCCCATTTTTCCCTTTGTTAATGAGGCTTTTGGTCTTCTACAAAAAAGCTTTCTCTACAGCAACTCTTAAAGATATTCCCCTATACTTTTTTTTAATTATTTGAGTTTTGTTTTTCATAATTGCCTACACATTTAAATTAATTTTTATTTATAGGGTTGGGTAAGAAAGTAATAGTCTATTTTTCCATAAGGATAATTATTATCCCAACTCCATTTATATTATAGTATCTTTGAACCATTGACCTGTGATGCTACTTTTATTATAAGTCATGTTTCTATATGTCTTTTTTTTTTTTTGGTGGTACTGAGGTTTGAACTCAGGGTCTCATACTTGCTAGGCAGATACTCCTACCTCTTGATCCACTCCACTCAGCCTTTTTGTGTTGGTTATTTTTGAAATGGGGTTTCATTTTATGTCCAGACCAGACTGGATCAAGATCCTTCTACTTGTGATTCCCTAAGTAGCTGGGATGACAGACTTCACCAACATACCCAGCCATTGATTGAGATGGGGTCTTGTGAAGTTTGCCTGAGCTGGTCTGGAACCACAATCCTTGTGAGCTCCTGAGTGGCAAGGATTGCAGGTGTAAGCCACAGTGCCTGGCCTGAACTATTATTTCTATTCAGCTACTTTAGTTGCTGCTTTTCCTATGCCAGTATTATATAATTACTATTCCATATTTGTAATATCTCAAAAACTTTTAGGACAATCATACCTTTTAATTTTGTTCAGAATTGTCCTAACTACACTTAGACATAAGTACTTGACCATGTAAATTTCTAAATCATCTTTTAAAGTTCTCCTGAAAATTTTGCTGAGATTTTGACTGAAATCACATTGATTTAGTACATCACTTGGCTGAGGACTGATACTAATAAGCTAAATTGGTATTTCCACACTGCTGAGTTTTGACTGTAAAGTTAAAATAATTCTTCATCATTTCAATCATTTTACTCTTAGGTAAAGTCCAATAAATTCTTCCTAGTGGTCATGCATGCTTTTGGTAAGATTTGTCCCTGAATACAGCACGTTTTGGTGTTTTTTAAAAGGTTTATTATCATATTATTTCTGTGCTTGGGGGTACAGTGTGACATTTACTAAAGTATTTACAACATATTTTAGTTAAATCCACCCCCTCCATCATTCTTCTTTATTCTCCTTTCTCCCATTCTTAGAATGGTTTCAAAAGGTCTCATTTTTCCATCTGGATACATAAATACACAATATTTTCACTGTATTCATCTTCCTACACCCTTTCCTTACATCCTCCCACATACACTGGTACCAACCTCCACTAAGACCTATTTTCTGCTTTTGGAAGAGACGTTTTTTGTTTGTTTAAGATAGCTATACAGGGAGTTTCATTGTTATAGTTCCATGTATTATATCCTGAATTGGTTCATCCCTTCCATTTTTTTCCTTTCAACCTTAGTCCCCTTCTTATGGTGATTTCAACAAGTTTAAAAATTCTATCTTCATTCTTGTATGGAGAGCACATCAACTATATTCACTGTCTTTACTTCCTTCTTTTACCCTTCCTCTCCCACTAGTGAGCTCTCAGCATGCTCTGTTTTTCATTCCTGCCCTTGCTTAGTATCTCTTTGTTGTTCAGATGGGATTTTTGCATTGGTGCTGTACCTGTACATGCATTGTGCTTAAGTCAATGTCACCCCCTCCACTGCACTTCCTCACCCTTTCCCCATCCTGTGTTGTTTAACAGTTTCAGCATGTTTCCTGTGTGTTGTTCCTACACACATGTGATGTATTTCATTACAATTTGCTGCCTTTCTTTCCTTCTTTTCCTCCTCCCTCAGTCTCCTCTACCAGTTCCACTTTTGGATACATTCTCTATATAAATTTCTATGCATATATAATATTACCTGTATTTGTATTGGACCTATATTCCACATATGAGAGAAAACATAAAGCTTTTGGCTTTCTGAACCTAACTTCACTTAAGATGATGTTCTCCAGTTTCATCCATTTACCTGCAAATGACAAAATTTCACTGTTCTTTATGGCTGAATAAAATTCCATTGCGTATAAATCACTTTTTCTTTTTTATTATAAATTTTTATTAGGGTATTTTCATTATATGGGGGGGGCTTTGAAGTGACCATTCAGATCAGGCTTATATTGTACATTATTTATATTTCCCCCATCATCTCTCCCCCTCAGCTCCCTTCCCACCCCACCCAAAGCAATTAAAAGAGGTTTTTTAGTTCTGTTTCATGTAGGTATATGAAGTCCATCAACCATATACCATCACCTTAATCTCCTTCCTTCACCATCCCCCTTCCACTAGTACCCCCACACACATACATTGTGCCTATTTTATAGTCCTGGTTTTCATTATTAACATTTATGTTGATGTTCAAAGGGGTGTCTCAATGTATGCCCTCTGTGGGTGTGCTTTGTTTTGGTCTGTTTAATCCCTTCAAATATTCTCTCTTACCTCTTTACCTCCTGTCCTCCATTTTTCAACAGTTTTCACTACACATCCTTATATTCTCTACTTTTACATCTTATGCTATGTGATGTTACTGATGCTCTGTCATTCTCTTTTCCTTTCTCTCTTTCCCTGAGTTCCATAGAGTATTCCACTGTTACAAACATGTTCTACATCTGAGTTTGCATATGATCATACTTGTTTTTGTGATATATTTATCTTTGGATCTATCTTCCATGTCTGAGAGAAAACATGTGGCTTTTGTGTTTCTGATTCTGGCTAACATCACTTAACATTATGTCCTCCAATTACATGTGGTTTTACCTTCAAACCACATGTCATTATTCTTTGTGGCTGAGTAATACTCCATTGTGTATATATACCTCAATTTCTTGATCCATTCATCAGTTGTAGGATATCTGGGCTGTTTCCAGAGCTTTGCTATTGTGAATAGTGCTGCAATGAACATCAGTGTATAGGTGTCTCTATTGTATCCTGTCTTATGTTCCTTTGGATAGATACCCAGGAGCAGTATCACTGGATAATATGGCAGTTCTATCTCTAGTTTTTTAAAGAATCTCCATACTGCTTTCCATAGTAGTAGTACTAATTTGCATTCCCTCCAACAGTGTATAGGGGTTCTTGTTTCACCGCATCCTTACCAGCATTAGTTTTTGTTATTACCCTTGATTCTGGCCATTCTAACTGGGGTGAGATGAAATCTAAGTGTTGTTTTGGTTTGCATCTCTTTTACAACCAGGGAAGTTGAACACTTCTTCATCTATTTACTGGCCATTTGTACCTCTTCTGTTGAGAATTCCCTGTTTAATTCATGTGCCTATTTCTTCATTGGGGTGTTGATTCTTTGGGGGCTGAGTATTTTGAGTTCCCTGCAGGTTTTGGATATTAGTTCCTTATCAGATGAGTAGTGGGCAAAGATTTTCTCCCATTCTGTGGTCTGCCTCTTGAGTCTGGTGACTATTTGCTATGCAGTTTAATATGATAGACTGTTTAATGCAGTCCCATTTGTTCATTGTTTCTCTTAGATGCTGAGCCTTTTGGGTTCTGTTTAAGAAGTCGTTCCCTATACCTATCGGTTCCATTGTATTTCCTACTGTTTCTTGGAGTTGTTTCAAAGTTTCAGGCCTTGTATTAAGATCTTTGATCCAATTCGAGTTGATTTTGGTACAGGATGAAAGATAGAATCTATTTACAGTCTTCTACATGTGGATATCCAGTTTTCCCAGCAGCATTTGTTGAAGAGGCTGTCTTTTCTCCATTATTTGTTTTGGGCTCTTCTGTCAAGATCAGTTCATTATAGGTGCGTGGATTTATGTCTGGACCTTCTATTCTGATCCATTGGTCTTCCTGTCTGTTTTTGTGCCAATATCATGCTGTTTTTATTGTTATGGCTCTATAGTATAGTTTGAAGTTGGGTATTGTGATGTCTCCAGCATTGGACATTTTACTCAGAATTATTTTGGCTCCTCAAGGTCTTTTGTGTTTCCATGTGTATTTCATGATTGCTTTTTTGTCTTTCTGAGCAGAATGTCATTGGAATTTTGATGGGGATTGTATTGAACTTTTTGATGCTTTTGGTAGTATGGGCATTTTCACAGTGCTGATTCTACTGATCCATGAGCATGGAAGGTCTTTCTATTTTCTGATGTCTTCTTTGATTTCTCTCTTCAGTGGTTTACAGTTTTCACTAAAAAGATCTTTGGTTTCTTTTGTTAAATTTATTCCAAGGTACTTTATTGTTTTTGAGGGTATTGTAAATGGAATTGTTTCTCTGGTTTCTTTCTCAGTTTGCACATTATTGGTGTATAGAAAAGCTACTGATTTCTTTGTGTTAATTTTGTATCCTGCTACTGTGTCAAAAGAGTTTATGATTTCAAATAGTTTTTGGTAGAGTTTTTGGGGTCTCTTAGGTATAGGATCAGCAAATAGGGATAGTTTGACTTCTTCTTACCCTATTTGAATCCCTTTTGTTTCTTGCTCTTTTCTTACTGCTTTGGCTAGGAATTCCAAAACTATATTGAATAGGAGTGGAGAAAGCAGACAGCTTTATCTTGTTCCTGACTTTAAGGGGAACAGTTTCAGTTTTCTTCATTTAGTACGATGTTGGCTCTAGGTATGGGATATATGGCCTTTATTGTGTTGAGGAACATTCCTTCTATTTCTAGTTCTTCAGTGCTTTTATCATGAAAGGGTGTTGGATTTTGTCAAAAGCTTTTCTGCATCTATTGAGAGGATCACATGGTTTTTGTCCTTGCTTCTGTTTATATGCTGTATTATGTTTATAGATTTACAAATGTTGAACCATCCTTGTATCCATGGAATGAAACCAACTTGGTCATGTTGTATGATCTTTTTGACATGTTGTTGAATTCTGTTTGCCAGTAGTTTGTTGAGAATCTTTGCATTTATATTCTTTTTTTTTTTTTCATTTTTCTTTTATTATTCATATGTGCATACAAGGCTTGGTTTATTTCTCCCCCCTGCCCCCACCCCCTCCCTTACCACCCACTCCACCCCCTCCCGCTCCCCCCCTCAATACCCAGCAGAAACTATTTTGCCCTTATCTCTAATTTTGTTGTAGAGAGAGTATAAGCAATAATAGGAAGGAACAAGGGGTTTTGCTGGTTGAGATAAGGATAGCTATACAGGGCATTGACTCACATTGATTTCCTGTGCATGGGTGTTACCTTCTAGGTTAATTCTTTTTAATCTAACCTTTTCTCTAGTTCCTGGTCCCCTTTTCCTATTGGGCTCAGTTGCATTTATATTCATTAAAGATATTGCTCTATAATTCTCTTTTCTGGTTATGTATTTATTGGGTTTTGGAATGAGCATAATGCTGACATCATAGAATGAGTTTTTAGGGTTCCGTCCCTTTCTATTTCCTGGAAAAGTATGAGGAGTACTTGTTCTTCTTTAAAGATTTGTAAAATTTGGCTGTGAACCCATCAGGTCCAGGGCTCTTCTTTGTAGGGCCACTCTTTATTACTGCTTCCATTTCAATGCATGTAGTAGGACTATTTAGGTGGTTAATATCTTTTTGGTTCAATTTTGGTTGGTTATATGCATCTAGGAAATTATCCATTTCATCTAGATTTTCTAGTTTACTTGAATACAGGTTTTCAAAGTACTCTCTAATGATTATCTGTATTTCATTAGTATTTGTAGTTATGTCCCCTTCTTCATCTCTTATTTTATTAACTTGGGTCTTCTCCATCCTCCATTTTGTCATGTTGGCTAAGGGTTTGTTGATATTGTTCAATCTTTTCAAAGAACCAACCTTGTTTAATAGTTTCTTTGTATAGTATGTTTGGTTTCTATCTCATTAACTTTGGCCCTGATTGTTATTATTTCTCTCCATCTGCTGGTATAGGGTTTGGTTTGTTCTTGTTTTTCCAGGAGCTTAAGGTGCATTATTAGGTTGTTTATTTCAGAGGTCTATGTGTGTTTGTTTGTTTGTTTGTTTTTATTGTATTATTATTCATATGTGCATACATTGCTTGGGTCATTTCTCCCCTCTGCCCCCACCCCCTCCATTACCACCCACTCTGCTCCCTCCCTCTCCTCCCCACACCCTCAATACCAGGCAGAAACTATTTTGCACTTATCTCTAATTTTGTTGAAGAGGGAATATAAACAATAATAGGAAGGAACAAGGGTTTTTGCTAGTTGAGATAAGGATAGCTATACAGGGAGTTGACTCGCATTGATTTCCTGTGCATGTGTGTTACCTTCTGGGTTAATTCTTTTTGATCTAACCTTTTCTCTGGTTCCTGGTCCCCTTCTCCTATTGGCCTCAGTTGCTTTAAGGTATCTGCTTTAGTTTCTCTCTGTTAAGGGCAACAAATGCTAGCTAGTTTTTTAGGTGTCTTACCTATCCTCACCCCTCCCTTGTGTGCTCTCGCTTTTATCATGTGCCCTTGATCTAATGTCCACATATGAGGGAGAACATACGATTTTTGGTCTTTTGGACCAGGCTAACCTCACTCAGAATGATGTTCTCCAATTCCATCCATTTACCAGCGAATGATAACATTTCATTCTACTTCATGGCTGCATAAAATTCCATTGTGTATAGATACCACATTTTCTTGATCCATTCATCAGTAGTGGGGCATCTTGGCTGTTTCCAAAACTTGGCTATTGTGAATAGTGCTGCAATAAACATGGATGTGCAGGTGCCTCTGGAGCAACCTGTGTCACAGTCTTTTGGGTATAGCCCCAAGAGTGGTATTGCTGGATCAAATGGTAGATCAATGTTTAGCTTTTTAAGTAGCCTCCAAATTTTTTTCCAGAGTGGTTGTACTAGTTTACATTCCCATCAGCAGTGTAAGAGGGTTCCTTTTTCCCTGCATCCTCACCAACACCTGTTGTTGGTGGTGTTGCTAATGATGGCTATTCTAACAGGGGTGCGGTGGAATCTTAGTGTGGTTTTAATTTGCATTTCCTTTATTGCTAGAGATAGTGAGCATTTTTTCATGTGTTTTTGGCCATTTGAATTTCTTCTTTTGTGAAAGTTCTGTTTAGTTCACTTGCCCATTTCTTTATTGGTTCATTAGTTTTGGGAGAATTTAGTTTTTTGAGTTCCCTATATATTCTGGTTATAAGTCTGATGTGTAGCTGGCAAATATTTTCTCCCACTCTGTGGGTGGTCTCTTCAGTTTAGAGACCATTTCTTTTGTTGAGCAGAAGCTTTTAAGTTTTATGAAGTCCCATTTATCTATGCTATCTCTTAGTTGCTGAGCTGCTGGGGTTTCATTGAGAAAGTTCTTGCCTATACTTATTAATTCCAAGGTATTTCCTACTCTTTCCTAAACCAACTTTAGAGTTTGGGGTCTGATATTAAGATCCTTGATCCATTTTGAGTTAATCTTGGTATAGGGTGATATACATGGATCTAGTTTCAGTTTTTTGCAGACTGCTAACCAGTTTTTCCAGCAGTTTTTGTTGAAGAGGCTGCTATTTCTCCATTGTATATTTTTAGCACCTTTGTCAAAGACAAGTTGATTATAGTTGTGTGGCTTCATGTCTGGGTCCTCTATTCTGTTCCACTGGTCTTCATGTCTGTTTTTGTGCCAGTACCATGTGGTTTTTATTGCTATTGCTTTGTAATATAGTTTGAAGTCAGGTATCGTGATACCTCCAGCATTGTTCTTTTGACTGAGTATTGCCTTGGCTATTCATGGCCTCATGTATTTCCATATAAATTTAATGGTAGATTTTTCAATCTCTTTAATAAATGTCATTGGAATTTTGATGGGAATTGCATTAAACATGTAGATTACTTTTGGGAGTAGAGGCATTTTTACTTTGTTGATTCTACCAATCCATGAGCACGGGAGTTCTCTCCACTTTCTATAGTGTTCCTCAATCTCTTTGCTCAGAAGTTTATAGTTTTCCTTGTAAAGGTTGTTCACATCTTTTGTTAGGTTTACACCTAGGTATTTGATTTTTTTTGAGACTATCATAAATGGAATTGTTTTCATACATTCTTTTTCCTTTGCTCATTATTAGCGTATAGAAATGCTAATGATTTTTCTATGTTGATTTTATATCTTGCTACCTTGCTGTAGCTATTGATGATGTCTAGAAGCTTCTGAGTAGAGTTTGTTGGGTCTTTAAGGTATAGGATCATGACATCTGCAAATAGGGATATTTTGACAGTTTCTTTACCTATTTGTATTCCTTTTATTCCTTCTTCTTGCCTAATTGCTCTGGCTAGGAATTCCAGTACTATGTTGAATAGGAGTGGAGATAGTGGGCATCCTTGTCTAGTTCCTGATTTTCAAGGGAATGGTTTCAGTTTTTCTCCATTAAGTATAATGCTGGCTGTAGGTTTGTCATATATAGCTTTTATAATGTTGAGGTACTTTCCTTCTATTCCTAGTTTTCTTAGACCTTTTATCATGAAATGGTGTTGGATCTTATCAAAGGCTTTTTCTGCGTCTATTGAGATGATCAAGTGGTTTTTGTCTTTGCTTCTGTTACTGTGGTTTATTATGTTTATTGATTTTCATATGTTGAACCACCCCTGCATTCCTGGGATGAAGCCTACTTGGTCGTGGTGAATAATCTTTTTGATGTGTTGTTGAATTCGGTTTGCCATTATTTTGTTGAGGATTTTTGCATCAATGTTCATTAAAGAGATTGGCCTATAGTTCCTCTTTTTGGAGGTGTCTGTGCCTGGTTTTGGGATAAGTGTAATAATGGGTTCATAAAATGTGTTTGGCAGTTTTCCTTCCCTTTCTATTTCATGGAACAGTTTAAGGAGGGTTGGTATCAGTTCTTCTTTAAAGGTCTGATAGAATTTATTTGAATATAGGTTCTCAAAGTAGTCTCTGATGATTTCCTGGACTTCCATGGTGTTTGTTGTTATCTCCCCTTTTGCATTCCTGATTCTACTAATTTGGGTTTTTTCTCTCCTCATTTTAGTCAGGTTTGCCAGGGGTCTGTCAATCTTGTTTATGTTTTCAAAGAACCAACTTTTTGTTTCATTAATTCTTTGTATGGTTTTTTTTGGTTTCTATTTCATTGATTTCAGCTCTTATTTTTATTATTTCTCTCCTATTTGTTTTGGGATTTGCTTGTTCTTGTTTTTCTATGAGTTTGAGATGTATCATTAGGTCATTGATTTGAGATCTTTCAGTCTTTTTAATATATGCACTCATCGCTATAAACTTTCCTCTCAGGACTGCCTTAGCTGTGTCCCATAGGTTCCAGTAGGTTGTGTTTTCATTTTCCTTGATTTCCAGGAACTTTTTAATTTCCTCTTTTATTTCATCAATGACCCATTGTTCATTAAGTAATGAGTTATTTAGTTTCCAGCTGTTTGCATGTCTTTTGTCTTTACTTTTGTTGTTGAGTTCTAGTATATTGCATTGTGATCAGATAGTATGCATGGTATAATTTCTATTTTCTTATATTTGCTGAGGCTCGCTTTGTGCCTTAGGATATGATCTATTTTGGAGAAGGTTCCATGGGCTGCTGAGAAGAATGTATATTGTGTAGAAGTTGGATGAAATGTTCTGTATACATCAAGTAGGCCCATTTGATCTATTGTATATTTTAGATCTTGGATTTCTTTATTGATTTTTTGTTTGGATGACCTATCTATTAATGATAATGGGGTGTAAAAGTCTCCCACAACCACTGTGTTGGAGTTAATATATGCTTTTAGGTCTTTCAGGGTATGTTTGATGAAATTGGGTGCATTGACATTGGGTGCATATAGGTTGATAATTATAATTATTATTTCCTTTTGGTCTATTTCCCCTTTTATTAGTATGGAATGTCCTTCTTTATCTCATTTGATCAATGTAGGTTTGAAGTCTCCTTCGTCAGAGATAACTATTGGTACTCCTGCCTGTTTTCGGGGGCCATTGGCTTGGTAAATCTTCCAGCCTTTCATCCAAAGCCTATGCTTATTTCTGTTGGGAAGATGGGTCTCCTGTAAGCAACAAATTGTTGGATCTTCCTGTTTAATCCATTTCATCAAGCAGTGCCTTTTGATGGGTGAATTAAGTCCGTTAACATTAAGCATTATTAGTGATAGGTATGTGGTGATTCCTGTCATTTAGTTGTCTAAGTTGTTTAAAGGTTTGATTGTGTGTACCTAAGTTGAGGTTACTCTCTACTTTCTTGCTTTTTCTTTTCCTGTAGTTTGGTGCTGCCTGTCCTTTCATGGTTATGTTGGGTTTACTTTCTGTGTGCAGAATCCCTTGAAGAATCCTTTGTAGTGGTGGCTTTGTGATCAAATATTTTTTTAGTTTCTGCTTATCATGGAAGACTTTTATTGCTCCATCTATTCTGAATGATAGTTTTTCTGGGTAGAGTATCCTTGGGTTGAAGTTATTTTCATTCAGTGCCCAGAAGATCTCACCCCACACTCTTCTTGCTTTTAATGTTTCTGTTGAGAAGTCTGCTGTGATTTTGATGGGTTTATCTTTGTATGTTATTTGTTTTTTCTCTCTTACAGCCTTCAATATTCTTTCCCTAGTTTCTGTACTTGTTGTTTTAATGATAATATGTCGTGGGGTAGTTCTATTTTGATATGGTCTGTTTGGTGTCCTGGAGGCCTCTTGCATCTGTATGGGAATATCTTTCTCTAGATTTGGGAAATTTTCTGTTACTATTTTGTTGAATATATTATACATTCCTTTTGTTTGCACCTCTTCTTTTTGATGCCCATGATTCTCAAGTTTGGTCTTTTGATGGAGTCGGTGAATTCTTGCATTTTCTTTTCACAGGTCTTGAGTTGCTTAATTAATAGTTCTTCGGTTTTTACTTTAATTACCATTTCATCTTTGAGTTCTGAGATTCTGTCTTCTGTTTGTTCTATTCTGCTGGATTTGCATTCCATTTTGTTTTGCATTTCTGTTTCGTTCTTTTTTCTGAGGTTTTCCATATCCTGGGTCGTTTCCTCTTTAATGTTGTCTATTTTTGTCCTGAGTTCATTTATCTCTTTATTAAGTGTGTTCTCTGTTTCATTTTGGTGTTTATACAGTGCTTCTATGGTTTCCTTATTTCTTCTTTTGCTTTTTCAAATTCTCTATTTTTGTTGTCTTGGAATTTCTTGAGTGTCTCCTGTACATTTTGGTTGACCCTATCCAGTATCATCTCTATAAAATTCTCATTGAGTACCTGTAGTATATCTTCTTTTAAATTAGTCTTGTGAGTTTCATTGGGTTCTTTGGCATAGTTTATCTTCCTTTTGTTGGAGTCTGGATCTGAGTATCTGTTTTCTTCATTTCCCTCTAGTTCCTGTACTAATTTTTTGCTGTGGGGAAACTGGTTTCCCTGTTTTTTCTGTCTTCTTGTCTTTGCCCTTAGTGTTTTTATTGTCCCTGTACTATGTGCAATTAAGTATTTTCTGGCTTGTACTAATAGCACTAGTGATATTTAGAATGGAAGGGTGAGAGGGGATGGAAAGCAAAGAAGTTAAAGGAAAAGGGAAAAACAAATAATCAAGTAGAAAACAAAAAAAAACAAAGAAACAAACAAAAAAATTTTCAAAGATGTAAACAGGGAGAGATAGTGTACTAACCAACCATAAGCTGGAAAGGCATTAGAGAGATAGAGAGAGGATTGAAAATAAAAAATAAAAAGAGTAAAGATAAGAATAGAAATAAAAAAATAAGTAAATGAAAGAAAAAAATATATAAAATAAAATGTAATAAAACAAAATAAATAAAAAATATAAACTAAAAACCTCCAAGTTCAAATGCAATGAAGTTTCAGTCTTAATAATTTTGGTGTTCATCCCTCAGCCTCCAATCCTGGAGATGGTGCCTCAGATGTTGTTCTTTAGTTGTCTCATCAAAGGGGAGACATAAAGTAGAACAAAAGTGCACACACACACACAAAAAAACCCACCAAGTGTCCCAAGTTCAAATGCAATACTTTTTCAGTAAGTTTTTTACCATGCAGGTGTAGTTCAGTTGTTTCCTCATCAAAGGCAGGGAGAGAGAAAAAAAAAAAGAGTCTGGAGACAGGTCTGTGAATGGCTATCTGTGGCTGTGGATTGCCTGCCTGCTGCTGTCAGCCTGCTGTTGCTGGAGGCGTTATTTATGCAGATCTCTGGGGTGAGCTTAACACTCACCTGGCCCTGCAGGCTTTGTTTACTCAGAGCTCTCCTGTGCACGAGTGGCTGCCACAAGCTTTCCCCATTCCAAGCACACTGGGAGAGGTGACACTGCACCCACTTTCTCTGGCCTGCATGTTTGTTTACAGTTCACGTGGGAAGTGGATCTTCCCCCTCTCCTGTGGAGTTTTCCTCCCTCCACCGCTTTTATAGGTTTTTCTGCTCCTGATTGCTGGGTGTGTGCTGCTGCTCCTGCCCGCCGGTGTGTTTGTCTACAGCTCACATGAGAGGTGGGTCTTCCCCCCTCTCCTGTGGAGTTTTCTTCCCTCTGCCACTCTCACAAGCTTTCCCACTCCTGGTTGCTGGGCACGTGCCCCCCAACCCTGCTCCTGCCAGAGCCTCTCTGGCCAGGCCTGGCTTGTTTATTTACAGTTCTGGGAAGGATTCCCCTCCCCAACTCTTCAGAGCACAGGGCACCCCACCCTCTTTGCCACGTGTCTTTTTTGTTCTCATTGCTTATTACTCGGTTTCTCTTTTTTCCCCGGGTGGGGATCAGTCTGTCTAGGGGGCTATGCTGATCAGGTCCAGGGTTGTCTGTGGATGTATCATGTACCACTTAGCTCACCTTGTCCGTGTCTTCCCAAGCCATCTGGGCACGGGTGACTGGCAGCCCGGGGGCCCTCCTGGTTTCTCCATTTAACATGAAGTGGAGAGGCTCTGCACAGGCTGCGGTGTGGAGGGGTCAAAGTTTTGCCTTTTCTCAGTGGCCTTGCCTGCCAGGTGTGTTTGTTAGTTTTTTAACGTAGGCAGCCATAGCTATAAACTTTCCCCTTAACATGGCCTTTGCCGTGTCCCACAGATTCTGGCAGGTTGTATTTTCATTTTCATTGGATTCTAGGAATTCTTTTATTTCTTCTCTTCTTACTTCAGTTACCCATTGGTTTTTCAGTAGTGTGTTGCTCAGTTTCCATGTCTTTGAATATTTTTCTGGGGTTTCTTTTGTCGTTGAAGTAGTTTTATTCAGTAGTGATCTGACATGGTGCAGGGGGTTATTTCTATTTCCTTGAATTTGTTGAGGCTTGCTTTGTGTCCTAAAATATGATCTATTTTGGAGAAGTTCCATGAGCTGCAGAAAAGAATGTGTATTGCCTAGTTGTTGGGTGAAATACTCTTTAGGTATCAACCATGTCTATTTGGTCTAATATGTGGAGAAGCTCTGAAGTTTCTTTGTTAATCTTCTGTCTGGATGGCCTATCTATTGGTAACTATGGCTATTCCAGTCTCCCACTATCACTGTTAGCATCTATCTGTGCTCTTAGGGCCAGTAGAGTTTTTTTTAAATATAGGTGGGTGCCCCTGTGTTTGGTACATACATGTTAAGAACTGATATTTCTTCTTCATGAATTATTCCTTTCATTAATATGAAGGTCACTTCACTGATTTTAGTCTAAAGTCTACTTTTTCAGATATGAGTGTAGCTATTCCTGCCTACTTATAGTGTCCATTTGCTTGGAAAACTTTTTTCAACCCTTTGACTCTATGCCAGTGTTTTTTTTTTTTTCAGCAAAATGGGTCTCTTGTAAGCAACATATAGTTGGATCTTGTTTCTTAATTGAATTTGATATTCAGTGTCTTTTGATTGGGACATTGAGACCATTTATTTTCCGTGTTAAAACTGAGAGGTGCCTGTTGTTTCCAGTCATTTTTATTCCCCTGTTGTTTAGTCTTACCTATTCCTTCTTTACTGGTCTGTTTGCTCAAAAGGGTTTTTTCTTTCTTGAGTCTTCTTGTCTCATTCTAGTTACTTCTTCTATATGTAAAATTTCTTTAAGAATCTTCTGTTGTGCTGGTTTTGTAGTCATGAATTCCTTTAGTTTTTCCTTGTTGTGGAAGGTTTTAATTCCTCCTTCAGTTAGGAAGGATAGTTTTGCTGGGTAGACTAGTCTAATTTAACAGTTGCTTTCTTTCAGGGCCTGAATTATGTCTTTCCACAACCTTCTTGCATTTAGAGTTTGAGTTGAGAGATCTGCTGTTTTTCTAATGGATTTGCCTTTATATGTGATTTGTCTTTTCTCTTTTTCAGCTCCAGAATTCTTTCTTTGTTCTTTGTGCTCAGTGTTTTGATTATGATGTTTCTGTTTTGGTCCTGATGGCTTGGTATTCTGTAAGCTTCCTGCACCTGGGTAACTCTCTTTCTTGAGGTTAGGGAAGTTTTCAGCTATTATGCTATTGAATAGGTTGTCAATGCCTTTAGTTTGTACCTCCTCTTGTTCTTCTACACCCATGATTCATAGGTTTGGTCTTTTCATGGTGTCTCAGATATCTTGCATGCTTCATTTATATTTTTTTTAGCATTCCCTCATGGTCTTTACTGTTTGGTTTAATTCCTCTACTTTGTCTTCCATTCCTGATACTCTATTTTCAACTTGTTCCACTCTGTTCATCAAGCTTTTGATTGAGAATTTTTTGGGGGGATATTGAGTTGTTTATTTCAGATTGATTATTTTTTAGGGTTTCCATATCTTTATTGATTCCTCTTTCAAATCTTGGATAGTCTTCTCAATTACATTCATCTGTTTGTTTGTATTCTCTTTGAGCTCATTTAACTGTTTATTCACAACCTCTTTGAAGTCAAATACTAAATTTTGTGTATCTTCTTTGAGGTCATTAATCATTTTTCCTTTTGTTTTTTGGAATTCTTTATTTAATAGTGCTTCCTCTATACAGGTGTTTGGATCCTTAGTTGTGGAATTGTCTTTTGATGGAGAGTGGTTGTCTTGGTGTATCATTCTGTGTGGGGACTTATGCATTATGGGAGTTGGTTTTAGTTAGGTTTTTAATCCCTTATGTCCCTGTAGTTGGGGTTTTGAGTGTTTTCTCCTGGAGCTTCAGCAGTGTTCCTCAGAGAGGAGTATGCTGGATATGATGCCCCTTGCAGGATTCTTGTTCTGTTGCAGATTGCCTCTTTTCTAACCTCAGTGAGGGGGCTGGATTTCCTGCTCTTTGATGGGGGTGTGAGGGCTCTCCTGCAGTTACAGTGGGGAGCACTGGGTCTCTGTGCACTGTGTGGGGCAGGCCATCTAGCACCAGCAGAGTAGCAAGTTGCCACCCAGTGGAGGAGCTGGGATTCCATCTTTTAGACAGGAGAGACATGGCCTCCTGCAGGGAGGTGCAGTGTGAAGCACTGGGCATCTGTATAACTTGGGAAAACAAGGCTTCTGGTGTTGCCTGCAGAGTAGGAGGTTATAGCTTTCCTCCCATCAGTGGAGAATCTGTTGTTCTCATCCTTTGATGGAAAAGTGAGGGCTCTCATGCTGTCAGTGACAGTGGAGAATGCTGGGCCTTTGTGCTCTGTGGGGAGAGAAGCCCTCTGGCACCAGAAGAATAGCCTGGAGCCTGGGGTTCACTTAGGTGTGTGGTAGTAGGCTCCTGGCACTGAGTAGCAAGTTGAGGGTACCTGTGGGGCAGCAAAGCCAGTGGGCTTGAATTATCTGGTGTCCACAAGGCAGTATGGGCCCTGGGATCTACTTGTGTTGGGATGTGGGCTTCCAGGAGCCATGGCAACTGCTGCAGGCATGGGAGAACCAAGCCTTCAGGCAGCAGGCGTTCTGGGGCCTGCTGTCCAGATGTGAGCTCCAGGAGGGCAGTGCAGTAGCACTGCAGGCATGTGGGAACCAAGACTTTGTGTCTACTTGCTGGCACAGGCTACCAGGAGCCATGGTAGCTGATGCTGGCTTGAGGGAACCAAGCCTTTTGGCCACAAGAGTTCTGGGGCCTGATTTCCAACCTGGGCTTCAGGAAGCACAGATCAGTGGTGCTGCTGCTGGTTCAGGGGAGCCAAGTCTGCTGGCTTGTGGCTTCTGTTACCAGTGGAGCTGTGGGAGCCATGCATCCTGCTTACACAGAGACACTGGTTTACCTGGTGTTTCATGGTGAAGGTAGCAGGTCATGTAATAGGAGAGAGTGTAGAGCCCCAAGTTCGTGTGTGTGCTGGGAAGCAGGACTTATTGCTGAGCACACTGAGTAATGGAGGCTAGAGCTGCATGGAGGCATCAGGGGTGGGGGATGGGGTGTGTTGAGCTGCGAGTTGTTCTTCCCTGTACTTCCTGTAGATAGTTGCTTCTCTATTTGTGGATTTGGAGAGGGCTTTGCTTCTCGCTGGTTATGGGACCCTGTGGGTGACTTTTGGGATCCTCTGATCTTCCTTTTCCAGGATAATTAATCACCACTGAGCCATAGGGATGTCAACAATCTGCCACCTTGTCCCTTCCAAGTTGTCCTTATCTTTTCAAATATCACATTTTCTTAATCATTTATTAGTTGTGGGCATCTTGTCTGTTTCTGTAGCTTGGCTATTATGAATAATGCTGCAATAAACATGGATACAGCACATTTTTAAATTGCTGTTTTAAGTAGATCAAAAAAAACTTGATAAAAATATTTTGAATGGAAGAAATTAGTAGCTTTTCCTGTATTTCATTTAAAAGTTTGTAACAAAACATAAAGATTAACTGTTCTGTATAAGTTCAGTGAATAAAATTGAAAGCTTTTTGCACCTGAAATTTTTTGAAAGATTATGTTTTTATTATTTTTTTTAAATCCAAGATTACTTACCAATGTGGGGGTTTTGTTCTGGTGTTCTACTTTTTTAAATTATGTTTTAAAGTGAAACTTTATTTGGGGATTATATTTAAGTTACATTGCAGTCAAGATAATGTGGCCTCTAAATTTTAATCCTGTTGAAATTTGTTGTCTAATAGCTAGTCGATGTTGGTAAATAGTTCTCATGTGTTTGGGGAGGTGATGGGAAAAGGGGGTAAGAGGGTGAATGCAGTGCAAAAAATGTGTACACGTGGAAGTAAATGCAAAAATGAGATCTATTGAAACTATTCCAGGAATGGGGGGAGGGGGGATAAAGGAGAATAGTAGAGGTGGTGAATTCATTTATGATATAGCTGATACATTGTAAAAACCTGTGTAAATGCTGCAATGTACCCCCACCCAAAACAATAATAAAAGAAAAAAATGTCTATTTTCTGTTTGTTGGATGTGCACAAGATTCTACATAACAGTATCAATTATAATTATTCATTTTGTTCAAATCTCCATTTGCTTTTTATGTCTGTTTATGTTTCAGTTTCTGGTGGAGAAATGTCAATACTCCTTAATGTGACATGGATTTTTTTAATTCTTCCAGTCACTGAGAAAGCAGCATTCATTTTGTATATTATGAAACTATATTTAGATAGCCAGAACGTCATGATCATTATACCTTTTTAATGGAGTGTTTTTTAAATCTTTATACAATGGCTGCCATTATCTTTTAATAAAATTTGCTCTAAAATCACATGTACCTTACCGTTCTTGGTTAGTAATTTCTGACTATGTTCACTATTTCTTTTTTACTTAGTTTTTTTTAATGATAACTTATCTGAGTGTTTCAAATCCTAGAGTCCATGTCTCTGACAACTAGTAAGCATAGTCTTTTTCTATTTGTTGTGCTTAGTAATATATTTGAAAGTATTTTTGCAATCTTATCTTGTATTTAAAGGAAACATTCAATCTCTCTCTCTTTCACACACACACACACACACACACACACACACCCACACCCACACACCAGTATGTTTGTTATTGTTTCTTAGGGCATGGCACTTGCTGCATAGGCATTTACCCATGAGCCACACTTTCAGCCCTTTTTGCTTTTTTAGTTATTTTTTCGATAGAGTCTCAAGGTATTCTCCAGGTCATCCTGGACCATGATCCTCCTATGAATGTCTCCCAGGTATGGGGATTACAGGCACACATCACCATGCTCAGTTATTGTTAATTTCCTAATTTTGTATAGTCACTTCATGAAAGTTTGTCAGTTGTGATTTTTTTTCTTACAGTTGTTTTTCATATCCCATTTTTTTCTCAGATCATTTTTCTGCTTGTTTTAGTAGTTCTAGCAAATATCTGTGGAAACAGATTTTGCAAATTCTGGTATTTCAAAAAGACTGTTAGGCTGCTTAGTCCTCATGCACTTTGAGGATGGTTCCTGTGTTCAGGACTTTGCTGCTGATGACACAAACTCTCCTGTCAATGTGCCTGCTCTGCTGTAAGCCATCTCTCTGGGAACCTTTAGGATTTTTATCCATTTCTCAAATAATGAGCAGGTATGTGTCTTTGCTTTTAAGTCTTCTTGAGTCAAGGAATTTTTTATATGAGCTCCCATGTCTTTCTTCAGTTTTAGATCCTCAGCCATGGTTTTCACATTGCTCTATTCCCAGGTGTTTCTACTCCACTGAGTGTCTAGGGGACCACACTGAACATCCCTGTTAACTTCCTTTTAACTTTTCTGTTGCTTTAAATTTCTGAGCAGCATGTTTTAGGAGTTTACTTCACATTACCTTTCAGTGTGCTAATTCTGAGTTCAGCTGTGATAAATCTGTTTACTCTTAAAAGGAAACTTTTAAAAAGTTAATGGCTATGAATTCTATTTCTAAGATTTCTACTTGTTTCTTTCCTGTAACTTCTTGTTCTAGTTTTATGGGTACAGTGACCTGCTTTATTGCCTTGAAGCTTTTTTTTAAAACACTATTTTAAAATATTTCAAGGGCTCTTCAGAAGGCAGAAAAAACATAATTGTTAAGAACACTGCTAAAGAGACAGTGCTTCCTTCAAACTATAGGTCTGTTGCTTTTAACTGTGAAATTTAGCAAAATACCTAAAATTTCAGCACCTCATTATTTTCTATAAAGTGATGCTTAATGGAGACAATGCTTATAAGGAGTTTATAACTGGTCCTTACACCAAATAATTGCCCAGTAAAGATGTGCTAGTAAAATTATCTCTCTTGTTTTTAATTTTTTTTTCATGACACTGAATTTCCTGGTGGTTTTTAATGTCCATCTGGGATTCAATCTTTGCGGAATTACCTCCTATAAGAGTATTCTCCTGAGGGTGACCTCAGTTTTGCAGACTGCACAAGGGTCTCTGCTGTGTTGGATGCATTTGGGTTTTTTAATCAAGTTTTGTGTCAGTATCTTGATTGTAACCTAAAGGGTGCAGAGAGAAATAATGAGTTTAAATCTGTGCCATGCATGTGGACAAGTAAAGCAAAGGGCACTAAGAACCCCCAATTAATCCAGGAGTAAGAAGAGGTAAGGGGGTTGGACTTGTTTCATCTTTCACCCAAGCTAGTTGGCTGGGAGAATAAGTAATTTGAAGATAATGATGTCAGAGAAGTTGTGGGTACAGAACTCCAATGATGAGACATTTGCTAGAGAATGGGAGTTGAGGGAATCCTAGGGATGAGATTATGTTTTCAAGGAGTTGAAGGTAATTGATTGGGAGAAGAGAAATGCTACCTTGAGTAACTATAGGTTAATAATTATTTTTTAAAGGATGAATGAGATGTGAGCATGTCTACAGGGTGAATAGAGTAGGTTGGCTGAGGTTTGGAAAAGGAGCAGGTCCATTCTGAGACAGAGTGAAAAGAAAATGAATGCATGATGATTCTAAGAAAAATTCACAGTGCTGGGAAAAGAAGTGATTGAGCTTCCTCAATCTTCTCAATTGATTAGATGAAGGCGTAGAAGCTTTTGGATTCTCGCTCTTTCTACTTGGTTCATGGAAGAATTATGAGTGGAAAATTCATATTCTGGTGGCTTTTAAAATGTTTTCATAGCAAATCCTCTTTGGGGGAGGCCTCACTGTATCTAAACACTCCTCAGCTGCAGAACATGATGGTTCTGATGGAAATTCAGGTGTCTCTCACCACATATGTTAAATTAGAAGTAGGATGGGGCTGGGTCCAGGCTCCATGTTTCTTGCCTCTAGGAGATGCTAAAAACAGGGAGTCCTACTCTATCTCTAAAGGGAACAGGCCGTTGACATAGTTCTGTGAGAGCTGTTTCTTGCCTCTAGGAGATGCTAAAAACAGGGAGTCCTACTCTATCTCTAAAGGGAACAGGCCGTTGACATAGTTCTGTGAGAGCTGCTTTTCTGGTATAATTGCTGTAATGTAGCATTTACCCACAAGGTCAGCGGTGGCTGTTAAAAGGCTGTCCTTTTCCCTGGAGAATAGTATCTTCCCCTGACAAATAATTTCTGCTGGAAGAACATTCTGTAAGTCCATGTTCTTACTGCATAATATTATCCAACATAGTACTGAAGGACATTTTAAAAACAAAGTCTTGATCTTTCTGAGCCAAAATGTCTTGGACTTGATTCCTTTTCCACAAAATAAGCAAGATTTTTTAGATCAAGGATTAATCTTGCAATCTTTAATCTTTACCTTCTTCATATTTTTTAAAATTTTTGTTCCCACATCCAAATGAGGGATTTGAACTAATATGAAGGATATGATCTAACATTTCTAGCATGATGGGGTTCTTTGAATGTGGGTGATTAAGCTTTTTTTTTTTAGTATATACTAAACTTCTTGGAGCTAAATAAGAAATGTGTTTTACTTGTCTTTGGGTACCTCAAAGCATGTAGAATGGAGTGCTTATAATAGTAGATTTTTGTTGCTGAAAATAAAGAGAGTTAATTAAATAAATAGCAATGCCTCCAAATATCATACCATTGCCCATGAATACTTCCTTAAGGAGAATTAGAAAAGATAGTTTTTTCCATATGGACAAACACTTGAATACATGGCTTGATTAGTAGAACACTGACTGTATTGTAGCCCCATGTCTTCTCTGTTGGTCATGTACTTCTGTGCAGAATATACCTTCTAGAGCTGCACTGGGCATCCCTACCACTGCCACAGCACCAGCTTCCTCTCCTTCATAGTTTCTCATATATCTGAAGGTAACTGAAGGACCAGTGTCCTTGAAGACACTAACCTAAATGTCTAGACCATGGCTATGAACACACCCTCATCTGAAATATCGATCTAGTGATCGACATCATCATGTGTTGTGTCTCTACAATGCTTTAAATATGGTTTGCCTCACCAAAACTCAGGATGAAGCTTGGTGGCTTATGTGGCAGTGTTGGGAGGTGGGGTCTAGTCCCAGGTGTTTGGATCATGATGGAGAAGCCCTCATGAATGGATTGCCTTTCTCACATGAATGAGTTCTCATTCTCATTCACTCTTGGGAGAGTGCACTGTTATAAAGCAAGGCTGTCCCTTGTGTTTTGCCTCTTTTACATGTTCTTGTTTGTTTTAACTTTCTAACATGAATTGAAGTGGCACAAGGCCAGATGTGGTTGCTCAGTCTTGGACTTCCCAGCCTTGAGATCTGTGAGTGAAAATAAACCTTTGTTCTTTATCACCTAGTCCCAAGTACTAAGTTGTAGCAAGAAAAAGCAGATTAAGGCAGTGTCTGTTTACCTGACTCCTCCAGAGATAAATAAAGTTTCACTGTTCCTCAACTACTAAGCTCATACTATTCTGGCTCAATGCCTTGGTCTCTCCCATCCATATCACTGGCCCTTCTGTACCCTTGCTTTTATAAGTTATCTTACCCTCCTTATCTTTACTTTCTTCTCTTATTATACCTACTACCTCCCAGACTTAATTGAAATTGAACTGCACCTCAAATTAGAGGATCTTTTTTGTTATTTGTTTCCTCATATCCTGTGGATCTCAGGATCAGAAGGTAATTGAGTCTTCTCAGATTTATAATTTCTTACAAAATCAATTTATCCTCCAAAATTCACATCCCCTGGAAACAAGGCATGGCAAGTACTATTACATTACATTACATGGCAAGTACTATTACTATTACATTATTTGTTCTCTTCTTTGTCAAAACAGGAAACTGATTTTGTACAGATTAATAATATATTCAACCCTTTAAAAAATCAAATTTCCCTTGTAGCTCAAATTAACCAAGTCACATGGTTTTAGCTAATGTGGTATAAGCAGAAATAATCTAAACAATATTTACAGAAACTCACTTGAAAAAGAGAGAGGCTTAGCTCTCTCCTTACTTTTGTCCCTCTACCTTCCCCTCTAGCTGAGTGTGATGCTAACTTGATGCTAGATCTTGGTAATTACTTGAGGTAGCACTTATGAGGACTAAACATCACTAACTAATGATGGTTTAGAGGAAAGAAAAAAACAGTCTGTTTAGTAGCACATGCTGTTGTCTCAGCCTGGAGAGCCTACATCCAGACTTCTTATTACACAAGAAAAACAGAACTCCTTGTTTATCTAACCCTGCTTGAAGCTAAATCAAACAAAAATAACAGTCTCTCTTCTGATTTCTCCAAGGACCACAACTATGGAATCACAATCTTCCATCATTGTGACATCAAAATCCAAGGGGGACTCCAATCAACATCACCTTGATCCAGATTTCCACCTATAGATTTTTAAAAAATTAATTTGTTAGCTTTGTTTTAGTCCAGCAAGGACTCCCTTAGGATTTTGTCATTACCAGAAACTGCCCAACTCCAAAATATCACAACCAAACCTTCAATTTTTTCTGATACTATCTCATGTTCTCATTAAAACAATCCTCTGACCTAACCAGAAAACCCATCTATTGAACTCTCACTATCTCACTAGCCTTGACATCCCTCTTCTATTTGCTTTCCTCTGCTCCCAGTTATACTCCATGAAACTAAGGTATGATTACTCTTTGCACACACCCTCAACTCCCTTGACTCCTGCTTTCTCCAACTTATTCTCGTGGCAAAACCAGTGTCTAATTTCATACTGAACATTCTTGAGGAGGCTAACAGGTTTTCTCACAGGGGAGATAGGTTTCATGCTATATTTGTGACCAGTGACTTTAAATGGGTATTTGACTTTCACAAACAGTTCTTCTAGCTTTCTCTAGCAAATTTATTTCCTCACTTGCTGAAATAACTGTTTTTGACCTTCCCTGTAAAACTTTGCATCATATTTTTGGGGAGAGGGGGAAGTTGACTCTTTCAGAGGGTGACTTTATATCTCTACCACCAAATATGGGTCTCCTCACTTGGAGCTAATAGGCCCTTTCTCCTTTGGATAATTCCCTTCTGTTTTCTTCAACAGGTTTTCAGTAACCTTTCACTTTCTTCTGGCTCATTCTCAGTTATTGTGCAACCATGTGCCAGACTGTGAAGACAGTTGAAACAACTTACCCTTGGTCTCACTCTACTCCCATCTTAACAATAGAAATCTCCATCTGTCTTCTCCTCTTTCTGGCCAAAGTTCATTAAAGAATTTTCTCCAATCCAATCTGCATGCTTCACTTCCTATCTATTTACTGTTTGTATCTATTAACATTTGTATTTTTAAAGTGTTTTTGTTATTGTTGCTATTTGTTTTTTTTAATTGAGCTTTTAAAAGTGTTTGTTTTAGTGCAATGGATGATAAGGCAAATACTCTTGTACTCATGACATAGAATCAAAATTGCCATTTTTCCCAGATTCATCATTATTTTGTTGTCATAATAAACTAATAAATCATTATAGGTAAAGTTGAAATTTCCTTTGTTCACTTTCCTAGACAAATTCTTTCCCATTATCAAGAAACATTATAATGCATTTAGTTTATATTCAAATCATTTTTATGCTTTAATACACACACACACACACACACACACACACACACACCCATAAATAGCCTAAATCTACTTTGTGTATTTATTTTTAAATACATGTAAAATGGATTGTTTTTGAAACTTTCTTTGTATTTTGCCCTTAGATCTTTAAGATCTGTCCGTGTTGATCATATTTTTTTGTTCATGGTTCATGAAGTATTTATTCTGCCTTTGATTTCAAGTTGAAATCATTCACTTGAGAGGCTACATAGTATAGTGTTTAAGAGAAGGACTTCTGGTCCAGGGTGCTTAGGTTTAATTCAAGTCCATGTTACTTATTAGCTATGTGACTTTGTGCAAGTTATTTAAACCCTCTAACATCAGTCATTTCATCTATGAAATGTAATCAATGAGGATAGATTTTTAGATTCAATGAGTTAACATATGCAAAGTGTGCAAAGCCTTTCTGTCCCATAGTAAACATGCAATACGAGCATGTCAGGAGGAACATAGATGGGACACTCAAATTAGGATAATTGGAGGAGGTTTTACTTTTAAAGGGAGTAATTAACAAATGCAGGCAGAGAAACTGCAAGCAATAGTACTTTGTCACTGTAGCAACACAAAGATGGAGCTATTAGCACTGCTAGGCCAGGACAAAAACAAGTATATCATGAGGAAACAAATACACCATATAAATAAATTGAAAACATCTCCCTAGTCTCCTTTCCCCTTTTTTTTTCCCAAGGGAATAACTATTAAGAACTTGTTTATAGGAAAACTGTATGTAAAAGTTTTTTTATACACATTCATACTGAAAATACCTAAAACTCTTCAAAGAAAGAGGCAACCACCCAATGTAGAAGTCATGGAACAGAAGTCTCTTTACAGTCTGCTTTCCAATACAGTCTGTGTATCTTCTAGTCCCAAGAAAGGCAGATGGAATCAGGTTCTTCCAGCAGTAAGTACTGCCATTAGGGAATGGTTACATCAGGTGCCACTGCTAGAAACAAGGTCTTCAGATGAAATCTTTGTTCAGTATTTGTATATCACTTCTCGCAAGTGCTAATGCACCTGTAACCAACCGCATTGACATTCTTTGCTTGATTAATAGCTGAGCACCACATCAAAGATGAATTTCTTATAGAGTAAAACTGAAATAGAAAATAGAGCTCATCCTGTCTTTTTTTAATCTCAGAGATTTTGTATACAAAGAACAAACACAACAATGTGAAGACAAATAACTCAGCTTAAACATGGACAAAAGATTTGAATAGTTTGTTATGATTTTGTCAAGATAAAGACAAACTTGGGCTAAATCTGGCCTGTCTGAAAAAATATATATAAAAGATAGGTGACCAGTGTGGCTTTCTTATGTATAGCCTGCAGTCCAAATGAACCAAATATCTGATCATCTATGGTTACACAAGGTTAAAAGAGCTGAATCTGACACACAGCTTCTGAGTCTGGGCTTCATGTGTCTCAGGTACTTTGAGACTCTGGGTAAAATTCAGAGCATTCATGAATTTAGATGGGGAAAAATAACTGTCACCCCTCCCTTTGCATTGCAAGTTCTGCCCCTATGGAATCAACCAACCGCAGATTGAAAATATTCAAAAATCAAATGTGTCTGTACTCAACATGTGCAGGCTTACTTTCTTTTTGTTTTCCCAAATGGAATATAATAACAGCTATTTACATAGCATTTGCATTGTATTAGGTATTATAAGTAATCTAGTGATGATTTAAAGTACATGGGTGTAAACGTTACAAGGAATACAGATTATAGGAAAATACCATGCCATTTTATATAAAGGACTTGAGCCTCCTTGAATTTTGTGTTCGTGGGGATCCTAGAACCAATTCCTCATGGGTGCTGAACAATAATTCTATATCTTTTTAAAATTAACCTTTCACTGAAGTTAAGCATTTCCTTGCTCAATATCCCTGGCCATAAAGGAAATGCAAATCAAAACCACCTTAAGATCCTACCTCACACCTGTTAGGATGGCTACCATCCTGAACACAAACAACAACAAATGTTGGTGAGGATGTAGAGGGAAAAGGAACCCTCATACACTGCTGGTGGGAATGTAAGTTAGTGCAACCACTATGGAAAACAGTATGGAGGCTTCTCAAAACACTAAAAAAAGAATTGCCATACAATCAGCAATTCGACTCTTAGGGATATACCCAAAGGAATTTAAGTCAGGTTACAACAAAAGCACCTGCACACCCATGTTAGTTGCAGCACTATTCACAATAGCTAAGTTATGGAAACAGCCAAGATGCCCCACTACTGATGAATGGATTAAGAAAATGTGGTATTTACACACAATGGAATTTTATTCAGCCACAGAAAAGAATGAAATTTTGTTGTTTGCAGGTAAATGGATGGAACTGGAGAACATCATCTTAAGTGAATTTAGTCGGGTTCAGAAGACCAAAGGCTACATATTTTCTCTCATATGTGGAATATAGAACTAATACAAATACAGCAATATTATGAAAACAGGTTATGCTAATGGGAGGACAAGAGGGGGAGGGTAAAAGAAGGAAGTTAAGAAGATGAATATGGTTATGTACTCTATACAAGAATGAATATAAAATTTTTAAACCAGTTGAAACCACCATAAGAAAAGGACTAAGGTAGAAGGAAGAAAAAATAGAGGAGATGAACCAACCCAGTGTAAAAAACATGTATACATGGAAGTGCCACAAGGAAACTCCCTGTGCAGCTATCTTGAACAAACAAAACTGTCTTTTTCTTTCTTTTACAAAGTCTGAGAATGAGAGGGCAGAACAGGTCCTGCCTGGGGTGGGGGGTACTAGTGGTAGGGGGCAGAATGTGGGGAAAGGGTATAGGAGGGTGAATATGGTGCAAATACTGTGTACATTTGCATGTAAACATAAAAATGATACCTGTTGAAAGTATTCCAGGAATGGGGGGAGATAAAGAATTGTGGAGGGGGTGAATTCAAGTATGATAAATTTGATATATTGTAAGAAACTCTGTAAATGCCACAATGTACCCATACCCAACACAATAATAAAATAAAGAAAGAAAGAAATTTAGCATTTCCTTTAATTATAAATGTAGGAAAAAACAAACCTACAAATAGAGCTTTGTAATTTATCAATAGAATTCACAAATATTTTCATTTGACGTTATATTTGTTACAAACATCTCAAAATACCATTTAAATTCAAAACCACTTTGAAATTTCAGTAGATCCACTGCTAGATATTGAATTAATTAGTTTTAAATATCTTAAATATTAATTTTATGAATTTTTATACACACATAATATCCTAAATATTTTCAAAACTATATTTCAGTTTAGTTTTCTGTACCTTTTATTTTATGCATATAAGAACATTATTCTGAGAAAGGGTACACCAAAGAAGTCTGTGGTACAAAGAAATTTAATGGTTATCATCAAGAACACCACCATCAACAAATGTTGGCATGGATATGGGGGAAAAGGAACCTTCATGCACTACTGTTGGGAATGCAAGCTAGTACAACCACTTTGGAAGGCTTCTTAAAAAACTAAACATAGATCTGCCATATGACCAGCAATACCACTCCTAGGGATATACCCAAAGGAATGCGACTTAGGTTATTACAAAGTCATCTGCACACTCATGTTTACTACAGCACTATTTACAATAGCCAAGGTATGGAAACAGCCAAGATGCCCTACTACTGACAAATGGATCAAGAAAATGTGGTATTTATACACAATGGAATTTTATTCAGCCACAAAGAAGAATGAAATTTTGTCATTTTTGCAAGTTCATGGATGGAACTGAAAACATCACCTTAAGCGAAGTTAGCCAGGCTCAGAAGGCCAAAAATCACATGTTCTCCCTCATATGCAGGTTATAGACCCAAAAAAATACAGTAATATTATTGGACATGGGTCACACACTAAGGGGAGAATGAGCACAGGGGGAATAAGGAAAGGGATGGAAACCTAAAACTTGAATGTGGTTGATGTGCTCACTGTAGAGGAGCAAATATAGTAATCTTAAACTGGCAGAGGCCACTATGGGAAGGGAACTGGGAAGAAGTGAACAGGTCTGGCAGAGATGTACCAATGTGGGTTGCAATACACAAGTGCATGGAAGCAATGCTAGGAATCTCTCTGTGTAGCTGTCTTTATCTCACACTGGCAAAAACTATATGTCTTTCTCATTATCTCCTATGTTTTCTCTTCAACAAAATTGGAGAACAAGAGGATGGAACAGGTTCTGCCCAGAAGAACGGGGTGGGGGTGACCCAAACAATGTATATACATGTAAATAAATGTAAAAAAAGAAAATAAAAGAGGGAAAAAAAGCTTATCAGGATATATTGAAAGAAAGAAGAGAGAGAGAGAGAGAGAGAGAGAGAGAGAGAGAGAGAGAGAGAGAGAGAGAGAGAGAGAGAAGAAAGAAAGAAGGAAGGAAGGGAGGAAGAAAAGAAAGAAAGAAAGAAAGAAAGAAAGAAAGAAAGAAAGAAAGAAAGAAAGAAAGAAAGAAAGAAAGAAAAGAAAGAAACTTTATCTATCTTAAGGTAAGTGAGAGAAGAGTTAGGGGAGACAGGGATCTAAACATGAGATGTGGGAAAGACAGACTGCCTCAGGATACCAGTCAGCACTTCCTAGTAAGCATTCTCTCCCACAAAGTGGGCACAGGCATACATTGTGAAGTTGCAGCTGGGAACCAGCTGGGAGCAAGAATTGGATGATGGTGGTGCTTCCCCACCCGAAATTATAACTTAGCTTACCTGTTCCAGACAGACACCCTTCCTAGAAGAGCCAGAGGGATCCCTGGGAATCTAGAATCCTCAAAACCTGGGGACAGAATTTATTGCTCTGAATGGGAAGAAAGAGATCAGCAACTCACTAAGTTTTCCATATATTTTTGTTTATTTGGTTAAATTTTATTTTTGGTTAAATTTATTTTTAACTTGCACATAAAAACTATATATAAATGGAATACAATTAATACCATGTGATATTTTGATACATGTATACATTACACAATGTTTAAATCAAGCTAGACATATCTCCTCAAATATTATCATTTTTATGATGAAAACTCAGAATCCTTTCTTCTAGCTTTCTGAAATTTTCAGTGCAAAATTGTTATCTATAGTCACCCGGCTGTGTATGTACTCATCAGAACTTCTTTCTCATATCTAACTCTAACTTGTACCCATTGATCAACCACTCCCATCCCTAGCTCCCCAATACTTTCCCAGCCTCTGGTAACCATCATTCTAATTCTACTCACTTCTATGAGAACTTTTTTTATATTCCACATGTAAGTGGGATCTGTGGTATTTGTCTTTCTGTGCCTGGCGTATTTCACTTAACATAATGATCTCATTTTTCACTTCTTATTAAAGTTCTATTTTCATATGGAAAAGTGTGACAAGTGTACAGCTCTAAGAATTTTCACATGCTGAACACAACTATAATGAATAACCAGCCCCGGTAAAGAGCTCCCTAACAGTACCCTTGTCTCTTTCCAGTCATTCTCCCCTATCCTGACTTCCTATAGCATGGTTATTTTGGCCATA
Organism: Castor canadensis; assembly: GCF_047511655.1. Lineage (NCBI taxonomy): Eukaryota > Metazoa > Chordata > Mammalia > Rodentia > Castoridae > Castor > Castor canadensis. The sequence continues at coordinate 98,289,445 of NC_133396.1, read as the reverse complement.
TCTTGTACTTTTATATAAATGACATCATAAGGCATGTATTCTTTTGTGTTTGACTTCTTCATTGGTTTGGGAAAGTCATCTGTACTTTTGTATATTATTGTAGTTTGTTCAACAATCCCACTGTTACATAACAGAGGTTTTTCAGAGAATAATCTAGGGGTTTCTAGGAGAATAATCTAGGGGTTTCTAGGGTTCCTGGGATCTTTTCATCATGTTCATAAAGTCTAAACCATTGTCCTAGTGATACAAGGATTCTATTTGTCTTTCCATCCTCATTCTCTCATGAGTGTACAATGCAGCTCTCCAGAGGCTGTGTGATACATGCTAGTGCTCTTGTGTTCCTTTTAGCTCTGTGTTTTCTACAATGATTTTTGAGAAAGTGAAGACGTCCTGAGACCAAAATCTTGAGAACCATTACTGTAGCTTTGTGATTACACCACAACTAGTGTTTTCCTTATACAGTTGATGAGCATTTGTATTTTTCCAACTTTAGGCTGTTATGAATACTGCATCTTTGAGTGTGTATTTTGATGAATGTGTTTTCTTGTGTATATATGCCTAGGATTGGGATTGCTGGGACATAGAGTATATAGTTATCAGGTAGATACCACTAAACCATTTTCAGAAGTCTATACCAATTTATATTACCACCAGCAATTCATAAAACTTTCAGCTATTCTACTTTTTAATACCAATACTTGGTATTTTTGTTTATCATTTTAGCTATTCTCTTGGTTATAAAGTGGTATTATATCAGAGTTCTAACTCACATTTCTCAGAGAGCAAGTGAAATTTAGCACATTCAAATTGTATATTGACCATTTAAACATTTTTTGTAATTATTCAATTATCCTGTGTAGTGTTCTACTAGGTTGAATATCTTTTTCTTACTGAGTAGTAGAATCTATTTTCCATTTAAAATGGGTTTTTCATCTCTTCAAATGATTCTCTGTCTTTCTTTCTCCTTAAGATACATTAGACTACTTTTTAAAAGTTAAATCACCACTGAAAGTCTAGATTAACCCTAACACTCAGGAAGGATATCTGTTTTTAAATATTACTGGATTTGGTTGCAAATTACTCATTTTTTTGCATCTGTATTCATGAGAGAAATTAGTCTGTAATTTTCCTTTTCTGTAATGTCCTTTGCAATCAAGGTTATGCTGACTTCCTAAAATGAATTCTACAATGTTCTCACTTTCTATTTTCAGCAATCTGAAATGTAAGAACAAAATTATCCATTCAGTGATCCTGAATTGGGGTGTTCTTTGTAGGAAGATTTTAAATAACATAGGCAATGTTTTAATAGACAGAAGACTTCAAATTTCCTATTTCATCTGCCTGTTTGATAAGATGTATTGTTGAAGAAATTATTTTATAAAAATTTCATTATTATACCTATAGTCAATATCCATATGGATATTGTCTTTCTCATCATTTACTCTGATAACTTTTCAGGGGTTTTTTTAGAGGTATAGGAATTTGAACTCAGGGCTTCATGCTTCCTAGGCAGGCACTTCAGCCACACTTCAAACTCATTTGTATTTTTAGATTTAATTTTTTTGAGACTGGATTTTGATAAATTGTCCAGGTTGGCCTCAACCTTCTAGGTTCTAGGATTACAGGCATAAATCATCATGCCTAGCTCAGTATATTTATGTATTTTTAGTTTTAAATACTTTCAAGTCTACAAAAATTTGCCATATGATTCAAAGAATCCATATACCTTCTTTTTAAAAACATTTTATATTAGTTGTACATGGGGAGTTCATTGTTACTTTTCCATGTCTGTGTACAATATGCCTTGGCTAGATCCATTCTCTCCATTATTCTCCCTCATCTTCCTCTCTCGCTATTTAAAACAGTATCAACAGGTTTCCTTGTTCTATTTGCATACAAGTATCTAAAGTACATTGACCATATTTACCCCCTTCACTTGCCCTCCCTCCTTCCCACTAGCACCCACCCCTAACAGGACCTGTTTTACATTACTGTCCATTTTGTAAAGTATATATCATTGTTCAAAGGTGTTTCTACTATAGTCTTTCACCCATGAATATATTGTGCTTTAATCAGATTAACCCCTCTGTTATGTCCCTTTATCCTTTCCCCCACTCCCTATTATTGATCTGCTTTCAGTGAGTTTCACTGTGCCTTCTTCCTATACAGATAAAACTTGTTTCAATATTATTCACTATCATTCTCTTTTCCCCTCCTTCCTACCCCTAGTCCCCTCAAACAGTTCCACTATTACAAGCACATCATACACATCATATGTTTGCATAAATGATCATGCTTGTATTTGCATATGTTTATCCCTTGGGTCTATCTTCCACATATGAGAGAAACGTGGCTTTCGTCTTTCTGAACCTGGCCTACTTCACTTAACCTGATGTTCTCAGTGCCATCCATTTACCTGCAAATGATATAATTTCACTCTTCATTATTGAATATATATATATGTATATATTCTTAATTCATTCATCAATTGGGGTGCATCTGGACTGTTTCCATAGCTTGAATATTGTGAGAGTGCTGCAATACACATGGGTGTGCCAGTGTCTGTATTGTATCCTGACTTACATTCTTTTGGATATATGCTCAGGATTGGTATTGCTGGATCATATGGCAGTTCTACTTTTAGTTTTATGAGGAATCTCCATATTGCATTTCACAGTGGTTGTACTAACTTACATTCCCAACAACAGTGTAAGTGTTCCTTTTCCCCCACATTCTGGTCAACATTTGTTGTTGTTTGTGTTCCTTTTTATTAGCATATAATAGTTGTATAGGGGGATGCATTATGACTCTTACATATGTGCTTAGAATATATTTTAATTAGATTCACCCCCTCCATCGTTCTCCCTCATCCTTCCTCCCCTATTTCTTAGGACAATTTCAACAGGTTTCATTATTCTATTTTCATACATGAATATAAAATACATCCATCATATTCACTATCCTTCATTCTTTCCTTATGCCCTCTCACTTCTCATTGGTACCCACCCCCAGAAAAACCTGTTTAACCTTCCTATCCTTCATTTTTTAAAAAAATTTTTGTGTTCTTGATGATAACCATTCTGACTGGAGTGATTTGAAATCTTAATGTCATTCTGACTTTCATTTCTTTTCTGACCAGGGATACTAAGGTTTCTTCATATTTGTATTGGTCATTTGTACTTCTTTTGAAAATTATACGTTTAGTTCATTTGCTCATTTATTCACTGGGTTGCTGAATCTTTGTGAGTTTAGATTTTTGAGTTTTCGTATATATCCTTGACAAGGCTGTTAATGCCTTGTCAGATGTATAGCTAGCAAAGATTTTCTCCCATTCTATAAGCTGTCTATTCAGTCTAGTGACTGTTTCCTTTGCTGTACAGAAGCTGTTTAGTTTGATGCAGTCAATCATACTTCTTGTTTGCTGAGCTATTGGAGTTCTATGCAGGAAGTCATTGCCTATGCCTATATGTTCCAGTGCTTTCCCTGTTCTTTCTTGTAGTAGTTTCAAAGTTATAAGTTTCATTGAGATCTTTGATCCATTTTGAATTTATATTAATACAGGGTGATAGACTGGGATCTAGTTTTAGTCTTTTACATATGGATATCCAGTTTTGTTAGCATCATTTTTTCCAGAGGCTGTCTTTTCTTCAGTGTATGCTTTGGGATCTTTTATCAAAAATCAGGTGACTGTAACTGTGTGGATTTATGTCTTGGTCTTCTATTCTGTTCCATTGGTCTTCATGTCTGTTTTTGTGGCAACACCATGCTGTTTTTATTGCTATGGCTTTATAGTATAGTTTGAAATCAAGTATTGTAATACCTCCAGCATTGCTCTTTTTGCTCAGGATTGTTTTGGGTATATGAGGTCTTTTGTGCTTCCATATTCCTATACCTTCTTAGCTCAGAATTCCTTTTTGTTATTTTTCAATTTTTGTTCCCTTCCTCCTTCTGTACATATACACACACATATAGCCTTTCTCTAAAATTACACCATGTCATATCATTATAAAACCAACCAAAAAAAACCACACACTCCTATTTTACTACCATACAGCCTTCCCAGTCAGGAAATCAATATCAATACATGGGTATGCCTCACTTTATTACATTTTAAAGACACTGTGTGTGGTTTTTGTTTTTTGTTCTTTTTTTACAAACTGAAGTTTTCCAGCAACCCTGCAAGAAGCAAATTTGTTGATACATTTTTCTAATAGCATATGTTCATTTCTTTTCTTTATGACACATTTTGATAATTCTGACAATATTTCAAACATCGTCATTATTATGTGATGTTTATCATGTTGTGATGATCTGTGATCATTGATTCTTACTGTTACTATTATAATTAAAAAAGCTCCACAAATGACACCCATAAGAGAGAGCAAATTTAATATTTGTTAAGTGTGTCTGACTGCTCTAGGGATCACTTCTCAGTTCCCCAAGACAACAATATTGAAATTAGGACAATAAACCCTACAATGACCCCTAGTATTCAAATGAAGAGTCACATGTTTCTCACTTTGAATCAAAAGCTGGAAATGACTGAGTATAGTGAGGAAGACATACCCAAAGCTGAGGAAAACTGAAGTTGGGCATCTTATACCAGTTAGCTAAATTGGAGATGCAAAGGAAAAGTTCTCCAAGGAAATTAAAATGGCAAAGCAGGCTTATTACTAATATGGACAAAGTTTTAGTGATCTGGGTAGAAGGTTAAATTAGTGTCAACATTCCCTTAAGCTTAATCCAGAGCAAGGCCTGCCTTTCTTTAATTCTATGAAGGCTGAGAGAGGTAAGGAAATTGCAGACAAAATATCTGGAGCTAGCAGAAGTTGCTTCATGAGGCTTAAATTAAGAAACCATTTCCATGACATATAAAGTTAAGGTAAAGGGCTGGAGGTGTGGCTTGAGTAGTAAAGTGCCTGCTTTGCAAGTGTGAAGCTCTAAGTTCAAACCCTAGTCCCACCCCCCCCAAAAAAAGGCAAGGTGAAGCATCAGGTGCTATTGTAGAAGCTTCAGTAAGTTACTCAGAATATCTAGTTAAAGTAATTGATGAAGATGGCTACACTAAGCAACAGATATTTGATGTAGACCAAATACACTTATATTGGAAAAAGAGGCCATCTAGGGCATTGATAGATAGACAGGAAAATCAATGTGTGGCTTCATAGCTTCCCAAGGAACTCTGACTCTCTTGTTAAGGGCTAATGCAGCTGGTAACTCTAAGTTAAAGCCAATGCTAATTTACCATTCCAAAAAGTTCTACAGCCCTTAAGAATTATACTAAATTCTCTCTGTCTGTGCCCTATAAATGACCCAGCAAAGCCTGGGTAATATCCCATCTGTTTACAACACATTTTAATGAACATTTTAAGCCCACTGTTGAGACATACTACTCAGATTTTCTTTAAAGATTCCTTTCAAAAGATTACTGCTTATTGGCAATATCTCTGGTTATCCATAAACTCTATTTAAGATGTGCAAAGTGATTAGTGTGATTTTTCTGTCTAGTAAAGCAGTATCCAATCTGCAACACATGATCAAGGAGTAATATTTACTTTCAAGTGTTATTATTTGTTACACTTGTTACATTTGGAAGGCTATAGCTGGCATATGTTCCTCTGATAAATTGAGGCAAAGTAAGCTGAAAAGTTTCTAGATTCACAATTCTTGGTGCCATTAAGAACATCAGTGATTCATTTAGTAACTATCCAAAGTTTCTATTCTAGAATCATATATATGTATATGTGTTTATGCTTGGCATTTAGTAATAATATTTTATCAATCTCATTTAATCTACAGTAGTTCCTTTTTTCCAGTCCTTTATGTCTTTGACAGTTTTAACAGATTCAGTTCTTTCATTCTAAAGAGTAAATTTTAAATGTAGTCTATCTGACACTTCTACATGATCAATTCTGTGAAAAACTCTACATTAGCAGAGTCAATGTTGTGCTCATCTGATAGTCTGAATAACACCCTGCCTTTCCCACCCCAAAGATGTTCACGGCCTAATTCCTGAAACATGTAAACACGTCACCTTCCATAGTAAAAGGACATTTTTGGATGTGATTAAATTAAGGATAAGGATGCTGAGATGGGGAAATTATCCCGGATTATTTCAGCAGTCTCTGTGTCACTACAATGCTCCTTATAAGAGCAAGACAGGAAGATTAGTTATGAGTATGAGATATGCTGATGGAGCAAGAGATTGTAGCAATGCAAAGAAGGGGTCACAGGCCAAGGAGAGCAGGGAACTTCTAGAGGTTGAAATGATCAGGGAAACATTCTCCCCTGGTGCCTTCAGAGGAATGCAACTCTGCCATTGAACTGAATTTACACTTCTCGAAATAAATTTTGTTAGGGCAGAACGGATTCTGCAAGGGGGGATGTGAAGAAAGGGAGGCAGTAGGGAGTAGGGAAGAGAAATGGTCCAAGCAATGTATGCACATATGAATAAGTGAATAAAAATAAATAAATTTTGTTGTTTAAGCAACTAAGTTTGTGATAATCTATTAAAGGACATCTTTAATAATAAGCCAATATATCTCTTTCCAGTCAATTATATCAGAAGAAATGCTAAGCCAGCCCTTCCCAGCATTTGTACATATGTCAGCAAAATGATGACTTCCGTGGATGTGAATCAATTCTTTCCCCAGTGAAATGTGAAGGCAATTAAGGTCTCTGTAGACTGTATTATGGTACAGAGAAGTAGAGTTGGGGTGCTAGTGATACCAGACAAAAACAATTTGTTTCTGATGTTTCTTACAAATTGATATGGATAATAAAACTATTTGCCAGCTCAATAGCTGAGTGCCAAGCATCAGAGAGTTCTGTTGATTTATTTTAGTGAAAATATTATATCTAGAATAGCAGCTGCAATTGGAGTCACTCCCTCACCAAATTTACAATCAACAATCTTTCTGTAAGATCCTTTTCATAAGTCAAATAACATATATTAGATGGGGAGAAGATACCTGTTAACAACCCTATGTCTTTCATATCTTTGATGATCATACTAACATCTACAGTTCTCCCAGGAATCCAGTACTGTTCTGGTCTACTATCCTAGAAGGCAAGAGAATTTCCACAAGTTTTCACTTGGTTCTTACTGTAATCATGATCTTTATTTGTCAGAGATCCAATATGTGGAGAATCTGTCAGCTGCCAATATATCTTCTTCAATTTCATATTCAGGTACCAGATAAACAGTGATGAGTGGGTAAAAGGTATTACCTGACCTTCATTAGTCCTAATAAAGAAAGAGGCTAGTAATCCCTAAAAGACCAGTGTGCTCCTTTTCCCTAAAGAACAATGACTTTATTAAGTAGCCACAGATCCCTCTGGGGAAATCTTGGGAAAATATTCACAACATACAGTTAGGACAAATCATGGGGACATTTGTCAATGATACTTGGCTTCTAATCCAAAGAACTATGGGACTGTGAATGGATTTAGGTGTGGGTACTGGGTAAGATACAGTGATTCTTTATTGAGATGACTAAAGCCAGGTTTCTGACTACCAGGACTGGAGTTTCTTAATGGTACATAAGTGAAAACTTTAGTGGGCTGCTTCTCTATTTCCTAAAGACCAGTTTGCCACCACAAACTGTTCTGAGTTAGAGAAATTCTGATTACTATCTTGTCCTTCTGTCCATTGCAATAAAAATACCTACTTTGGCATAGGTGACTGCTAATGGACATTTTATATCCTGGGATCTCAACATCCTCCCTGATGTCAGAGAGTCCATCTCACTTGTAGCATCTCCCACTGCCACAATGGGTAAGAGCAAACAGTAAGAGCTTAACTTTTCAAGGTTCCTAGTGTTCCTACCACTAATGTATCTCTTAATGTTTTAGGGAACAAGTTGATATCTTGATCCTATCAAGGGATGAAGTGAAAAGGATAGTGGGTATGTACTTCAAAGTATTAATATACTTTATCATTCCTATATTTCTAAAACTTTGGCCCCATTCTACATTAAGTTGGGGGAAGACCTGATAATTCAACTTCATTATATATAGCCTAAGTTTCAGCTAATCCATCAAATAAACTATTAAGCTACTTCTAGTTACAACCCAGAATATCTGACATATCAACAAATTGGGCCCAATCTAAGTTATAACTCATCCCACACATATTCATTCCTCAAGTTTAAATTACATGAACTAGAATACCCTTGCAAGTACCTGAGGGCATAAGCTACTTCCTCACAGGTTAGATTTTATACTTGCCTCTCCTTCCTCCCAAATACGCTGATATCAACTCTTACTTACATGTATGTAAACAACAAGGGGTCAGTGGGTTTGGTTTTGAAGAGAATAGCCACCTAAGTAAGATTATTACAGAATCTTCAAGCAAGGGAAGACTAGATTCTTTAGTCCTCAGATACAAAAGACTATTTCTACTTTCAGGAAAGGCTTAAGTGAGTCAGGGTTTCAAATTGCTCTCTCTCTCTCTGGCAGTACTTGAGTTTGAACTGAGGGCCTTGTGGTTGTTAAGCAAGTGATCTACACTTGAGTCATACCCCAGCCCTTTTTACTTTAGTTTGTTTGTCAGATGGGGTATTGTGGTTTTGCCCATGTTGGCCTCCAACAACAATCTTCCTATCTCCATCTCTCAAGTAGCTGGGATGACAGGTCTAAGTCCAGCCTCCAAATTCTCATTTTTATCTAGGTTCATCCAGGTTTATCCATTGTCATGACCCCATTCTTTTCAGATAAGTGGCCAAACTTTTACATGAGAAATATGGAGAGGCTATGATACTTCTGCAACCTATATAATTACCTCTTATGTTTGATTTTTGATAGTATTGACCTTATGGATGAAAAATTAGGGGCTCTTTTAGGGTTCTTCAGCCATAAGCGGAGCTTCAATGTGGGAGACACTTGGACCCTTGTTCAGTAGGTACATCAATCACAGTTAATAATTAAATAAATGTGATACCATTGTATTCTATAAAGTAATAGCATCACATTTCCTACACAAAGCTCATCATTGAGCCCAATGAGTTACTAAACTGATGTCGAAATTTCATCTTTGAGTACCTGTTTCCTGGGACAATACTGATTCCAATTTCTGACTTATTCAGGATCCAGTTAGGAGGTAAAATTTAAAGTAATTTTAAAAGGAAGGACTTAATATTTAAAACTGATAATTGACTGTAAAATTGTTTTACTAGGTTCATTTCAAAGCACAAAAGGGAAAGTACAATTTTCATGGAGGAAGAAACTGTGGAGAGCAGCTTCCAGCTTCAGGGGAGGGGGAACAAAGCCATCAGTTTGGAATTGAATTTGAAAGTTTGGGTGAGCAGTCTCACAAACATGTAATGCACTTCTGAAGAGGAAGCATTGATCAACTAGTGTTGGAGTCTTTGGGCTCCAAAGAGAGGTACATTAGAGGTGAGACTAAGATCTCCATGGAGCCAGCTTCTCTCATAAACCTATTGTGGTTTCTGAAATGCATTTTTATGCTAATAAACACACTCAATATCCTGGTCAATGAATGTGCCAGGTATTTTCTGTGCCTGTGAAAAATACCAATTATGTGAACAAAGAATGACCAAAGTGCAGAATTCTATTCTAATCAACAATAGAAAAGTGATTATGAATAGGGTTAATTATCTCTTTAGAGATAATTGTTATCATACCCAGATGAAAATAGAGTTTCAAACAATTAGAGATTTATTGTTATCTGTAAACAAAATGTTTATAACTACTCTCCGAGGCCAAAGTTGTTTTGTGTGCCTCAACCATGTCAGATTTTAAAAATCACTATTCTAAACATTGACCACTTATGTAAGGGCTATAAGAAGACAGGGTGATTATCCTCAGTGATAACCAAAACAAACCCTTCATACTCCCTCCACTGTTGGCAGACTGGTCCAAGCTATTTCTCACTTGAATTAATGATTTATCCTCCTATGTGTTCTCCATTACTACGTACTCTCCTTTGTGGTCTGTTCTTAACATAGCCACCAGTGACCATGGTAAAAGCGAAGTCACAGTATGGACACTTCTTTGCTCAAAATACCCTGATGGCTTCTTGAATGACTGAATGAAAGGCAAAGTCAGGGTAATGGCATTCAAGGTCTCAGAAGATGCAAGCCCAATGATTGCTACCTTTATGACGCACCTGCTACTCTTCTTCTCCCTCTCACTCTGTCCTAACCACATTGGTCTCTTTGTTGTGCCTCCAAATAGTTAGACACATTTGCACCTTAAGACATTCCCACTGTGGTTCCTTCTGCCTGGAATGTTCTCCTGAGATAGCTGCATGACTTTCTTCCCACCTCCTTCAGAACTTTTACTTAAATATTATCTTTTCACCAAGACTTTCTCTGTAATTCTAGGTAAAATTTCAACACATACAAAGACATCTGCTCCTTCTCCATTCTTGCCTTATTAACTGATTCCTCCTAGTTACATTTGAGTCTCATAGGGTGGGAATTTTCATCTCTGTTTCATTGTTGAATCCCTAGCATCTTCCAGATACCTGGTTTATAGTCAATCATTAACAAATATTTATCAAATTAATACCTAAATGAATGATAACTAATAAACCTGGGCTTTACATCTCAGTCATTGACTGATAGAGACAAGTCTCTCCATCTTTTCATCCCTGAACTCATTCCTTTTAAAAATAAATCTGTTCATTTACTCATGTAATTGATTGCTCCTTCACCATTGATAGTGAATTCATCTTTATAAAGACCTTCAAATTTATGAATTAAAAGCAGCAAGAGATGAGATGTCCCTATGTTGAGGTAAAATTTAATTCAACTTTGTTCTGAGAGTCAGGCATTGATGAGAGACCTTGGGCACTACTTTGTACTTCATGTTAACCAAAACTGTCCTTTCTACGTCTTGGATTGCTGTGAACTTTGGAAGAGAACTTAGAATATAGTTGGCATATAAATAGCATTAGTGTCTTCTTTTCTTCCCTGTAATCTAGGCAAAATGTTATTTTAATGCTAACAGCATCAATAAGAGCTATTTTTGTCTCTGAGTGGTTACATTAGTTCTAAGATACTAAGGTATGGGTGGATTTATATTGCATGGGCTGAAGTTTAAGAAAGTTTCGCCACTACTGACTCCACCTATACTCTACCAGTGACTACCCACATGACTACCAGTGAAGACTACGTCAATCCATGCCTTTCTTAAACTACTGTAAAAAACAGTCTAAAATTCAAGCTGTAATGATAATTGGTTTAGTGACAATATATTGCCCCTAGATTACTTTTACCATTAATTAACTCTATAAAGAAAAAAATTACTTAATCACCAACCTTCAGGAGCTCATGGTAGATTGGAGAGAAGAGTTATATTGATTATAAACATTGAGTAGTTAAAGTCTTTTTAAAACAGTTGTCTGATTATGTGATTATATACATACAGGTTTCTCGATGCCACATAACAGACTTAATAGGATGCATTCATCAGGAGTCCTCTAAAAATCCACAGAAATTCACAAATCAAAAGAAATTCAGTCCCATTTTCAATTATTTTTTCTATTATTGATTATAAGATGGCAACTCCTTACTTTAAATGGACTTTTTAGAGTGGTTGACATTTGTTTCACTGATAAAGGCAAGTCAGGAATCATCTCTGGCCAGTACTTCAGGGTAGAGTTTAGGGGAAGACCTGCATGCATATAAAGCTATGATAGACCAGTTGTGTAAACCAAAAGTACAAAGATACCATTTGGAGAGATATTTCCACTATTTTTCTTTCTTCCTAATAATATTGAAGAAATTTTCCTTTTAGAGGATCCTGACAATCATCATAATCCTGTGCTTTTTCATGGTGTTTTAAAAGTTTAAAATGCCTTTAGCTGTGTTTCTATAAACACAGGCATGGAACTGACAGTTAAGCCTGCTAAAGCTTACGCACTAGTAAAAGACAGAGCTTGTGTTCATATTAAGAGGGAGCAGGAGGGAAGTATGGTTTTTAGGATCGATTCCAGAAGAACCTTACTTTTTGTGATCCCCAAATGTAATCTCTTGGGAAAACCTCTTTGCCTGAAGAATTTAACAATAGTAAACCAAACAATGTTCCAGTAATAAATGTTGGGTCTATTTTTAGTCCAATGGTATGCACAAGGTTAGAGTAGGTCTGAAAGAATGTGCTTTGTGTGATGGAGAATAAAGTGCACTTATTTGGATTGTTTCCTTTTGTTGTCCATGCCTTCATCCTAGAGCCCTCAGAACTGCTTATGTTTACTAGGGCTCCGTTATCAGGCACAAGTGATAAAATCAAACAAAGACTAAATGGGAAATTTCTCTTCTTCAAGGTTAAAACTGGTATCTTATTCTAAACAGTTGGGAAATACCAGGCCTCGTGCCTTTCCTTGTTATTACTCCATGAGCAGAAATAGAGTACTTTGACATCTACAGTTGTTGCTATCATCTAACAAATGTAGTTTTTATAATTAAGAGTGAAATCACATGAGAGTATATGGTTGATGGACTTCATATACTTATATGAAATAGAACAAAGAAACCTCTTGCAATTGTTTTAAGTGGGGCAGGGATGGGGTTGAGGGGGAGAGATGATGGAGATGATCTTACCAATGTACAATATAAGCCTAATTGGAATTGTCACTATGAATCACCCCCTGTGTAATAAATATATCCTAATAAAAATTTTTATTTAAAAAAGTGAAATCAGAGAGGCTGATATATAGATAAAATAAAAAAGTAGGAGTTATGAGACCTGGAGACTGGAGCCACTTCTTTCCTCTATGTACACTTAAGTGATTCATTTATTCTTACTCTACCACTGTTTACTTTGTTTATCTATAAAATGCAAGGGGAGTGGACAATGAACCAAGTGGTAGCTTAGTTTGATTTCCATTGTAACACTATACTTCCTTAATAGTTTGGAAAACTATAAATGGAGATTGGTCAAATTGTATTAAATTTAAAGTATGAGCAATTTTCTAAATTGCCTGTTTGCATGAACAAAGATGCACAACCTTGATATCTCTTCACTCACTGTTCATACTTAGTAAAAGCTTCCTGAACTTTCTGAAGAAAACAATGTGCATTGGTATACTTCTCATATTGTCCACACCAAACTCTTCATTATCAATACAAACTGGTTATAAGATACCTGGCAATATACTCAGTAAGTCTAGGTATAATATTGACTCTGCTTTGAAGTTTACCTGTTAGTATAGGTTGGTTCTTGAGAGATAAGGAGAAAGGGAGTCAAGCAAAAGGTAGAACTAAATGTCATTAAACAGAAGATGTGTCCAGGCACTAAATCCTATTTCTCACATCTGTTGATAATGCTGCAACTTCTATTTCACCAGCTTGTCAATCAGCACGATAATGCATTTTATACAATGAATACTAAAGGAATTCTGAAAAGAGAGACATGAATGTAGGCTGAGGTTATCAGGAAAGATTTTAGAAAATCTGAGATTTTGGACATACAGCCTAGCAATTTTACTCTAAATATTTACCCAAGAGAAATTAAAAGATATATAAACACAATGATTTGCACATAATAATGTTATTCTTACTAGTCAGAAACTGGAAACAATTCAAAAGAATACCAAGAGAAAAACTGGATGATTGTGGTATGTTCACACATCAGAATATCAATTAATCAGCAGTTTAGAAAAATAATAGACCAGTAATACATGCAAAATAGAATAAATTTCAAAAGCAAACAAAGCTCTATCCACAGAATACATACTCAATCATTGCAGTGGTTATGAAATTCTAAAATGGGAGAAACTAATCTGGAGTGGAATAAAAACTAGACTGCTTCAGAAGCAGTGTGGAATAAAGGAATTTATAGGTATAATGCAAATATTCTATATTTTGTTTAAGATGATAATTACATGGGTGATACATTTATCAAACCTGATCTCATTCTCCTCCTAAGAGCTGTATATTTCACTTTACTTTAATTAGTAAAGACTCTCTACCCAGGTCCTATGTGAACTTTCTCTTGGTGACCTCTCAGGTCTCCTGTCTTACCACTTGTGGCTCTGGCACCATGACCTTCTTGTTCTTCCTCAAACCCAACAAATACTCTGACACAGTCGCTTGCTTCTCCTTTGCTTGAAGCTCTCTTCTCAAGACCTCTTCATGGCTTGCTCCCTGAATACCTCAGGTTTCCAATCATATGTCATTAGGTGACAGACCCTCGACACTCTCTCTGAAGCTTTATTCTCTGACTTATCCCCAGATGCTATACATCTTTACCCTACTTAATTCTCTTTCTCTTTCTGTAATTACTAATATTATGTATTGTGTGTTAATTTCTTAATTTTCTTCTCTGACTAGGACATAAGTTTAATGATGGCAGGGATGGCATCATTATTTTTGTTCATCACTGTATCCCCAGAATTTAAAACAGCATTTGGTATAGAGCAGGCCCTTAGTAAACACCTGATGAATGAAGAATGAATAACTATGGCTTTATTTGGAATTATATCATCTTCTTGTCTGAATATTGACAATCTTTTGTTTCTCTAAAGTCTTTTCCAAAATGGCAGCTCTGTTTCTTGTTATAGCAGGGTAACTGAGGCTGAATAATTTATAAAAGATAAAGGTTTATTTTGGATCATGGTTCTGGAAGTCCAAGACTATGGGCCAGCATCTGCTTGGTTTCTGGTAAAGGCTTTGTGCAACTTCAATTCATGGTGGCCCTAGCCCATTTATTTTCACATTATCTGAATTCCAAATCAGCTGTGTGACTTAAAGCAGGTCATTAAGTTGCTGACCAAATTCATTTGTTAAATTAAAATGACTGGGCTGACTAGACTTTTAGCTGGCCATTCCATTCTGTGCCCAGCTTAAGCTAGAAGCACGACAAAAGCAGACATTCCGACATAAAAGCAAGCTAGAAATATGTAAAATAGAAAAGGATCCGATATTTCCACTGGAGATGGAGGGTTGGACAGTGGCTATAATTGACAAAGAACTTTGAACTCTTGGGGATATGATCATTTACTATTAGAAAATGAATGGCTGCATAAGTTCAGTACTTACATTAGTATTTGTGGTCAAGATTACCTGAGGTGAATCCTCCATAGAGTATTAATCTCAATGTCCTCAGGTGACTGTCTCACATTTCGTAGCTAACTCTGTGTAAAGGGAAGTGGGAAATATAATTGAGTGGCTGTCTTCACTATGTAGAAAAATCATTCATGAAAAATAATAACTTGTCTTTCAATGTTTGATTCCTGTTTATAGAATAGTCCTAAAAAAGTTTGGACCTAAACTTGGTTTAAACTTTAGTTGTTTTATGAAATTAGACAGTTAATGGATCAACAAGGCATATTATTTAAAATACATAAAAATATTTACATTTTTGTCATTTCAAAGCATAAGTACATTCTATGTACTGTTAAAATGAATTATAGAAAGAGAAATACACAGTGAATATTCAATACATGTTAGCCATATTTTCTGAGCATGTGTTAAGCATTATGCAAGACATTGTGAATGTAAAATAAACCAGATGTCCTTGTGGTTGAAAGGAATACATGTAGAAGGGACCTGTGAGGTAAGATATACACAAATGAGTATTACACTCTACGACAAATTGAAATACACCACATTTGAATGTAGTGTACAGCCAGAAAATAAGAAAACAGATACTATTTAAATATTTTTATCTCAACCTTAAAAAATGTTTAGATCTTGTGGTGGATAAGGTATGGGTAAGGTATTTGAGGTAGAAAGGCTGGCAGGAACAGGAATATGGTAGAATTTGTGGCAGCCTATCGTAAGAAAAACCTAGAATTGGAGGGAAAGCGTAATGAAATATAGTTAGAAAATTCAGCTTGGGAATATTTATGCAGGGATGAGGAATTTAGACTTTATTCCATTTTCCATAGGGAACCACTAATATTTACTGAGGATTAAAGTGACATGATCAATCAAATCTGTGTTGCTTTTTTTTTTAAGGTACTTCCATAAGGGTGTGATGGATGGGCCATGGAGAGGAGAGAACAAAGGCAGTTTGCAATCGACTTCAGCTCCCTGTGAATGGGATTAGTTCTACTGGGTGTTAACAAACATTCAATGCTCAGATGAGCAGAAGTACATCTATATGACACATCTTTATGCATCAGAGGAGGTAATCACACACACACACACACACACACACACACACACTGGTTTGGCAGAGACAGTGAATCTTAGAGTTAGTATATTGTAGTGTTTAAGGTCTGAGATTTAGAATTAGTGAAAAGCTCACCAGCTGCACTAAATGTATAACGTTGCTTAAGATACGTAAACTCTAAAATAAATGGAAATCTAGGGTGTGGCTCAAGTGGTAGAGCATGTGCCTAGCAAACACAATGCCCTGAGTTCAAACCCCAGTACCACCAAAAAAGCAAAATAACAACAAAAAATTTAAAAAAATTTGATTATAATATTACCTAGTTTACAGATTTATTAACCATTAAATGTACTTTATTACACACTATAGTTGTGGTTTATTGTAAGAACACAAGAGCTGGGCACTAACCTTACCACTGTTGCCCTTTTCACTATTTGTTCATTGTGCAACCAAGTCATTAATTTGGTAATAGCATTTACTAGAAGCAGCTCAAGGCTTACAAAGTCAGGAAGATGTTCTCCACAGCTATGGCTTTGCAGTTTTAACAAAAGATGATCCAGATACAAAGCACAGAGTACTCCAAAGTCTGTTCCAAGTTTCTTTCTCAGAAATTACTTCAATGAGTAAATACTTCCATCTCTCTTGCAGTTTCACAATGTCCTTACCATTCATTATGCTGTGCCTGCTCAGGAATGATCTCCAAGTCATTTAACACCGCAAAGTTTATCAAACACATTGCCCCCAAGTGCCTGGGGTTTATCCTATGACAACTTCTATGACTCTCAGCAAAACTAAGCTATAAGGATTACAAGTGATTTTTTTCTTTTTAGCAGATATTAAAAACATTAGCAGGAAAAATGATATTAGCATGGAAAGAAAATGAAGCAAATGAAGGTTCTCAGAGAAGAAGATGAGAGTAATTAGTCCTTAACTCTTCTTGTTGACTCACTGGGTGCGAGGTACCAAACATCCAAATGTACTCATTGAAAGCCGTACTCCATGAGAGCAAGGCTGAAAGACTTGTTCTAAAATGAATCACAAAATTCAGCATTACACAGAGTCATTCAGAAGGTTTAATTAACCAGAAAACTTTCATTACAACAGCTCATCTGTAACAAAGCCATTGCTGCTGAGGAGGATGTAATAGACATCTAGAGCTTTGCCTAATACCTCCCTCTTTCTACTCTCCAGAGGCTCATGGATCTTGGATTCATTTCCTTTTCCCTCCTTACAATATTATCTAGGTAAATAGGGGTGGGGTGGATTCAGAGAGGAGATCAGAGAAATAAAACTTTGAATTACAATACTGAATGTACTCTGCTGTGCAGATTTTCTCTAAACATTACAAAAAATGGAATATATTTTTAATAACTAAAAACAATCCTGAAATATAATCAGGATTTTTGAAGCTTTAAAAGTTTTCCAGTTCTTTGGATTGGAGGAGTGGGAATAGTCTCTGGTCTTGCTCTTTGCATTCTTCTGTACTTTTCAAACCTACCCTGTCCTACAGCCCCTTAATGCACTATGATCTCTATTTGCACATCTAACCCACTGGCTTTTGAGCTCAATGACACATTTCTTCAAGAACCTCTGGCCAGAAATCTTTTTTTCCCATAACTTGTACAAATGACTTTCTTTTGAAGTATCACAAAACTCCCATCTCCTTCAACAAACCTTTCTAGACACTGCCTTCATTTACTTTTTAATTGGAATATACTAAATTGTACATACTGAGATTTCATCATGATGGTTCCACACATACAATGGATTTTGATTATATTAACCCTCCTCTGTTTCTCTTTTATTCCCCCTTCCTCCTTTATCCTTCCACCTCCCTAGTTTTTTCTGTCCTTAGCTTCCATAAAGGAGAAAAAAGTATGTGATAACTGTCTTTGTGGAACTGGCTTATTTCACTTAACATGATGGCCTCTAGTTCCACCCACTTTCTAGCAAATGACATAATTTCATTCTTCTTAATGGCTGCGTAAAAGTCTACTGTATATATATATATATATATATACCGTATTTTCTTTGTCTATGCATCCATCTCTGTCTAGGCACCTAGGCTTATTACGTAATTTGTTTACTGTGACTAGTGCTGTGATAAACATGGGTTCTAGAAGCCTCTTTTTAAATACTGTTATAAGATTTTACCTCTCACATCTTCACATTAACATCATTCTGTTTCATAAATGTCTGGTTCCCAAGACTTTTGCATTACTTCATCTTCTGAAATGCCTGACATATGGTTTATTGAATCATGATTGAGAAAGTGAAAAAACAATCCTAGCTTGATTATTTACAACCTGTACAAATTTATATTTTCTTACCTCTTAGAATTTCTGATTATGCATCTGTAAAAATGGGTATAATAATACCAATTTCAATAGCTTATTATGACATCAACTATGGCAATATACACAAAGCACTTAAAATGCACTTGAACCATGAGTATACTCAATAAATAGTAACTTAAAACAAATTTTGTATTCTGTAGTGGTAAGGTATAATAATTATTTTCTCCAGATAAATTTTTCAGATTATGCCCTCAATTTAGCTTTCAATTAAAAACAAAACAGC
Source organism: Castor canadensis (assembly GCF_047511655.1). Taxonomy (NCBI): domain Eukaryota; kingdom Metazoa; phylum Chordata; class Mammalia; order Rodentia; family Castoridae; genus Castor; species Castor canadensis. Next base: position 98,270,782 of record NC_133396.1, on the reverse strand, counting down.
CATTTATGAGGAGTATGTAGGTACTTAATGACAGCTCTAGTCCACAGGAAGAACAGCTATTCTTACTGTGACATACTGTTGACAAACTCACTTGACTCTGTGAGCAATTTACAATGACTCTGGTATTACCTGCTGATCCCTTTGATATTTATTGCAATGACAAACTTTCCAAAACTTGGGACAGCTGTCCAAGATACATTAAATAGCCATGTGGATAATTTTAAGAAAATGTTTGATAGGAAAATTTGAGTTTTATTCCAGCAAAGTGAATTGGTGAGCTTTCAGGGTTCTCAGCCCCGTGAGAAGATGCCATTCTTGTTCCTAACTGCATTATCTCTGACATGGGTTACTTGCTAATTTAAACCAATTTAACATGTAATCAGTAACTCTTAAGATTGACTATCAGGCAGACAAATCCAATCAAATTGCATTTAACTCTATTAAAACATTTTCAAATCATCTAAATATGCCTCTTTCGTTATGGAAATAATGTTACTATTCTATTGGGTAGAAGGTAATACATGTGTGTATTTGTAAAATATATAAAACCTTATTACATATAATATATTATATATAGATAGAAGCTTTTGTTTTTGTTTTGTTTCTTGAGACAGGATCTCACTATGTATCCCAGGCTTGCCTCAAACTTGAGATCCTCTTGCCTCTACCACGCAAGTGCTGGGATAACAGGTAGTGCCTTACCATGTTAGGCTAGATGCAACTTTTTGGCAAAGCTTTTCTGACATTCCTAAAAAAATAGCCGCTCCTTCTTTAGTGATCCCATTGTATCTTTTATAATGTCCTTTCACAGTATTAAGAGCATTTTATTGCTCCTGGCAGGTAGGCATCTTTTAAACCTTACTCTTAGAGTCTAGACCATGATAGATGATCAATAAATGTTCATTCTTTCAGTCAATTAAATCATCTTCTGTTTTTCCTACTCCATCACTATTTGCTCTATGACTTTGTGCTTATTATCTCTTTATGGACTCACTTTTCTTTTCTTTCTTACACAGAAAAGAGTCATTAGTTTCCAATGGATTTGTCCCTGGGACACTCACAGATGTGCAGGTAGGCCAGTCCCTACAGCTTTCCTGATCTCTTTCCTCTTGCCTGTATTACCTACCCAGTACAGAGAGTGACAACATTAGTAAAAGCAGAGATAAAACCACCTTGTTTATTAGATCTGGGTGAGGCCAACAGGCCTCTGAAACATAGAAAGAGTCAGATCTGCCTGGATTTTAATAAGGTTAGAGTGTGATTTGACCTCACCCTCTATTTTTTTTTAATGGACTGATTACCAGACCCGGGAATCAAAGACTTCTGTTGTTTATCTTTGCTCTTTTATTTTAATGATTTCTGACACTCCGCTAGTGTCCTGGAGGCCCAGGAGAATTTTGATTTCCATTCAAGATGAGATGAAGGAATACTTGACAGGCGCTGTATATGTCCTATAAGGAACCTAGCAGGGCATGGGGATGGGGCAGCAGGGAATAGCATTGTTTGAAATGAAATTGTTTAATATGAGCGACCATGAATCCTTATTTTACAGATAAGGAGCTTCAAGCTAAGTGATACTATCTCATTTCCTTGTTCTAGGCACTGGTCAAGCAGGGAAGCAGTTTCCTCAAAATATCAGGAATAAGGATTTCCCTGGGGAAAAAAATACAGCTTGGTGAACACATAACTTTTATTTTAATCTTAATTGGTTCTTCTTTTGGATCTCAGATACTAATAACTCTTCCTTGTCTTAGAATTCTAACAGATATATAGAGCAATAGGAAATTGAAAGAGTCAGCTGTATTGACTGTTCAGTAAAACACAAAATACAGAGTTTCTTGGTAAAGCTAGATTTGAGATTATAGCTAGGATCAACTTATGACCATTTTAACATTTTACCCTAACTGTGGATGTTGACATTCCTCAGTAGAAAAAGCTGGGTTTGATTTATTCATCTAAATATTGAGGAAAAGCTGGACTATCTCCACCAACTGAGGTAACAGATGCTCCCCTTTGCCTGTTTCAAATAGAGAGGAAGAGGTGGGAAAGCCCTGTCATATCTTATACAATAAGAGATAAAAAATACAAATGGTAAGGAGAGAAATACATGCATATTGTCATTCAATTTAATAAATATACTTAGGTGAAATTACCCTCTAGTAGGGTAAGAAGATCTCAAATTTCAAATCATCTAACTTTCTTTCTTGAGTTGGAACAAATATGGTGAGAAGGGAGAGACAGGAAGTGTCCACATATCAATACTCTCTGCTTTATAAGGAGTAAAGTAAAATGTTTCTTCTATGGAAATAAAAGGAAGGAAGAATAATGAGTTCGTATTTCCAGAATCTTTTAGTCTTCATCACTTCTCACATGCCAATAGCAATAGCCTCTACCATAGTATGTTTGTCATTAATCTTTTTAATTTGTTTTTCACAACATGGAAAAGAATTTTTTTCAGATGATTAAAACATGACTCTAACTTTCTTCCAAACCTTCAATATTTCTTTAAAAATGTGGCTCTATGGGATTCCAAGATGGCAGCTAGAGGTAGGAAGCAGAAAGCGAGCCTCCTATAGTGAAATCTTGGAGAGACGCTGGAGACACACTTTGCAGGCATAATCACTGAGAAAAGGCATAACTTTGACCTGTCCACATCTCCAGCCGGTGCAGAGAATCTCCACCTCACGTTAAACGGAGAAACGAGGAGGGCCCCTGGGGCCGCCAGTGGCCGGCACCCATACGGCTTGTGAAGACGCCGACCAGGTGAGCTTTGCGGTACTGCGGTACCCCCACAGACAAGCCTGGGCCAGAGCAGCATAGCCCCCTGGACAGACTGACCTCCACCCGGGAAAAAAAGAGAAACTGAGTAATAAGCAATAAGAACAGTTAAGACACGCTGGAAAGAGGGTGGGGCACCCTGAGCGCTGAAGATTGGGGGAAGGGAATCCTTCCCGGGACTGTAAACAAAGAAGCCGGGAGAGCCGGAGAGGCTTTGGCGGGAGCAGGGCGCACACCCAGCAACCAGGAGTGGGAGAGCTTGTGAGAGTGGCTGAGGGAGGAAAACTCCACAGGAGAGGAGGAAAGACCCACATCCCACGTGAACTGTAAATAAACATGGCAGCCGGCAGGAGCAGCAGCACTGCTCAGTAAGCAGGAGCAGTAAAGCTTCTGAAAGTGGCAGTGGGAGGAAAACCTCAGAGGAGAGCGGGGAAGACCCACCTCCCACATGAACTGTAAATAAACACGCAGGCCTGACAATGCGGGGGCAGTGTCACCTTTCCCAGTGCTTGGAAAGGGGAAAGCCTGTAGCAGAGGCTCCCGCACAGGAGAACTCTGACCAAACAAAGCCTGTGGGACCAGGTGAGTGCTAGCTCACCCCAGAGATCTGCATAAATAACGCTGCCAGCTACAGGCTGAGAGCAGCAGGCAGGCAAGCCACAGTTGCAGATACCACTCTCAGAACTGTCTCCAGACGCTTTTTTTCTTTTTCTCCCTACCTTTGATGAGAGAACAACCGAATTACACCTGCAAGCTGAAAAACTTACTGAAACTGTATTGCATTTGAACTTGGGACACTTGGTGGGGCTTTTTTTTTGTGTTTGTGTGTGTGTGTGTGTGTGTGTGTGCGAGTGTGTAGTTTTGTTCTACTTTATGCATCCCCTTTGATGAGACAACTACAGAACAACATCTGATGCACCAAATCCAGGACTGGAGATTGAGACGGACACCCAAATTATTAAGACTGAAACTGCATTGCATATAAACTTGGAAGTTTTTTGGTTTTTTTTTTTTAATTTTATATTTTCCATTTTATTTTAATTCATTTTTATATATAGATATTACTTTCATTTACTTATTTTTTATTTTTTTTATCTTTGATTTTCAATCCTCTCTCTGTCTCTCTAATGTCTGTTCAGCTTACTGTCGATTAGTACACTAACACTCCCTGTTTATACCTTTGAAACTCTCTTGTCTGATACCTTGTTCTGCTTTCTCCCTCTTGTCTGTATATTTGTTTTCCCCTTTTTTTAACTTCTTGCTTTCCATCTCAGCTCACCCTTCCATTCTAAATATTACCATTGTTATTATTACAAGCTAGAAAATACTTAATTGCACACAGTACAGGGACAGAACAACACCAAGGGCAATGAAGGAAAGACAGAAAAAACAGGGAAACCAGTTTCCCCACAGCAAAAAACTAGTACAGGAACCAGAGGGGAATGAAGAGAACAGAAACTCAGATCCAGACTCCAACAGAATGAAGATAAACAATGCCAAAGGACCCAATGAAGCCCACAAGAATAATTTAAAAGAAGACATACTACAGGTACTCAATGAGAATTTTATAGAGATGATACTGGATAGGGTCAACCAAAATGTACAGGAGACACTCAAGAAATTCCAAGACAATAAAAATAGAAAATTTGAAAAAGCAAAAGAAGAAATAAAGGAAACCATAGAAGCACTGTATAAACACCAAAGTGAAAGAGAGAACACAATGAATAAACGGATAAATGAACTCAGGACAAAAATAGACAGCATTAAAGAGGAAAACTGCCAGGATATGGAAAACCTCAGAAAAAAGAATGAAACAGAACTGCAAAACAAAACGGAAGGCCAATCCAGCAGAATAGAACAAACAGAAGACAGAATCTCAGAACTTGAAGATGAAATGGTAATTAAAGGAAAAACTGAAGAACTATTAATTAAACAACTCAAGACCTGTGAAAAGAAAATGCAAGAACTCACCGACTCCATCAAAAGAACAAACTTGAGAATCATGGGCATCGAAGAAGGAGAAGAGGTGCAAGCGAAGGGAATGCGTAATATATTCAACAAAATAATAACGGAAAATTTCCCAAATCTAGAGAAAGATATTCCCATACAGATGCAAGAGGCCTCCAGGACACCAAACAGACCAGATCAAAATAGAACTACTCCATGACATATCATCATTAAAACAACAAGTTCAGAAACTAGGGAAAGAATATTGAAGGCTGCAAGAGAGAAAAAACAAGTAACATACAAAGGTAAACCCATTAAAATCACAGCAGACTTCTCAACAGAAACAATAAAAGCAAGAAGAGCGTGGGGTGAGATCTTCCGGGCACTGAATGAAAATAACTTCAACCCCAGGATACTCTACCCAGCAAAGCTATCATTCAAAATAGATGGAGCAATAAAAGTCTTCCATGATAAGCAGAAACTAAAACAATATGTGACCACAAAGCCACCATTACAAAAGATTCTGCAAGGGATCCTGCACACAGAAAGTGACACCCAACTTAACCATGAAAAGGCAGGCAGCACCAAACCACAGGATAAGAAAAAGCAAGACAGTAGAGAGTAACATCAAGTTAGGTACACACAATCAAACCTTCAAACAACTAAGACAACTAAATGGCAGGAATCACCACATACCTATCAGTACTAACACTTAATGTTAATGGACTTAATTCACCCATCAAAAGACACCGTTTGACAAAATGGATTAAAAAAGAAGATCCAACAATTTGTTGCTTACAGGAGACTCATCTCACCGACAGAAATAAGCATATGCTTAGGATGAAAGTCTGGAAGAAGATTTACCAAGCCAATGGCCCCGAAAACAGGCAGGAGTACCAATACTCATCTCTGACAAAGTAGACTTCAAACCTACATTGATCAAATGAGATAAAGAAGGACATTCCATACTAATAAAAGGGGAAATAGACCAAAAGGAAATAATAATCATCAATCTGTATGCACCCAATGTCAACGCACCCAATTTCATCAAACATACCCTGAAAGACCTAAAAGCATATATAAACGCCAACACAGTGGTTGTGGGAGACTTTAACACCCCATTATCATCAATAGATAGGTCATCCAAACAAAAACTCAATAAAGAAATCCAAGATCTAAAATATGCAAAGTATCAAGTGGACCTAGTAGATGTCTACAGACATTTCATCCAACCTCTACACAATATACATTCTTCTCAGCAGCCCATGGAACCTTCTCCAAAATAGATCATATCCTAGGGCATAAAGCAAGCCTCAGCAAATATAAGAAAATAGAAATTATACCATGCATACTATCTGATCACAATGCAATATACTAGAACTCAACAACAAAAGTAAAGACAAAAGACATGCAAACAGCTGGAAACTAAATAACTCATTACTTAATGAACAATTGGTCATTGATGAAATAAAAGAAGAAATTAAAAAGTTCCTGGAAATCAAGGAAAATGAAAACACAACCTACTGGAACCTATGGGACACAGCTAAGGCAGTCTTGAGAGGAAAGTTTATAGCCATGAGTGCATATATTAAAAAGATTGAAAGATCCCAAATCAGTGACCTAATGATACATCTCAAACTCGTAGAAAAACAAGAACAAGCAAATCCCAAAACAAATAGAAGGAGAGAAATAATAAAAATAAGAGCTGAAATCAACGAAATAGAAACCAAAAAAACCATACAAAGAATTAATGAAACAAAAAGTTGGTTCTTTGAAAAAATAAACAAGATCGATAGACCCCTGGCAAACCTGACTATAATGAGGAGAGAAAAAACCCAAATTAGTAGAATTAGGAATGCAAAAGGGGAGATAACAACAAACACCATGGAAGTCCAGGAAATCATCAGAGACTACTTTGAGAACCTATATTCAAATAAATTTGAAAATCTAAAAGAAATGGACAGATTTCTAGATACATATGATCATCTAAAACTGAACCAAGAGGAAATTAATCACCTGAATAGACCTATAACACAAAATGAAATTGAAGCAGCAATCAAGAGTCTCCCCAAAAAGAAAAGTCCAGGACCTGATGGATTCTCTGCTGAATTCTTTCAGACCTTTAAAGAAGAACTGATACCAACCCTCCTTAAACTGTTCCATGAAATAGAAAGGGAAGGAAAACTGCCAAACACATTTTATGAAGCCAGTATTACACTTGTCCCAAAACCAGGCAAAGACACCTCCACAAAGGAGAACTATAGGCCAATCTCCTTAATGAACATTGATGCAAAAATCCTCAACAAAATAATGGCAAACTGAATTCAACAACACATCAAAAAGATTATTCACCACGACCAGTAGGCTTCATCCCAGGAATGCAGGGGTGGTTCAACATACTAAAATCAATAAACATAATAAACCACATTAACAGAAGCAAAGACAAAAACCACTTGATCATCTCAATAGATGCAGAAAAAGCCTTTGATAAGATCCAACATCATTTCATGATAAAAGCTCTAAGAAAACTAGGAATAGAAGGAAAGTTCCTCAACATTATAAAAGCTATATGTGACAAACCTACAGCCAGCATTATACTTAATGGAGAAAAACTGAAACTATTCCCTCTAAAATCAGGAACCAGACAAGGATGCCCACTATCTCCACTCCTATTCAACATAGTACTGGAATTCCTAGCCAGAGCAATTAGGCAAGAAGAAGGAATAAAAGGAATACAAATAGGTAAAGAAACTGTCAAAATATCCCTATTTGCAGACGACATGATCCTATACCTTAAAGACCCAAAAAACTCTACTCAGAAGCTTCTAGACATCATCAATAGCTATAGCAAGGTAGCAGGATATAAAATCAACATAGAAAAATCATTAGCATTTCTATACACTAACAATGAGCAAACTGAAAAAGAATGTATGAAAACAATTCCATTTACAATAGCCTCAAAAAAAATCAAATACCTAGGTGTAAACCTAACAAAAGATGTGAAAGACCTCTACAAGGAAAACTATACACTTCTAAAGAAAGAGATTGAGGAAAACTATAAAAAGTGGAGAGATCTCCCATGCTCATGGATTGGTAGAATCAACATAGTAAAAACGTCGATACTCCCAAAAGTAATCTACATGTTTAATGCAATTCCCATCAAAATTCCAATGCCATTCATTAAAGAGATTGAAAAATCTACAGTTAAATTTATATGGAAACACAAGAGGCCACCAATAGCCAAGGCAATACTCAGTCAAAAGAACAATGCAGGAGGTATCACAATACCTGACTTCAAACTATATTACAAAGCAATAACAATAAAAACAGCATGGTACTGGCACAAAAACAGACATGAAGACCAGTGGAACAGAATAGAGGACCCAGATATGAAGCCACACAACTATAAGCAACGTATCTTTGACAAAGGAGCTAAAAATATATGATGGAGAAATAGCAGCCTCTTCAACAAAAACTGCTGGGAAAACTGGTTAGCAGTCTGCAAAAAACTGAAACTAGATCCATGTATATCACCTTATACCAAGATTAACTCAAAATGGATCAAGGATCTTAATATCAGACCCCAAACTCTTAAGTTGATACAAGAAAGAGTAGGAAATACTCTGGAGTTAGTAGGTATAGGTAAGAACTTTCTCAATGAAACCCCAGCAGCACAGCAACTAAGAGATAGCATAGATAAATGGGACCTCATAAAACTAAAAAGCTTCTGTTCATCAAAAGAAATGGTCTCTAAACACCCACAGAGTGGGAGAAAATATTTGCCAACTATACATCAGACAAAGGACTGATAACCAGAATATACAGGGAACTTAAAAAACTAAATTCTCCCAAAACTAATGAACCAATAAAGAAATGGGCATGTGAACTAAATAGAACTTTCTCAAAAGAAGAAATTCAAATGGCCAGAAAACACATGAAAAAATGCTCACCATCTCTAGCAATAAAGGAAATGCAAATTAAAACCACGCTAAGATTCCACCTTACCCCTGTTAGAATAGCCATCATCAGCAACACCACCAACAACAGGTGTTGGTGAGGATGCGGGGAAAAAGGAACCCTCTTACACTGTTGGTGGGAATGTAGACTAGTACAACCACTCTGGAAAAAAATTTGGAGGCTACTTAAAAAGCTGGACATCGATCTACCATTTGATCCAGCAATACCACTCATGGGGATATACCCAAAAGACTGTTACTCCAGAGGCACCTGCACATCCATGTTTATTGCGGCACTATTCACAATAGCCAAGTTATGGAAACAGCCAAGATGTCCCACCACTGACGAATGGATTAAGAAAATGTGGTATCTATACACAATGGAATTTTATGCAGCCATGAAGAAGAATGAAATGTTATCATTCGCTGGTAAATGGATGGAATTGGAGAACATCATTCTGAGTGAGGTTAGCCTGGCCCAAAAGACCAAAAATCATATGTTCTCCCTCATATGTGGACGTTAGATCAAGGGCAAACACAACAAGGGGATTGGACTATGAGCACATGATAAAAGCGAGAGCACACAAGGAAGGGGTGAGGATAGGTAAGACACCTAAAAAACTAGCCAGCATTTGTTGCCCTTAACACAGAGAAACTAAATCAGATACCTTAAAGCAATTGAGGGCAATAGGAAAAGGGGAACAGGTACTAGAGAAAGGGTTAGATCAAAAAGAATTAACCTAGAAGGTAACACCCACGCACAGGAAATCAATGTGAGTCAATGCCCTGTATAGCTATCCTTATCTCAACCAGCAAAAACCCTTGTTCCTTCCTATTATTGCTTATACTCTCTCTACAACAAAATTAGAAATAAGGGCAAAATAGTTTCTGCTGGGTATTGAGTGGGGGGGGAGAGGGAGGGAGGGAGTGGGTGGTAAGGGAGGGGGTGGGGGCAGGGGGGAGAAATGAACCAAGCCTTGTATGCACATATGAATAATAAAAGAAAAATGAAAAAAAAATGTGGCTCTCTGTCTCAGTTTCCTCTTCTACAAAATGGGGAAGATGATAATTGCCTTGTAAGTGGGGGGAGTGTGTGTGCCAATTAGATTAGTTAATACCATAAAGCATTAGTGAGGGCTAGATATTATTCTCCTCTCTATATTTCTTTCATATTTCTCTTTTTCTGTCTGATCTCAGCTACATGCCTCAGAACATGGCATTCTCATTGCTAGGTTTAATGCTGCAACTGAACACAGATTAATATGGACTTGAGACTGGAAGTACTCAGCCCATTCATTATAGCACCATTTGATGAATCTTGGCTGACCCAGGAAAAAAGGCCTTAAAGACCATTGGGTTTGCCAGTTGAGTCTTAAACTTTTCTGCGAACAGGGATTAGGCTGTGGTGTTGCATAGCTACTGGCTAATTGTCTAGAACTGATGCTCCAAGGAAGGAGAATGACTTGAGACCCAAACTGCAGGTTCAATCTTCTGGAAGCAGTTACTGCAATTATCAGAAATGAGTGCAAAGGAAAAAGAAATCCAAATACAGATATGAAAAGTATATCTATGTTTAGGGCAGTGACCTTTAACTATCAATATCGTTTGAATCCATTCATGATTATTGTCTCAAGTGTTCCTACAGCAAACTTAGGAGGTGATAAGGGCAATAAGGTGATTATAATTGATTCTTTATAGCTTCAAGATTAAATAATTTTTGTCTATAAATAGAATCCAGATTCCCTAAACTTCTGCTGAAGAAAACCAGCTAAAGTTAGGTGTCGAGAGAATGTAGAAAGTATTATGGTAGCTAATACAAGGGTAAACTTTTAAGATTTGACCCTTGTAAAAGAAATGCCCTTTCCTGCTTACCTCACTGCTTTTTAAAGCTCTTGGCAGAAAAGCCCTAAAAAAAATAGAAAATATTATTAGTATTAGAATAGTGCCAGTTTCAGCTAAGCTATGTTGATTCAGTAATTTAACACCAGAGGATTGGTAGAGAGGGTAAGATAAATAACTTTTAAGGTTCTCTGAGCATTTGAATTTATGATCTATAAAATTCCACCCATAAAAGGCAAAAAAATGTAGGCATGTAAAAAGTTATAGACAAGTTCTGCCCAGGGCCTAGTCAGTAACAAGGGAGATTTTCATAAATGTAATGTTTGTGTGTTTGAGGGTTTTAACAGGCCTGAATGTTTCAAATATTATGGAGCCTTACAGGGTGGAAGGCACGGTACAAAGACCTAGATAGATGGTGTCCCTGACCTTATGAAGCTTAGAATCTAGATGATGGAAAATGCAACACTGAAAGTTACCACCAATACATTTTAGACTTATTTTCCTCAAGTTACATTCATGTAAGGCAGCACTAACACAGATAAGATGAACTCACTCATCTTTCAGTCCTATGAAATGACTTGGCTAATGTCCTCCTTGAATTAAACCAGGTCTTTCTCTGTGAAGAATGCTGGTTTCTTCCTGGAGTTGGAGTTGTTTTACAGAGTAAGCAATAGAATATTTGCTCTGTCTTCAAGGATTTGGCAAACACATCAATTATTTCTTTGAAGTATTTTTTCATTTGAAATTTCTAGAACCACAGTGAAGAAAATATTAAAAAGAGAATCATCCCACCACTCTAACACACTCTTGGCCAGTGTTCATTTCTTTTGCTAACCCCTATTTTTCTTGAGGATTCTTAAATCTGTTTGGACCAAGGGTTTGGTTCTTGGACTTCTTTTCTTTCTGTCTTCACTTGCTCCAAAGTGAGCTCATCCATTTTCATGGGTTTCGATGCCATCTGTGTGCTAATGGCTCCTGGATTTATCATTCAAGCCTAGATCTCCCCATACTTCTTTAGAGTGGTACCCATCCCTATCTTTTGGCAACCATTACCTGCAATTCAATAACTTTGTCACTTTCAGAATGTTATACAAATGGCATCCTACAGTATGTAACTTGTTCAGATTGACTTTTTTTCACTCAACATAATTTCCACAAGGTCCATCCAAGTTGATGCACATATCGTCCATTCATTTTTCATGCTATGCATGTGCCACTATAAATTTAAGCATTTACCCATTGAAATGTACTTGAGTTGCTTCTAACTTTTGGATATTACAAATAAAGTTTCTACGGACATGCAAACATGTATTTTTATGTACACATTTGTTTTCATTTCTCTGGAAAAAATGCCCAGGAGTGTGACCACTGACTTGTAAAGTTTATATTTAGTTTTCTAAGGAACTGTCAAATCATTTTTCAGAGTAACTATGCCATTTTACTTTCCCATCAGCAATGTGTGAGAGATCTTACTTTTTCATGTCCTTGCCAACACTTGAGATCACATGCCTCTTTGGTGATAGCCATTCTAGAGTGTGGATAGGGGTATCAGATTGCATATCACAGTTTTCACTTTTTAATGACTGATGATGTTGAACATGTTTTCATGTGTCTATTTGCCTTCTGTATATTCCTCTTGATGAATTGTTTTTTCATTTGTTGGTTCATTTTCCCACTTGTGTTTTTCTTCATTTTACTGTTGAATTTTGAGTATTCATTTTAAATTCTGTATGAGTCTTTTGTCAGATATGTGGTTTGCAAATATTTTCTTGTTCAATTGTTTGTATTTTTCACACTCTTTTTTGTTGTTGTTTATGTTTTTGGGAGTAGGTCTTGCCATATAACCCAGGCTGGCTTCAAACTCTCAATCTTCCTGCCTCAGCCTTCTGATATCAGGGATTAAAGACATGTGCCATGACAACCACATAGCTTTTCATGATCTTTACAGGGTCTTTTAAGTAAAAGTGAAAAATCTATTTTAGCTCTATTTGTTCCAATATTCTTAATTATCTTTTCTCCCATAGTTAGCATTTTACAGATCACAAGTATTTTATAAAACACATTTAAAATATTGTTCCAGCCATTTTCTGACTTCCCTCCCAACAACCAAGTGTACCTGTCTGATGAACCCAGTTCTCTCAGGATTCTGATTTCTACTAGGAACCAGGACCTAGTCTGAAAAATAAATTTATGGCAGTGGTTGGTGTGAGAATTTTCTAAACTCCTGAGATAATACACTGATAGCCATCTGCTTTCTGGAACCAAAATTAAATGATTTGATTGAATGGGGAGTTTAGTCTTCATGGGAGTTGTCTGGAAAAATTCTTCATAATGCTAACAGAGAGGCACTAAACATAGATTCTAATCTTGGATTTACCACTAAATGTTTCTGTGAGTTTGGATAAAACACTCTACCCTGATACTGAGTTTCTTCATTTGTAAAAATATAGGGACTGGAGAAAATTTAATGTTCTATATAATTGTTAGTCACACTAATATATCATCCAATTGCAGGCAGGGACCTCATCTGTGTTAAAAGTATTGTATGGTCTTGTTTGGGAACACTCAAAGATAGGGATAATTTGAACATTGGATATGTTTAAATGACTCTAAAAATCCTTCTGAATCGAGCCAGCTTTTTGTAACACAATCTTCTAGGATCAAAGAGTTGAAGCAATTCTCTTCTTCTCTAGGTTTTCTGTGTCAGAGTACTCTGAAACTTATTTACTGGGTCTCTGATATTTTAGTATCTAATCTAATCTAAATCCACTTTTAAAGCCAGTGATTAGTAATTAATAGGGACAGAAGAGCACCATTTTCTTAAATTTAAGTGGGGGTTGGGGAAAGTGAGGGAACAGGAGTGTGAGAGGAGAAAGAAGCTGAAGTATAGACTTGTGATGAATTATTAGTCAGTAGACAGATACACATCCATTCAATAGGAGGAGTATCATCAGGACAGGTTTATAATTAATTGAAACTGCATCCTTGTTTATGAGGAACTTCACGAAGAAAAGTACATCACCTAGGCAATTTCGAAATCAATTTAAAAGATGCCTTTCTTCCAGTCTGTCATCCCAAGACTATCAAAGACTGCTATACATATACACAAGGAAGTGAAGGATGAAAGTAGTAGTCAGCCTAAGAATGCTGAAAGCCTAATGCTGGGTAAGAGAGGCAGAAACTCAGATTCCTCTCTCCAGATCATGAGGGTAAACAGGGAAGAGCATAATCACAAAATTGCATTGATATTTAGAAAACTACTAAGTTAATTGTACTGAAAATGTGTAAGATTCTTAGATTTGGAAAGAATTTCAAAGGGAATCTATCACCAACCACCTTTCTCTTTTTTCTGTGCTCAAATGTCTTTCTCAACATAATCTAATCATTCATTTTCTCATTTATATAGCACATACTTTTTTTGACATTTTACTATGGACCAAGTGTTACCATAGACCTTGAGAATAAAAAAATTATTAAGACATAATCCCTCTCATCAAGAAGATGGCATCTAAGTCCCATCTAGTCTAGTAAGGACAGTAGAAAAAATAATGACAATAATTTGTTGTTTGAGATATATGTACTGTGGGCTTTTGAAAGCAAAAAGGAAAAATGCTTATTTCTACCTGGGTGAATGGGATTTGTGGATGGGGAGGATAAGATTAGAACAGGCTTCAAAGAGGAGTCCTCTTTGGGAACCTAACATCATCATATTTATTCTTTTGATAGTATAGAAGTGGGGAAGGTGGTTGGGTGGGATGTCATTAAGTAGATATCACCAGACTTCTGGCCTTGCCAACAAAGGGCAATATTTCCCCTTTTATCTTTGGGTGTTATTACTTTTTACTCATACAAAATTATTCTTATTTTATGGATTTAAAAAGTATATTCACTTTTACCAAAGTGATTTACTAGAAGACAGCACCACAGAAGTTCAGCACTAGAAAGTATCTCACCAAATATATCTGGAGGTTAGCATTTCCAGTAAGGATACTGAGTTGCACACTGGAGCATCCTAACACAGCTGGGACTAAACTTCTAATCCGGTTTTCTTTCTTTTTTACCATTATCTCTCCTCACCACTTTTTTTTTCCTTTTTCAGACTATACTTGTAAACTCCCTAGGGTGCTAGATAATACTTTATATTTCAGCTATTTTCATTTTTGCACAATTTTCCCATGAAGATTTTTTTGTTTCCTCTTTCAGACATGACCGGAAGATCTCAGGCTGGCCTCATCAACTGATCCCTGTGGCACCTTAAAAGACAGTGCTCCCGAGGGAGATGGAAGGCCAGAGCTGCTGGGTTCAACAGCCACATTCCCACCAGCCCTGGCCCTCTCAGCAGAGCTAGGATGCAAGCAAGTTTCATTCCACGTTGAGGAAAATATTTATGCCTGTAACTAGTCTGCTTTCTTCCAATGCCATTTACAACCTTTGTGGTTTGAATCTGTTCATAGACAAATTAATTGTTGGCTTTGAATGTCATTAGAGAAGAAACCCAACTAGTTTCTCAGGGCACTATCCTGGGAAACTTCAGTTTCCAGAAGATTGTATTTCAGATGGTCTCCAGGAAGTAACCTACCAAAATAATGCCCTTTTCAGAATTCATTTGTGGGTGGATAAGAGATGGCTATAAAAATGAAGTAAATGGAAATGTTTTAAATGTGGCAAAGCCCTTCTGGATCTTTGCTTTTTCTACAATGACTTATTCAAGATTCCAAGGATAAAGTTGGCATTACAGAAAGGCAGAAAATGTGACTGCATTTATACTTGATTTGGGGAAGGTAGTAGACCCTACCTTTTAAAAATGTTTCTCTCTCCACAGACACTCCTTTTGGTTTGACCTTACAAATTTCTCTATGGGATGTATGCCTGGAGTTATTTAAGTCTCATAGAAGGAGGATACAAAATGTACTTACATATGTAAAATTACTAGCATAATGCTAGACAAAGAGCAAAGATGCTTCATATATATTACATGTTGATGATCATGGTATGTTTTTTTCTTTGTTGAGCAAAGTATTTGAAGTCCCAGTTTGCATCAAGTATGGTATAAAAAATAACATGAGACAGTCTTGGCCTTCAAAGTGCTCACCATCTCTAAGGAGACATAGTCCTGTGAACCTGCTTTACACTATAGGACAGTAAGGGAATATAATGAAAGGAGCCCTGAGAATAAAGGGAAATATTGGTGCAGCTGGAGTCAGGGAAGGGGCATATGGTATCTGTCTTCTAAGAACCAAGAGTTATTATATGACTCCTATGAACTGCAGCAGGGTTTCAGCACTGCTTAGAATGATAGAATTTGCTAAGACTCTATTGAGAGCTGGAGATGGCCTGATGGGAAGGGAGGCTATTAAGAAAGGGAAAGTTACAAGAGCTGGAAAGGAGAGAACTTCAATTGCATCAGCAACTCCAAAATGGCTAATAGGGGGCAAAGATTTGTTGGGGAGGATGGTGGGAAGCAGAGGAAGATAGGACAGGTACCTGAGTACTGGGTCTTCAGGGAACAAGCTGACTGTATCCTCTATATAGGAAAGAAAGAAACATAACTAAATGCTGGAAAAAGGAGGCCAAGTGTGAATTCCAAAGCAGAACACTAAAGGCACCCTTCAGTTATTTCAAAATATCCCCATGTTTGCCTCTGTTCATAAAGCAATGACATATTATCAATAGATATCATTTCCATTCTTAATTCTGTATGTAATCTAGACCAGAGGATACATGGAAGGTAGTTCATGATTGTCATTTATTGAGTGCTTACATTATCAGAATATTTTAAAATAATTAGATACATCATCCCAGCAACAACTGAGTGAGACTGGAATTCCTAATCTCCTTTTATATATAGAAATCTAAAGCTCAAAAAAAAGTAGAGGAAGATTAAATAATTTGTTCAAGGCAACATAATTAGAAATATCTGAAGAAGAAATTCACACCCTAGCCTCTGCTTTCTTTTTATGATACCAGAGCACTTTACAAACTTTGAAATCAGACACATGTGGATTTGAATTTAAAAAATGAATTTTGGTTTTGTCTTGTATAATGATTTTTTTCCATCTCTCTTTATTTGCTGTCTATTATTGAGGTCTTTGGTTGGCTAACTTTATCTATAAAGCCTACATAAAATATTTCCTTTTTTTTCTGCCCATTTGCTTTCTTAAGAAAAAAGTTTCTTAGTATATTGAAATTATTGCCAGTGCTTAAATAACATCACTTCCAGTCAATTCAGTTCAATGGTTTCACTGAGCTAATACCGTGTATTTTTGCTGCCTTGATTCATGTTTTTCACTGTGTTTATCACCTCGCATTTGTTCTTTTGGATATTAGCCATCTCCTGCACTAAACTGTGAGGTCCATGAGATCGGGAACACCCTCAGTTTTTTTTTAAAGGTGTATCCTCAGGAAATAAGTAGTCCCAGAAACATGTAGGTGCTCTACCAATATCTGTTTAAATGAGTGAGTGACCATTAAATACTGAAGGAAATAGAATGATGCATAAGACAATTTGGGTCTCAAGGAATGTGTATCTAGCCATAAATGTATATATGATAATTAGTATAGTGCCAGTTTAGCTAATATAAATCTGAAACCTCATGTTCAGATGTGAAAGCAATTTAACTTTTATGTTTTATACCTCAAGCTTATATTTTACTAGAGTGGCATAAACTTTATATGTTTCCTCTTCTTTCCACAGTTTGATTCTAAGATTTGATGGGGAGTTTATGTAGGCTAAGCAGATGGAAAGGATGCTGCCTGGATGTCATTAATCTGTCCACAATGGTCACCCCTGTGATCCCCTTTGGCTCTCTCCCCGTGACTCTTCCAGTCTGGCTGTTCTCTCTGCCCTTCCTTCTTACATACATGGGCACAGAAATTCTGGTGTTGCCTTCAGCTTTCTCTTGAAGACTGCCTTTGGACCTCTATGCTTAGGCACTCTAGCCTACTTTTCCCATGTTCTAATTTGAAAGATGGGTCTATCTTTTCCTCTTGAGACAACCACCGATCTTGACTTTCCTGGGACTACATCAAAGAAAAAAGACACAGAACTTCCACTTTCTCAGGTTAATGGAATTTTTCTCATCACTTCTTCCCATTCTTCTTTCTCTTTCCAAACCTGGAGGAATATTTTTCTAGTGTGAAATGGAAAACACCTGGTATCTCACCTGAAAGTATTGAAAAACAAAGCCATGATAAAAAAAAAAAAAGACTCATAATTTTTTTTTCCTTCCCTGGGTTGATGAACAGAGATAACTATTAGCTTGTATAGAAAGAAAGAAGGAAAATGGGAATATCAGAACAGTAAAGTTAATATTTCAAAAACATTTACTATATTTTTCTCTTTGTAAATCTTTGCATTCCTATGGGGGGAGGAGTGCTTCTCATCCAGATGTCTGATCTCTTTTCTCTCCCTAAGAGAATAGTCTGCATCTATCCAAATTAGGCTCTTGAGGGCAATTATATCCTTGAGCAAAGTAATCCAGATGGAATAAAAAAGAACTACTCTGTATAGTAGAGCTAATAATCTAGAGGTCAGTAGTTAGTAGTCAAACTGGCTGACATGGTTGGTACTGGAGTTGAGAAACGAGTTTATGTTCTAGGGGAGGAGCTGAATACTCTGTGATGAATTAAATTTTATTCAAGTCCTTACTTGGCTCCTCCTTACAAGACACTTATTCAACATATGCATACAATGTCATATTTATTTATATGTCATACATATTTATACAGGACATAAGTTCTTGAGAGCCAGCATGTCCAACAGTATCTGTTCTTGCTCTTAGATGGTACATTGTGGGAGGTACCTATCAGACGTTATCTGTTTAAATGGTTCTATGCAGGGCCAGTGTTCTAGGATTCTGTCTTTAGTGTCAGGCAATTGACTCTGCTTCAGACACCATGAAGCTGGACTTGGTAAGGTATGGTCCTCTGAAGGGCTACCATATCACTCTATGCTACTACCATCACCACCATTTTCTACAATTCCAGTTTATAGGTTCCTCTGTTTCTTCAATGCAGCTCCCCAGTGAGAGCCTCCACTGAATCTTGAAGCCTTCTCTTGGAATCATATGGATTGTTGAGTCTCTTTACATCCTTTCTATTGATATTCAAGTCTTTTCTCACCCTTGCCATCTCTGTGGGCTGAAGATCCTTGTGTTTCCTTGAGTAGTGGTGAATTTTCTACTGTGCAGGGAGGAGCACTTGATTCCATAAACTGGCAAGGGTGGCATCTAACTGCAGCTCACCTCCCCACTCAGTTTCTTCCTCACTCCCACCAAAACCCATATCTTGTGAGGTAAAGAATCTCAGAGACTTCATTACCTGCATTTTTATAGTTCAAGTCGTTTTATGCAGTCTGAACATTTTTACCTCTTACTTATTTCTGTTTTGCCATTTCTCTTGTCTTGCCACCTGTGATCCCAGTTTATGCAAATTCATGAAAATCTGCCCATTAGGCATTTCATAAAAGGAACAATCTTTTCTGAGCCCTTCAAATATTTACTTCCATCCATATTCAAGAAGGGGTGTTGCTTTTTCAGATTCTTGAACTTGGTTCTTTTCTATTTCAAGCATCTCTAAAAGTGGTTTTGAATGTCTATGTCTACCATTGTCAAGATGTTTTTTTTCTCTCCTTGTGGACATTCTCTCAGTTAGTTACTAGGGCAAGTACAACTTAGTTACCATTTCTTAGCATTTCTGTCATATTATAGGCACTCTACTAGGTGGAGAAGAAACCCCACCCATTCCCAAAGACCAATCTTCCTTTAATGTTTTCAGCATGGATAAACTCTAGATGAAAAAAATCATGGGAAAGAACTACTTCTATTATTGTTTTCTTTCTGCCTTAATAGTTATTTTGAGTAAAACATAAGAAACTAGCCACCATAATTGTCTAAAAGTAGTAATTTGGGTTGAGGATATAGCTCAATGGCAGAGCACTTGCCTAGAAAGCATAAGGTTTGGGTTTCATCTCCAGCACACTAAGAAAATAAAAGTAAGGACTCTGATTCTTGATCCCAGAAAGATTAGTGCTTCAGTAACACTTTATTCAAATAACTGCCAGCAATTTTATCTTTGAGAGATTGTGACAATCAAGGAAAATCATGCAAGATATATAAACAATAAGACATGGAACATCCACATCTTTCTGATAATTCTAAGTAGCACACTAGATGCTCTGTCACATTTCCTATGCTCTATGACACCTTTCATCTGACATTTTTATCCAAGTACAATTGAGTTATATTGTATATCAAGAAGTTCCTATGGGATGGTTGAGGGTCATTTCTACACTTGGGGTAGGTGAGGAGAGGTTTTGACTAATATGGATACAGAGCCTTCTGTTTGCTTTAGCACAAACTGAGGAAAATGCTTTCTTTATATAACCAGTGGCTTCAAGGAGAGTGTAACTCATCTACTAATGGGTATTAAATTTCATTTTTATAATATCTTTTCTTTGGATTTAAGCATTTTTATCTTTAGAGTACTATGTGAAATACATGCTGTAAGGAATAAATGTTATCCTGGAAAGTACTTGAGATCTACAATCAGGAAATGTGGGTTTGAATTGCAGCTCTGTCATTTACTGGTTCAGTGATTTCTGTTTGGCACATCCCAACTTAAATCTCAGATTCTTTGTCTACAAAATTATACAAATAATCATGTCTACCTCACAGGTGGTAAAGATCAAGTGAAATTCTATCTATGAACAACACTTGTAATCTCTGGAATGAATTAAAGTTCATTTGTTCATTATTTGTACTGTACGCTATACTGTGCAGTCATCATTGAGCACTCCGCTGTGACTCACAGTATTCAGTTTTTCCCAGCTCCTGCCAAGGTCACCAAGATTGCATATGGGTGCCCCTTCTACAGCCTGGTCTTAACCTCTTTAGCCCCAGAGTCCTTCCTGTTCAAAACCCAAACCATATCGCTGAATCTAGACTTTCAATACCTTCATCTCTGAATTGGTGAATTCCAATATTCCAAGATCTGACTACTCTCTCCTCCTTAAAGTTGCTATTTTCCCCAGCAATTCTACCCACTTTAGACTTTGTTCTTAAATCTTTTTTAAGAATAGAGAGATTATCACTCTATTCACCGTTTCTCTTCTTTCCCTTCCCAGTCTAGATCCATGGTGAATCTCTTACCAATTCAATTCACCACCTTTGATAAATCTGAGTATGTATGTGCCTTCTCCAACCCACACATTTGAATTGCTGAGCTTTGCCAAAGGGTATTATATACTTGTGTGTGCTGTTGCCACTAGAAACTTGTGCGCTTCAATTCGGTAGTATGCTACAGACTGAAAAAACCTTTTATCTATCTCTGCACAAGTTTTTCTTTTGTTTCTCACTGGGGTCAGCACATGTTTTGTTTATACTTCACAATGTATTTTTTTTTGTCTTCTGAACCTTTTTTTATTTCCTTTATTCATATGTGCATACAATGATTGGGTCATTACTCCCCCCTTTCCCCTACCCCTTCCCTTTCCCCCCACTCCCTCCCTCTCACCCCCACCCCCTTGCTTCCAAGCAGATACTGTTTTGTCCTTATCTCTAATTTTGTTGAAGAGAGAGTATGAACATTAAGAAGGAGGACCAGGGGTTTTTGCTAGTTGAGGTAAGGATAGCTATATAGAGAGATTCCTAGTTTTGCTTCCATGTACATGTATGTTACTTTCTAAATTGATTCTTCTCGAACTAAACTTTTCTCTAGTTCCTAGTCCCCTTCTCCTATTAGCCTCTGTTGCTTTGAAGTTTCTGCATTAGTTCCTTTGCACAGAATGCAAATTATGAAGTTTAAAGATGAATCCTTACTCCATCTCTGATAAAACATTAGTGATGATCATAACCCTTAAGTTTATAGAATAAAAATGAAACTATCAGATACAAATTCCCTTACCATCTTATTTTTGAGCCCACAGACTTACAATTTATTACATACAATCCTTCCCACTATTATTACTTCTATATCAAAAAGATTTCTCTCCTCCAGATCAATGTTAATTTCTTCACATTTTCTACATCTGATATCCTATTTCTGAAAAGCAGCTTAAACCTTCATTATCTTCTTCTAAGCCTTACTGTTATTCTTTCCTTTTCTAACTCCTTTCATAGAGCTAAGTACATGGTCAATTCCCTTTAGTAATAGTAACAATAATAATAAATTTCCTTCAACCTTATATCCTTCTCTAACTACATCCCTATCTCTCTACTTTTCACAACTAAATTTTTTAAAACTACATATTCTTTTGTCTTTACTACCCAGTTACTCCGTAAGTCCCCTACACACACTATTCTCCTGGCTCTGTGAATCATTTCAAACTGAAAATATTCTTCATGTTTCAATTTACTTTTCCTTGCCCTTCCTCTACAACTATCCTATGTACTTATCTCTTTGTTGCTGTTGCTGTTCTGTTGCCTTCCATAACCATTTCCTCTCCTTTTTGGATTTCCATTTTCTTGCCTACTTCTTAAAATAATTCAAAGGGCTCCATTCCTGACATTCATTTTTCAAAAATCCTTTATATTGTCTTTAGTTTCAACCAACCCTAAAGAGATATGCTTGTGACAATTACACTTCTAGTCCAAATCTGTCCCTAAGTCCTAGATTCATAAGCCCAACTGTCTATGAGACTCTATTGGGAGACCACAATAATCTCACTCTCCATGACAACAGCAGTCTAATGCCGAACTCATCATTTACCACCTGCCATGCCATCCACCTCAGAGAGATCAGCATCCAGTTTTTATTATAATTCCAGTTTATGTCAAGAAGCAGCCATCTATGATGGAAAATTTGGAGTCACTCTAGTCTCCTCCTTCCCACTTATTTTCAATCTCTATTTAGTATTCTCTAGTTAATATTTCTCCTATTCATCTTCCAGCCACCTACTGAGGTCAGGCCCTCATCATCTCTTTTTGGATCCTTACAACTCTCACCTAACTTGTGTTTATTATTCTGGGCTTGCATCTCTCAAATAACTACTAGAATGATGTTTCTAAAACACAGTACATTTCTTCAATGGCTCCCTACTTTTTATAGGATAAAGTTTGAACCCTTTAGGTCAGAAAGGGCTTTCAATGATTATATCCATGGTTTGCATCAAATGTACTATATTATACATTATTCACTGATAATTCTCAATACATAGCACAGTGTCTGAACATTTCCTTTTTCTCAATAAGCATTTTAAAAGAAATAAGTAGAGGAGTTAGAATCTTGAATGAGTCTTGAAATATAGTAGAATAATATGACATAGTAAAAAATAAGATTGAGGTATATTCCAGAGAGACAAATAATAGTTGTGAAGATTGTGCCATTCACATGGTGTTACGAGCTGAATGTATCTTCCCTAGATTCATATATTGAATCCCTAGTCCCCAATGTGATAGTATTTCAAGGTGGAGTCTTTGCAAGATAATTAGAGTAGGTGAGGTCAAGAAAATTGAAGACTGCATGATGGGACTGGTGCCCATGTAAGAAGAGACACCAAAGAACTTGATATCTCTCTCTGTCTCTCTCTGTCTCTCTCTCTCTCTCTTTCTCTCTCCCTCTCTTCCTCCCTCCCTTCCTCCCTCCTCTCTCTGTCTCTCTTCACTCCCCATATGAGAAGAAGGGAGAAAATGGCTGTCTGCAAGCTAGGAAGTAAATTCTTACCAGGAATTCATTCACCTAGCACCTTGATTGTACCCTACCAAGCATCCAGAACTGAGAAAAGTAGATGTCTGTGGCCACTCAGCCTATGGTGTTTGTTATGGCAACACAAGCAGACAGTTGCTTTGGACATGAAGCTTTCTTGAGGACCCCACCAGAAATTTTATATCTATCCTATGCAGCTCTACAGAGCCTTTCCTCACACACACTATTCTTTCACATACACATTGCAAGACACATTTCTCATCTAAATTGAAAGCATCTAGAGGACCAGAATTGAGTCTGATTCTGAATTGTGCCTACCTCCTAGAGTCTACAGCTTACAAATCTGCACCAAGCACACATGCCATTCCTACTCTGAATCTGCTCCAAAGTTAAAATAGGTTAACATTGCTGTGAGGTCATTGAGCTGTACAAGAGTTAGGGAGAGAGAATAAAGATTAAAGAGCACAGATCATAAGTAGAAATCATGCAAGGAAAATTCTATTTTCTGAGGTTTTTGTTTATGAGGTTTATATGACTAGTCTGAAAGAATTATTCCTTAAATAATGTGAAGTGGTACTTGTTCTCTATAAATTTTATTCACAGATATGTATATGGCCATATTTGTCAAGTCAATCAAGTAGTTGGCTATTAAATTTTCTCCAACAAGAAGACTAATTTATTCCCAGGTGAGATATGATATATATACATACATATACATATACATATATATACATATACATGTATATACATATACATATATATATACATATACATATACATATATATATACATATACATATATATATACATATACATATACATATATATATACATATTATCTGATCCAAATGGTCCTTATTCTTCCAGTTATTATGAGAGAGATTTGTCAGACTTTCCTCATCTCTTAAAGTTTCCATGGCTGTACTAGATAACTCAAATGTTTTATCAGTTTATCTCCTATTAACGAAAAAAATGTGTAAATGAGACACTAAATATTTTGGTTGTTGGGTTCTTAAGCCTATCTCCTTTTAAGAAACACAATTATTTTAGATATAAACAATACCTTCCACATTGTGACAAGCTATGTTTTTTAACTACAGTTATTACTTGCTGGCATAAGAAGCTTGAAGAACATAACCCAGAACCAAAGATTTTGTCTTAAGAAGCAGGGAGTATTAAATAGATGACATTCAAGTTTCCTTCATTCAATACCTTCATTTTACAGCTAAGAAAACTGAGGTCTTGAGATTTGAAGTAACTTGACTACAGGTTATATTGATTATGTTTCTCACTTTCTGTATCTTTTTTTTTTTTTTTGGTGATACTGAGGATTGAACTCAGGGCCTTGTAGAAGCATTCTACCACTTGAGCCAAGCCCTCAGTCTTTTTGCTCACAGTTTGTTATTTCAGATAGGGTCTCACACTTTTGCCAGGTCAGCCTTGGACTGTGATCCTCCTACCTCTGCTTCCCAAGTAGCTGGGATTACAGGCATAAATTGCCCTGGCATTTGAGACTGCCCCACCCAGGATGAGCTAACTCCTAGAGAAAGCAAAGTATCCAGCATGCGTGCCTTTGATATATAAACCTACCAATCCAGAGCCCATGCTCCTAGCTACCTGTTTTATCAAATTCTCACATACTCCCTCTTCCCTAGAGCACCTCAGGGCCAGGTCCTGTCATCTAGGGACCACTGCAACAGCCCACAGTCCTACAAAATTCAAACGATCCATTCCTAAACTTTGTATTGTATCTAAGCTGCCTTGCCTATTCCTTCCTGAGGAAACCTCAATAAAGATTATGGGCCATGCTCCATGTTCTTCCTTCTGCGTCCTGACCAACTGAGTGTTTCCCCATGGGGCTCTGCATGATTTTGTTTATATTTCTGGGAATCCATGAGGATAAACTTCTTCCTTTATAACAAAGATTTCTGGGTATGCTCTGACCTTACTTGATTAAAACAAATCTCAGGTACATTTCAAACAAAATCACATGGATTAGTAGTTAAATATGCATGGCTAGGACCTGATACTCCAAATAACAAGATCTCTGTGTTTTCCACTGCACTCATGAAGCATTCTCTCCTGTGGTACTGAAAGGGCTAAATTCCAGGGATGTATCTGTAAAGAGGAGCAAGTGAAATCACAAAATAATATGTAAATTTCTATAAAAGCACACTCCTTTGCTACTGTTTCTTGGAATGCCTAAAAAATCTGTATAGTATTTGTGAGTGTGCATTTATGTGCCTACATTCAGGGAAGGGTTAATATGAAATTAAGTGGGAATGAAGATTTTTGAGTATCCATCTGCATGTCTTGAAATGCTATATATGTTGGAGGTGGAAGGAATCTTGAAGTGAAATTTTTGTGCTCTATGCCTTAGGAAATTACCAGATAGTGTCTATTTCCTAACCAGGCTACTGAATGCCCTTTAGAAATAGAGGACTAGGAAAAGCTCTCAAAGACTGTCTTCATGAGGGACACAATAAAATCAGAAAGCCAACAGTTCTGCTTTAGGGACCAGGTGATAATGTGATGCAGAGATGGAAAATTAACTTCTCCTCATTGCTTTGAAGAAGTTAGCATGGCACGTGAAGGGTTTGCAATGTTGAAACTATATTTAAGGCAACAATAAGGAGTCCCAGTCAATTGGCAAACAGGAAATATGAGGCAAGAATAGAAGGTGAATATGTTTATTCCTGAGTGTTCATGAGAGTAAGATTCTTGACTTAGGGGGCTTATAGTCTTGAATCTGGAATTTTAAGACAGAATAATTTGGATTATTGTTAATGTCACATTATGCCTTTTCTGGCCATTTCATTAAAATGTAACCATTAGAATATATAGTGTTTTCCATCTGGCATCTTTCGCTTAAAATATTTTTCAGGTTAATACAATATTATAGATTGAAGGTTCTTGTTTCTCCCAAATTCCCTACCTTATTTCACTTACTAAAACCTCTAACACAATTTTGAAAAGAAGTGATGATGGTTGACATCCTTGCCTTTGTCTCTATCTTATGACAAAAACATTAAATCTTCCAACATTAAGTATGACTTTAGCAACTGAGGCCAATAGGAGAAGGGGACCAGAACTAGAGAAAAGATTAGTTCAAGAAATATTAACTTAGAAGGTAACACACATGCACAGGAAATCAATGCGAGTCAACTCCCTGTATAGCTATCCTTATCTCAACTAGCATTTACCCTTGGTCCTTCAAAAAAAAAAGTGTAACTTTAGATGTGAGTTCTTTGTAGATGTCTGTAGTGCTGAGGAAGATTTCTTCTATTCCTGTTTGTTGAGAGGTTTTATCATAATAGGTATTGCTTTTGTTAAATGCTATTTCTGTTTCTATTGAGATGGCCACAAATTTTGTCTCATTTATTCTGTGAATACGGAATATTATATTGATTAATTTTCCTAATATTATATGAACTTTTGACTTCTGGAATAAATCCTACTTGATCAAAGCAAATGGAATGCATGTAGTCCATTTTGTGTCTGCCACAAATTTGGTTTGCTAACATTTAATTAAATACTTTGTGTCTATGTTCATGTAGCTTTCTTTTCTCATGATGAATGTTACAGTTTGAGTAGAGATGTATCACCCAAAGGTCCGTGGTTTGAAGGCCTGGTCCCCACAGTGGCATTGCCGGGAGATGGCAGGACCTTTAGAAGGCAAGGCCTATTGGTAGGTCCTTAGATCACTGGGGCTGTGCTCTTAAAAGAACTGTGGGACTCTGGCCCCTTCTGCTTCTTGGCTCATGTTGTAAGTGCTTTGCTCCACGACACACTCCTGCAATGATTTCTGCCTTTGCCAAAGGCCCAAAGAAATGGGGCTGCTGATCTTGGACTGAAACTTCTAGAACTTCTATAAGTTAATTACCTCCAGTATTCTGTTATTGTATCATGAAGCTCATTAATACAATGTCTTTTGCCTATCTTAAATATCATGATAATCCTACCTCATAAAAAGAATTGGTAATTGTTCCCTACTTTTCTATATTCTGAGTTTATGATTGATGTCATTTCTTATTTTTTTGATAGAATTCAACAAATAAAAGCCCTATGGTTCTGGTCTCTATTTTGTGGGAAATTTTTCAACTTCTTTATTAGGCAAAGATCTACAGAGATGTTCTCATTTGTTTTTTAGAAATGTCATCTAAGTTTTCTAAGTTAGGTCAAAATGGTTCATAATAGTCTCTTATAACCCTTTGGATTTCTTTAGGATCAGTACTGATACCTCCTTTTTCTCTCCTAATTGATAAATTGTGCTTCTCTCTCATTTTCTTGTTAAGACTAGCTAAGGGTTCTTTATTTTGCTGATCTCTTCAAAGAAGCAATTTTTAGTTTTATTGATTTTCTTTTCTTCTTCTTCCTCTTCTACTCCTCTTCTTCTTCTTGCTCTATCATTATTATTAAGTTTTCACTTGGATCTTTACTACTTTCATCAAATTTGATTCTATTTTTCTAATTTCTTGGATGGGAGTTTAGGGTTTTTTGACATGATGCCTTGCTTCTTTTTTGATATAGTTGTTGAAAGCTATACATTTCCTGTTAAGCACAGCTTGAGCTTCATCTTATAAATTTTGATGTGTTGTTTTCATTTATCTAAAATATTTTTGTATCACAATGTACAGAGGTACATTGTGCCATTTACAAAAGTGCTTACAAAATATCTTAGTTAAATTTACCCCCTCCATCATTCTTTATCTCCCCCCTCCCCCATTCTTAAGATAGTTTCAACAGGTCTCATTTTCCATTTTCACATATGAATACATTATATTTCCACCATATTCACCTCCTACACCTTTTCCTTATGAGCAAGTAAGCTAGGCACTTAGCTGAAATTAGACAGTATAGCCTCCCACATGGGTGCTTTTCTTCTCTTTTCCTCTCTGCTTAGGAAACCTCTGCTTTCACTCATCCCATTGTCCATGATTTTCATTCTTCAAAACTGCAAAACAAAATCCCCAGGCTCAGAGAGAGTAGTAACATTTATGTCCTCCCCTTCCCACTGATACCAACCCCCAGACAGGAACTGTTTTACCTTCTTGTCCTCCATTTTTGAGACAAATAAAAAAATAGAATATTTTAAAATTTTGCCTTGCAATTTCTTCTTTGAACCGAGTTGTTTACAAACATATCATTTAAATTTCAGATATTTGGAATTTTCCCAGATTTCTTTCTATTTGTGGATTTCTAATTTAATTTTGTTATGGCTAGGGCGCATACTTTGTATAATTTTAAAATGTTTTAAATGTATTGATACTTATTTTGAAGCCCAGCACATAATGTATCTGAAGAATGTCCCAAGTGTCTTTGAAAAGAATGTATGTTCTGAAGCCTTTGGTGGGAAGATGGTGGCTAGAGGGAGGAAGCAGAAAGCATGCCTCCTTAAGTGAAATCTTGGGGAAACGCTGGAGACATACCTTGCAGGCAAGGCCACCGAGAAGAGGCAAAATTTTGACCCCTCCACACCTCCAGCCTGTGCAGAGAATCTCCACTTCACATTAAACGGAGAAACCAGGAGGGCCCCCGGGCCACCAGATGCCTGCGCCCAGATAGCTTGGGAAGATGTGGACAAGATGAGCTAAGCGGTATGCGGTACTTCCACAGAAACCCAGGGCCAGCAGCATAGCCCCCTGGACAGACCCCACCCAGGGAAAAAAGAGGAACTGAGTAATAAGCAATAAGAACAATAAAGACACGTAGCAAAGAGGGTGGGGCACCCTGAGCTCTGAAGGGGGGGGGGAAATCCCTCCCGGAACTGAAAACAAACATGCCAGGCCTGGTGGGAGAGGGTGGGAGTGGGGACGTGGGCCCAGCAACCAGGAGAGGGAAAGCTTGTGAGAGAGAGTGGCGGAGGGAGGAAAACTCCACAGGAAAGAAGGGAAGACCCACTTCCCACAGGAACTGTAAATAAACACGCAGGCCTGAGAAAGTGGGTGCAGTGTCACCTCCCCCAGTGTGCTTGGAATGGGGAAAGCTTGTAGCAGAGGCTCACGCACAGGAGAACTCTGAGTAAACAAAGCCTGCTGGGCCAGGTGAGTGCTAAGCTCACCCCAGAGATCTACATAAATAACGCCTCCAGCAACAGCAGGCTGACAGCAGCGGGCAGGCAAGCCACAGCCGCAGATAACCATTCACAGAACTGTCTCCACACTCTTTTTTTTTTTCTCTCTCTCTACCTTTGATGAGAAAACAACCGAACTACACCTGCAAGCTGAAAAACTTACTGAAACTGTATTGCATTTGAACTTGGAACACTTGGTGGGTTTTTTGTGTGTGTGTGCACTTTTGTTCTACTTTATGTCTCCCCTTTGATGAGACAACTAAAGAACAACATCTGAGGCACTATATCCAGGATTGGAGGCTGAGGGACGAACACCAAAATTATTAAGATTGAAACTTCATTGCATTTGAACTTGGAGTTTTTTTTTTTCTATTTTTTATTTTGTTTTATTTTATTTTATATATATATTTTTTTCTTTCACTTACTTATTTTTTATTTTTATTCTTATCTTTATTCTTTTTATTTTTTATTTTCAATCCTCTCTCTGTCTCTCTAATGCCTTTTCAGCTTATGGTTGATTAGTACACTGTCTCTTCCTGTTTATATCTTTGAAACTTTTTATGTTTGTTTCTTGGTTTGTTTTTTTTCTACTTGATTATTTGTTTTTCCCTTTTCCTTTAACTTCTTTGCTTTCCATCCCCTCTCACCCTTCCATTCTAAATATCACTAGTGCTATTATTATAAGCCAGAAAATACTTAATTACACACAGTACAGGGACAATAACAACACCAAGGGCAATGATAGGAAGACAGAAAAAATAGGGAAACCAGTTTCCCCACAGCAAAAAACTAGTACAGGAACCAGAGGGAAATGAAGAAAACAGATACTCAGATCCGGACTCCAACAAAATGAAGATAAACTATGCCAAAGAATCCAATGAAGCCCACAAGAATAATTGAAAAGAAGACATACTACAGGTACTCAATGAGAATTTTATAGAGATGATACTGGATAGGGTCAACCAAAATGTACAGGAGACACTCAAGAAATTCCAAGACAACAAAAATAGAGAATTTGAAAAAGCACAAGAAGAAATAAAGGAAACCATAGAAGCACTGTATAAACACCAAGTGAAACAGAGAACATTATTAATAAACAGATAAATGAACTCAGGACAAAAATAGACAACATTAAAGAGGAAACGACCCAGGATATGGAAAACCTCAGAAAAAAGAATGAAACAGAATTGCAAAACAAAACAGAAGGCCAATCCAGCAGAATAAAACAAACAGAAGACAGAATCTCAGAACTCGAAGACGAAATGGTAATTAAAGGAAAAACCAAAGAACTATTAGTTAAACAACTCAAGACCTGTGAAAAGAAAATGCAAGAACTCACCGACTCCATCAAAAGACCAAACTTGAGAATCATGGGCATTGAAGAAGGAGAAGAGGTGCAAGCGAAGGGAATGCATAATATATTCAACAAACTAATAACAGAAAATTTCCCAGATCTAGTGAAAGATATTCCCATACAGATGCAAGAGGCCTCCAGGACACCAAACAGACCAGATCAAAATAGAACTACCCCACAACATATCATCATTAAAACAACAAGTTCAGAAACTAGGGAAAGAATATTGAAGGCTGTAAGAGAGAAAAAACAAATAACATACAAAGGTAAACCCATGAAGCCTTTGGTGGAGTATTCTATACACATCAGTTACATTAGGTTTGTTGATAGAGTTGTTCACATTTTTTTTTACCTTGTCTAATTTACTGTCTAGTTGTTCTAACAATCTACTGAAATTTCCAGCTATCATTAAGTTGTCTAATTCATCTTTCAATTATGTTAGTTCTTTTGCTTCATGTATTCTGAAATATTTTCAGATGTGAATACATTTAAAATTGTTGTATGTTTCTGACTCATTGACCCTTATGAAATGTCCTAGTAATATTTCAACTCTAAGGCTTCCACATCATTTTTTTATTTTATTTTTATCTCTTTTGGAAATTGTCTGTTCTTTGGGTCAATGCTATCACACATTCCCTTAGTTACTTAAATGTGATTTGCTTTAGCTTTTTGAATGTAAACATTGCTTTGAAGTCATTGCTATATTGAACATATACATACATTTAGTTTATACTGACCATACTTTCTTGTTTCTTTCATTTCTCTCAATTTTTTGTTCAATATTGGACATTTTAGATAATGTATTAAATATCACCACCTCTGGATTCTGATACTTTCCCCTTTGAGGTTGTTCTTACTGTTTTTCTTGTTTAGTAACTTGCCCATAGTAAATTTAGAGAGTTTGATTCCCTAACATGTATGGTTGATGATGTCTTTGTTTGTTTGTTTCTTGTTTTTATACTTAATCCTATCTTCCTTGTGTTTACCACTTTGTGTGCACAGCTTGATGTTGAGCCAAAGATTGGTCAGAGACTGTACTTAACCACCACAACCCAATAAGGCTTTTGACTTCTGATAAGTTTATATATGGGTTAGTATAGTATAATTAAAAAATAAATTTGATTTTTTTGCCTGGTTCCTGGCACAGAGCTCCTAAAACCCTTGGAATTTCCTGAGTGATGAGTGCCTTTGTTATTCACAAAGAGCTCATTTTTTTGTGTGTGTGATCATACCTGAGTTTATGTTAATGAGGTGACCAAGTAGCTCCTAGTTAGTCTCAAGATGGGGATTGTGCTGCAGAGACCAAAAAATTAAAGGGGTGGAACTTTCAGCCCCACTCAGAAACAGCATGTGGACTAGAGATTGGGTGTTAAAAAAAAAAAAACTCGAATAATGCAATTTAGGGAGTTTCTGGGTCAGGGTTTGCATCCACATGGCAAGAGGGTGGCACAACCCAACTCCATGGGGACAAAAGTCCCTGTGCTTGGATTCTTTCCAGACCTTACCCTAATTACCTTTGCACCTTGTGGTTCATTGGTAGCCTAAATTGGTAAGTTCTGTGAGCCAATCTAGCAAATTATTGAATATGAAGAGGAGGTCATGGGGACTCTTAATTGATGGTTGGCCAGAAGGACAGGTGGCCTGGAATTTGTGACTGGCATATGAAATGGGAGCAGTTTGTAGGAACTCAAGGCCTACACCTTGAGTCACTCCACCAGCCCTTTTTTGTGGTGGATTTTTTTGAGATAGGGTCTCACGAACTATATGCAGAGCTGGCTTCCAACAGTAATCCTCCTCATCTCTACCTGCTAAGAAGCTAGGATTATAGGCATGAGCCACCAGTGCCTGGCTGGGTCTGAGCCCTTTAACTTTCTCTTTCCTTAAGGGAGGAACAGCCACTCTACCTTTTACTTTAATTTTTATAGTAACCAAACATATTGAGTTGTTTATAACTTATCTTCTAGCAGGAAATTTGCTATTGGTGGGAGCAAAGTGTAGTAAATGGGATTAATCTGGGGAAGATAGAAGCTTAAATTTAGATATTATCTCAGAATACTTCTGTGTAAAAATCTTCACTATTTCTCTATTCTTAGAACATATCAGTTTTATCTCTTTTCTCTGTGATAAGTAAAATTTAATACAGACCATAATACAGACCATATGAAACCTGTGCCTGTCATAGGTTCTCTAAGGAGAAATTTACTGATTTGAGTCAATAGCTGCAAAATTGCTTGCTTCACCCCCCCTCCATCATCTTTACCCTGCCTTATCCCCAGGCAGTTTCTCTATGGAGAAGACTAGGTCAAGGAAAATATAAGAACAGTTCCCACTTTTGTCTACCCTGGTATAGTTCTTATTACGGACCTGGCCTGTGAAGACACTCCCCATTTACTCTATTTCTGTCTTGGGATGACTATTCTGTGTCATATAAGGACATGCTGCATAACCTTTTTACACTGGACAGTAGCTCTCATATTAATTTGTTCAAATACTATAGCATTGAGTGAATTGCTTTTATATTTTAAGACTTGCTATGGACTTTTGTTCAGTTTATTAAAAGTCAACCTCTCTTCTAAGGTTTTGATTGTTTTCACTGTATCTCCAGAAGTCCCCAAAAGTGACTTTTAGCATGTTCTGATCATTCTAAATAAATGAATATCATGAAAATCATAAGACTAGAAAATAGATTAAAATTTTCTTTAGGACTCAGATAAATTTAAAGGCACACATTTTCTTTAAGGCCTTCCCTGACTCTAATACTTTTCACTTTCTTGAATTGAAACCATGAAGCCTACAAGTTTAGACCCAAGAAAGGACTGAACATACAGCTAGACGTTCTCTTCTGTTTTTAAGCAAACAACAATCTATGAATGGATGTTGAATCCTTGGAAAAGAGTGGGGAAGTGAGACTTAAAGATGAAGTTTTGATGATATGTAGAGTGGGAAGAGCTCTGACAGGGAGTCTGTGTTTGTCATTTGTTGTCCCACTGTGGAGCTGCTTTGAACACCACAGTTCTGGAAAAGATTGCCAGACATGTCCCTATGAACAAATCCAACAATGGTTTTCAAATCTTATCTTTCTATACCTCACTGCAGCATTGGACATTGTTGACCAGTTGTTTATTGAAATTCAACTCTCTTCTTCACCATCCATAAGAATACTCTTGATTATTATTTACCTCTCTAATCATTTCACATTAAGTGTGTTTGTGTGTGTTTTTGGATGCTTTTAAGCAGGGCCAGTAGTCTTCACTATCCAATCTTTTTATTATCTCGTCCACTCTCATTATTTTAACGAAGTTGATGACTCTCACATATACCGCCCTTGTCAGACTTTATTGTAAACTTTACACTCATATGCTTTTTTGG
Source organism: Castor canadensis (assembly GCF_047511655.1). Taxonomy (NCBI): domain Eukaryota; kingdom Metazoa; phylum Chordata; class Mammalia; order Rodentia; family Castoridae; genus Castor; species Castor canadensis. Next base: position 98,236,824 of record NC_133396.1, on the reverse strand, counting down.
ACATACCAACGGATGTCCACAGGCAACTCAAACTCACTATGTTCAAAATTGAATTGAATATTTATTTTATTTATTTGCATTTTTTAATGGCACTGGGACTTGAACTCAGGGCCTTATGCTTGCTAAGCAGATGCTTTACCACTTGAAACAATGCCCCTTACCAAGTCCTTTTTTTGCTTTACTTCTTTTTCATATAGGGTCTCAAGTATTTTGCCCAGGGTGGGCCTAGACCACAATTTTCCTACCTATGCCTCCTACATAGCTGGATAGCTGGGGTTACAGATGTGTGCCACCATGCCAGGCTTGTTTTGCTGCTACAGGGTCTCTAGCTTTTTGCCTGAGCTGACCTCTAATCTTGATCTTCCTGATCTCCACCTCTTGAGTAGCTGGGGTTACAGGCATGAACCACCATGCTTGGCCTAATTTGTTTTTATTTTAAACACAAACTTCTGCACCAATACTTAGGCACCATTATCTACATAGTTACTTAGAAACCAGAAAGCATCAAACACTCACATCCCCGATCATTGTGATCGCTGTGATCCCTGATCACATCCATGATCACATCCCTATCTACTCTTGAATTGGCCCCTCTTTGGCACTTCTATGTTATATATTCCATTGTGACCTCTGGCCTATAGGGTAGAGGTCTCATCACCTCTTATGTGGACTGCTTTAATAACCTCCTCCTTGGTCACTTTTCTTCCACATTGCAACAAGAATAGCAAATAAATTCACACTGAAAATATTCTTAGGTGCCCCATATTACTGTTCCTATAGGATAAAATCTAAGTGCCTACTAATGTAGCCCTACCTAGCAGAGTTCTTGCAACCTCCTGCCTCTATTCTTTTCTGCTTCTTTGTTTCTATACATAACACCCCAGGGCCTTTGCCCCTTCAGTAACCTCTTGGAATGCCCTCTTACCTTTCTTGGTGCAGCCAACTGATCTCTTATCTCCAGAGAGGCTCTCCAGTGATGCAGTAGGGCACCTTGTGCCTCTCTATTGCTATATTATACTAACATACTCAATTTTAATTTTAATTATTTACCTCTTCAGATTCTCTCCAGTCTCAAAATTTAAAACTAAGAAATACATGGAAAGTATGGTTCTCCAATTAGATAGTAAAATCGAAGTAAGATTTGCCTTTTTAAAAAAAAAAATCTTTGTTCCCTGAGTTTCTTTTTTTAAAATTGTCATATGCTTTTATTTTATTTTCAGGTAAATGAAAATCAAAAATAACTTTTACAGCATTCTCCCTGAGTTTCTATATGCCTGATAGTTGTAGCAAGTGCTTAATTCATTTCTGTTGCACTAAACTGAGTTTGACATTGAATCTGTCAAAGATTCTTTGCTTGTCAGCCTTTTGAATCTTCTGCTAGGCTCATCTGTGTACTTTCCTACAAAATCTACTTTTCGCAAAAGAACCCTACTAAATCAGTTTAGCCAGAAAACTCCATCTTTGATAGCTAGTTCCTCTAGTGATACCTGATCACTGTGGTCTGTTGTCAGCAGTCCTGTTAGAGTTTAGCCAGATCTCTCTTTCCCCTGAAGTTTCCATCCACTAATCCCAGACCCTGCTTCTTGCTGTAAATTCTCACTTTCCCATGCAGAATTCTGAGTTGAGCTAAATCTCTCAAGAACCTGTTGCAGTGGTCCCTTTGCATATTTTGATGGTCCTAAGTAAAGTCTTCCTTTGAAGACTTTCATTGAATTCTTTTGTTAAACAACTGTGAATCTAATGAATCTGACCTTGGAAAAGTCAATCTTTCTGAACCTTATTTTTCATATTTTCAGATGCTATGATTGGGTTAATTGATCTTTTAGGTTTCCTTCTGATCTAAAATTCTGATTACATAATTCCATTATCTTCTGGCTCAGTGCAGCTATAAGCCATTTCATATTTAATCTCACAAACAACATCTGACTATTATCGCCTTCTGGACAATTCTTGCCAGAATGACTGCATAAATTATCTTTATTGTTTACTAAGCCATCCATCTCAACATATTTATAGAGCCATCTCTTTAGAATAATTATATTATGCCTTTATTTGTTGCCAGCAGAGGCTTATTTATTCTCATATAATAAATCCCATATTAATATTATATTCTTCTCTCTCATGGCAATCAGTCCACACTCAAGTATGTTGTCCAGAGACACCTGCAGCTCATACCCAGAAAAATTAAATTTTTAAACAATCTTATACTTAGGGCTTCTGTAGTTGGAAGAGATGAAAGTAGGATTCCAAATATCAAAAAAAGTTCTTCTCCTGATTTCTTTCATATTTTCACTAAATAGTGGTTGTATGTGATATTAATCTAAAACCTTTTGTTTACAATTAAGTATGGTCCCAAAATGGCCATTATAATATCACTTCAATAGAAATCTTTGCATTTAGGGTTAGGGAGAAAAAAATAAAATTCTGCTTATAAAAGATAGCTTCTTAGTTTAGTAATTTAAAATAACAAAATAGTATGAATTGTCTGTAATTCTCTCATTCCATGGACTTAACTGATTTAACCAACAGAATCAAAAGGATTCTTTTGATAACACAGAGATCCCAGGGCTGCAGTTAGTTTCGGAGCTGCCATTCTGAGAAGGAAAAATCAACCTATTAGCCCATTAAAAAATTAGGGTCTTTGTAGGACATTAAAAACTGTGTACTACCTCATTAAAAATCTCTAGCATAGCTTCATTTTTTGTGGCACCAGGATTTGAATTCAGAGGCTTGCACATGCTAGTCAAATGCTCTATCACTTGAGCCACACCTTCATTATTGTATTTAATGTGATGTGAATTCCAAGAATAAAGGGCATAGATGTGCCAATACAATTACTTTTTAAACCCAAATTGGGATAATTTTGATGCCATGAATCATTTGGACTTGGACATTTCTGAGTTCATCAATCATTAGTCTAAAAACTGGAATTTTCAGCAAATCCAATGTAGGATAACTATCTATGGGACTGACCCATAGATTCCTTGTGAAGTAGACTAAATTGTGTCTACTTCACAATGCTATGATTCAGGTTCTATTAGCCAAATTATTCTGATACAGCAACATCTAAGACATACTGATATTGTCTGATGTTAGCACTTCATTGTAGGTTGGCAGGAAAATCATTGACATTAATAATATGGAAAGTATGTTCCAAGTGAAACTTCTTTTTAATGTACTTTCTCTGTTTAATATTTAATCTGGATAAGTTTTCTTTATTTCAAATAATTTTGAGAAAACATTTTCAACAATGTTTTAATTATTTATCAAAGTAATATAATCAATAACAGTAATTTATAACATATGTAAGAATATAAAAATCTACCCAAAAGTTGAACATGATGTTACTCTGAAGGCAACTACAATAAATAATTGGTGTTGTCCTGTGTATACAGTGCTATGTCCAGCCTTTAAAAAAAAATCTTAATAGAAACCAGGTGCCAGTGATTTGTGCCTGCAATCCTAGCTACCCAGGAGATGGAGATCTGGAGGATCATGGTTCAAGGTGAGATTGGGAGGACCATGGTTCCGGGCCAGCCCAGGCAAAAAAATTCATGAGACACACACCCCACCCCCCAGTCTCAACAGAAAAAAACTGAGCATGGTGGAGCACACTTGTCATCCTAGCTACTGCAGGAAGCATAAAATAGGACAGTGGTCCAGATTGGCCTGGTCAAAATGTGAGTTCCTAGCTTCAAAATAACCAGAGCAAAAAAGGGACAGGGGCATGGCTCAAATGGTAGAATGTCTGTCTAGCAAGCGCGAAATGCTAAGTTCCATCCTTAGTATCACAAAAAAAAATCTTAATAGAAAAATAGTATAGTGCAAGCATTTGCTTTAGTGGTACTTTGAATTATAAAGAAGAAAGAAAGAAGATGAAGAAGAAGAAGGAGGAGGAGGAGGAGGGGGGAGGAGGAGAAGGAGGAGAAGGGAGAGGAGGAGGAGGAAAAGAAGAAGAAGAAGAAGAAGAAGAAGAAGAAGAAGAAGAAGAAGAAGAAGAAGAAGAAGAAGAAGAAGAAGAAGAAGAAGAAGAATCAGCTCATATTTGCAACTAAAAGAAGGAAAATAAGTGGTTCTATTATGGAACTCAGATCAAGAAATAAACTATATAGGTTTGAAGAAAAAAATAAGAAGCTTGAGTTATTTCCTCAAAAAGAACCATAGAAGTAACAATGTTCTCCATTAGTGGGAAAAACAAAGGCATTAGTGTGCTATGTATGGATTTTTGAAAGCAAAACCAATGGAATGTCACTTTAGTTAGAGCCATAACATCTGAAATTTTTTGTTGGCACATCCAACATACACATGTAGTGCAAAAGGGTGTCAAAATACATGAATTCTTTCCTCCAGTACCATGCCCAGCAATTTTATAGAGACTGACGCATGTAAAAATGGCTCACATTCATATAATCTTTACTAGCTGTGAGGCACTGCTCTAAGCAAATTATACAGATCAACTCATTTAATTATTAAAATAATTCTTTGATGTTAGAATTCCTATCTTCATTTAACAAGGTGTCAGAGTGAAACTGATTCCAGAGATTCTGAACCTAACCACTACACAAAACCATCTCCCATGTGGATAGATACAAGTTGCTCTCTCTTCCTCTTGTCTTCCTTCCTCTTTCTCTTCCCACAGTTGTTTATACACTTTCTATCCTCTGTGCTTCCTTATATTCAGTGCCATCAAGGTTTTAAGCATTTATCCTGGCACTGTCCTTGATGGATGACAACAAATTGATATTATTAATTTTCAGGTAAGGCTTTGAGGCTTTAAATTTTCCAAAGCATGGAACTTATAAGATAAGAATCCCTTTCTTTTGTGGATAAGCCGCCCCATTTTTAAAAAATAATCTCTCCATTTTCATAGCCATAGAGAAATAAAGAAGAAAAATTTTGCTCTACTACAATGACTGATGGCAAGGTCAAGCTTTCTAGCCTTTAGAGGCTTTAAAAGTCCAACCTGAGGGCTGGCAGAGTGGCTCAAGTGGTAAGAGTACCTAACTTGTAAGCTTGAGGTCCTGAGTTCAAACCCCAGTGCTACCAAAAAAAGAAAAAAATCCTGCAAATACTGTAGAGAGAAAAATAATGTCTCAGAAGAACACTATAGTACACCTGTCAGTATATTCCATTCCTGTTCATTGTCTTTGAAGTTTTGTTATCTACCTGCAAGCGGGACTGGTTTCTGAAATCTTCTAATATCTGATTAAGATTCTTCAAGCTAGCATTTCACATTTCCTCCCATTCTTCTGACTTGGAATCACTAACAAAAAAAGATTGGGCCCTTTCCAAGAGACCCACAACCTGCTGAAATACTTTATAAAAAGTGCAGAAAAATCATTCCAACAACTCCTATATGGACAGCCTTCATGTCTATTACTGTGTGGTACACTCACACATCAATGGAGACATTCAAGCTACAAATAATGCTTTGAGCCTAACATCCTGAAATCTTTACTGGCTGTCCTGCAGACCCAGAAACTGGCTTATAACTTAATTCAATTATTTTGAGTTTTTTCTTTTGTTTCTATAGAAATACCTCTTCTATGGGCTATAGAACAATCTACCAATTCAGTTTCTGAACTGTGAATCTTCCTTGAGAAGTTTTGAGCAGGAGAATGACATATACCTCAAATACTGACTGTAGGAAGCCAGAATATGGCACCCTAAAATATGCCTATTTAGTATATTGGTAACCTTAAGCTGATTATTTTAAGAATATGAAGACACTAGAGTATAAGAGAAATTTACATATATAAAGGAAATCTCTCTCTCTCTTTCTCTCTCTCTCTCTCTCTCTCTCTCTCTCTCTCTCTCTCTGTCTTTCTCTCCCTCTCTTCCCCTACTTTCCTTCTCCCTCTCCACCAGGAAGAGTAAACCAACTCTAGAGGCACTGACTTCAGGCTGCATAAGAAGCCTCACACTTGTCTTGTAGTGCTTTTCTTGGCCATCTCTTCTTCCCCACATCCTTCCATCTTTTTTTCAGAGGAAGACAGCTTTGAAACCTGAAGGTTAAACTCTTTTAGACAGTGATTTACTATCCTCTCCCATCTGTACATGAGGAATAATGATTAACAAACACTTATTTTTTCTCTTTTCTATTTGTTAATCTGTCTTTTGTTCTAGAGAGTCCCAGTTAAGAACTGTGGAGGGTAGGGAAAAGATTATTTTTCCTTTCCTACAAGAATAAAGAGCAAAATGAAATATATTGTTTCATAAAAGCTTTTATAAAAACACAATTTAATCATAAATGAATTTATGATGAACATATTATTCTGAAGACATTTGTAATAATAAAGGTAGCAATGTTTCATCTTTTAAAAATTTTTTTGAGCTGGGAGTTATTGATTGCCAAGCCATTAGGGAATATCTCTAAGACTGACTTTGCTTGGAAAAGTGATTTGTTTCTCTAAAAGAAACATATTTCTACTAGTGTTTATTATAGATGGCTATGTAGGAGTTTTCATTTCTTTAATTTCACTTTTGGTTGGTTTGAAGAATATTTTTTGAAAACTATCAATATGCAAGACAATTTAAGGGATGGAGGAGAAATTGAATAGAATATGAAATATATTGATATGTGTATATTACTTCATGTGGAGTGTCAGAGTGATGGGACATGTGTGTACTTATGTGTAAAGATAACTAATCATATAAAACAATGAATTAAATTTCAAATTACTCTTCAACCTGTTGTTATGTAGATTAAGTTGATAATTGCCTTGTGGCTGCTTTCAGGAAAAAATAATCCATACTCCTTTAAAAGAACATTCATATCTCTGTGATGGAAACACAGTTCAGAAAAGGCCAGTTGTTTCCCTTCACTCTGCCTCTGAGATTCAAGAATTATTGAGGCAGTAACATGTTCTCTGCTTTCTTTTGGTAGCACTAGAGGGATGAAAACATGAGCTGTATAGTGTAGACCTTTGAACTTTACATCTACATAGACAATACGATTATACAACTTTGGAGAGACAGTTATACAGGAGGGGTAAGCTCTCTTTGAGCCACAGTTTAGTGTCTCTGTACTATTCTTCTCTCTTATTGCTGCAGATTCTCTATATTGGGAGGAACAGACTGTGAGAAAGGCAGCTGAGGAATACAAACTTGAGTGCCTCCCCTTTTTGTGCATGTGTTTTCCGAACATGGAGGGCTTCCACAGTATCACAAGAGAGGGACAACAAAGAACTCAGAGAGGCCTTTGAAGGCACACGGAGGGATCTATGGCAGGACTGTTTGGTTCTGCACCTTCAAGCTAAGTATATTATGGAGGTCCCTTAATTTCTGTGTATCTTAGTTGGTTTGTTTGTAAAATGAGAATAAAATTAAGACAGCATTATTACTGAAATAATTAAGGAACATGTGTGAAAGCAAGAAAAGCTGTAAGCACATTTTATATGTAAGGTATGGCTCTTCTATGTTGGTGGTTACCTGAAAGCAAACATCACAATGTTTTCTCTTGAAGAGAAACTGTCTATGAGTTATTGGGATGAAAAATTCTAAGAAATAACAATTCAGAATCTGTTTTCTAGTGGTCAGCACTACAGCTTCTGAATAAAAATCACTGTCACGTTGATTGAGTAGAAGTTATTCTTTCCTATTTGAAAGATAAAAAATACAGGCCCTTTCCTCCAATGTTGTAAATTAAATCTCCAGTGTTTTAAGTCTAAGTTTTAACTGTAGTTATTTTCAGAATATTTTTGATAGGTGGCAGAGATTAACCTTTCTAAAATGACTCATATGTGTCTTCTTTTTAAAAAGAGCACAAATTACTCTAGAGTATTAGGTCCTACTTCTTCCAACTTTATAGCTTTTAATGCTAGCTGCATCGACCATGAATGTTAATCATATTCAATTTTTATGTTTCCCAAAGTAAGTAGTGAAATACTCCCTTTTTTAGAGAGGCATGAAAGTGATCAGAAGGGTGAGGGTCACTCTGGCAACTCCTTCCTGTACAGTGATTTTTTTTTTTTAAGTACAAGGGCTTGAACTCAGAGCTGCCAACTTGCTAGGCAGGTGCTCTACCACTTGAGCCATACTCCCATCCCTTTTATGCGTTAGCTGTTTTCAAATAGAGTCTCTCCTTTTTTTCCCCCAGACTGGCCTTGGATCACAATCATCCTACCTATGCTTCACAATAGCTGTGATTACAGACATGAACCACCATGGTCAGCGTATTTGTTGGGATGGAGTCCTGCTAACTTTTTGCCCAGGATGGCCTTGAATCATGATCCTCTGGATTGATGTCCCCATCCAAATAGCTGAGATTACAGATGTGAGCTCATGTGCCTGCTTCCCTTTCCCCCTCACTGCCCCCACAGCATGATGAATACTAGTGATTCCTGTGGTGGTCTAAAACTTGGGGAAATGGGATGGAGGGCAACAGTCCTCAGTTCTCACCTCAGTTTCATCTGGATGAAACAGTGTCCTCTTGCACATGGAGTCACCCAAACAAAGGAGAGCTAAGTTCTAAAACAGCCTAATCCTTCCATTGTTCCGAAACATGGAACCTAAACTGTTTTTGTCCTAATATGATTTATCTTAATTTCAGGCTCTGTGATTTAGCATCCTGTAGTTTTTTCATCTTACTTTAATTTGAAAATATCTCCCAGTATTTAAGCGCTAACCAGGTTTTTTTTAAGTCCTAAATTAAATAAAATGTTGTGTGATGTGCTTGACCATACTGTTCTTCCCTCATGTTGCAGTCTTAATTTTCTAGCAGTTATTTTAAGACTAAAGGTGCGCTAATAGTTAACAAGTGACAGCTGGGATTGGCCTCACAGGATTCATGAGTCTCATGGGAGACTTAGCTTGGCGACTAGAGAAGGTCACATTTATCTAATTAGGAATAAATTTGAGAGTCTCACAAACATGAATCCAAAACATTAATAAAAACAAAGAAAGACGCACTGCCAAAAATGTTACCCAGGCAAATCACCCCAGGACTAGTCTTCTGGGACTGATTTAATCACGTATGTTTGCTTAAAGTCTGTAGGAATCCTACTGTGTTACAGCTGTGCACTTACTAAGTTTATTGACGCTGAATACTAAGTGTGAGACTAAGCTCAAGTTGTGCTGTGCATAGGAATAAGCTCAGGGGCAAGATGCAAGCCTAGTGGGGGAAAGATAAGAGCACAGGTACTTTTACTTCACCAACGAGTCTATTTTAGATACTCAGCAAAAGGGATATGGATGAGGTGAGGAGAAAATGTATGAATCAAGGCAGATACTGTTAATAATTTATTTTTGAAAGAAAAACACCAAAATAGGGAGACATTATCTGTAAACACACAATTTGAGCCATGGTGGTTATTTCAGACTTTGAAAGGGCACAGAACACTTGGGATAACTGTTTCTCTAGGTGCTATTTTCAGAGAACAAATTTTTCATCAATTGTTGTGGCCTATTTTATATAAACAAAGAGGGAATTAATGTTGAATTCTAGGGGAAAATTCAGAATCAAGAGGAGCTGTCCAGAATGAGACTTTCCAAAGAATAAACTATCTGATGACTCCTCCCCTGCACTCTAGCTTTCAGAGGCCCTGAGTCCAAATGCTGTCTTAAGTTCATTAAGTACCCTGCCTCTGGGAGACTCCCTGGTTCACACTGTTTGGACAAGTCATAGGTAATTAAGTTGAAATTCCTGTTAAAAACATAGACTATCAAAACTTCAGAAACTACATGGATGAAGAAAACTTCTGTACACTCATGCTTCAGTATGTGCTTGCTTATTCATTTTTAGGCTACGAGCTCTTATCAGCTTTTGCCTTATTGATTTATTCATTTCTCTCCACATTTATACACATCACTTCACATTGTAGAGTCTTTTTTCTAATTTTTATTTTTAAAAATGTATCATTAATAGTGCAAGGGAATTGCATTGTGAAAATTTCATAGATGCATACAGTATACTCTGAACAAGTTCACCCCCCCATTCAAATTGTAAAGTCTTAAACAGTCAGTGACTGGTCTGCCTGTTTGGTCATTGATAAATCTTGCCTGCTAAATGCGATGCAAATATAAAAAGATCCCTGAAACATATCAATTAAAGCAGGGAAGATGCAGGCAAAATGATCTAGGTTATAGGTTTGATTTCCCCTTCTCTGGCAGAGTTTCTTTTCCGTATATGCCTGATAACCTCTTCTAGAACACTCAGTGAGTCCTGCTGGCCAGACTTCTCTCCAGCACTTCTTCCTTTCACCAGTACTTTCCTGTCCTGGTCTCATCTACCTGCCAGGCAGAAAAACAACCTTATTAGCTAATCTGACAAAAGTATTAAAGCCCGGCATGGATCTAATAGACTTAGTGTACACACAGTGCCTTTTTCATATTTATACTGCCAACACCTAATATAGTGTCTGCTTACTAATGAAAAATCAATGTTTTTGTTAAATAAATGTTTGTTAACTTTATTTATAAAGGGATTCCTTTTTAAATATTTAACAGCTAGCACAATGATTGTTTAATGGTTAGCGGGTCAAACACTGGTAATTTTTTTTTTTTTTTTTTTTTTTAGATAACAAGTAGTGTTCAGCTGTGTAGCATTTCAGCTCTGACAATCTCTTCTGGGGACAGGATTAGGGTTTAAGCATATTTACAATGTAGATCATTACAAACCTCAAACTGTTTTCTTCTAATTATAGCATCCAACTATGCTAACCTAAACCTCTCATTCTCATTTTCTTTAGTAGCATCTTAGATTCCATGCCTTTCTTTTCCCTTTTAATTACCAAAAGATAGACTTGTCCATTTTAAAACAGGAAGGAGAGGTGCAACGCAGCGTGCTCTTCCACTTCTCCACTCACTCTTTTTTTTTTTTTGGCAGTACTGGAGCTTGAACTCAGGGCCTTACCCTTGCTAGGCAGGTGCTTTATCATTTGAGGCATGCACCTAGTCTTTTTTTTTTTTTTTTTGCTTTATTTTTCAGGTAGGCTATCACTGTTTTTGCCCAGAGCTGGCCTCAGACAGCAGTCCTACCTATGTCTCCCAGTAAATGAGACCACAGGTTTATAGCACCATGCACAACTTGTTGGTTGAGATGTGGATTAACATATTTTTTTGCCCTGGCAGAAGAGATGGCTTTGAGTAGCCATCCTCTCTATTGCTGCCTCCCAAGTAGCTGGGATTACAGTGCACATCACCATTCCTGGCTCCCTCTCCCTCTTTATAGGTTTACTTTCTACAAGGTTGGGGACAGAGAGGAGAGGCAGAAGAATCAGAGCTTGCCTTACAAAACTGGACTAAAGTGTTAAGGCATTTCTGGAGTTGCCCTGGCTTGGAATGGCTCTGTCCCTAATGGTTTCTGTGGATGTGGTGGTCTCTGTGTGAATAGTACTTAGTTTTTTGCAGGTGTTCAGTTATTCTAAGAGTTGTCTCCCTCCAGCTCTGCTGCAATATTTTTCTGTGTGTAAGTTCTTTCTTTTGGCCCTGCAGCTGCATGAACTACAGAGATCCTGCACTCCACCCTAACCACTGTATCATTTTACAGGTAGCCTTGGCTTCTCTTCCAAGTATTCTTTTTTTCAATAATTTTACTATGTATATTTATAGAATACAACATGATGTCCAATATTCTCTTCTTTGGTTCCTTAAAACTCTACACATGCAGGCTATCCTAGGAAGCTTCCTGCCTTCAGAACATATAAACTAGAAATGGGCATTTTCCCCATTTACAAACATGCTTTTCCCCTGAAATTCCTTGTCAAGTTCTCTTAAGGATTCTCTTGTCATGCTCCGCTGTGCTCCAATGGGAGCTCTACGTGGGCCTGCAGGCTCTGCAGATGGGCATCTCTATCCACTGAGGTTCTTTTTCGTATCCCCTCTCACTTGCTGATCTTCTCAGCCATCTATTCTTCACTAGCCAATGCAGTGATGCTATAAAACTGGGGCTCTGGGAGAGGCCTCCTGATGCTTGTACATGACTACCTGCAGAACTTATACGAACTGTGTAACTTGAATTACTGAAAGTAAACATGTTTGCCAGTAGCAAACTAGCATATTATCAACAATTTGGGGCTTGAGCACATTTTAAAATAGTCTCTAAACTGATACTCTGATTTTAATCTTATCTTTGTATACTCACTATATGCAAAGCTTAGAACGCATAGGCACTACCGGTTAAGTTAGGACAATCTTTTTTTGTTGTTGTTGAATGAAATATTATTTTCTTCTGTGAAAGACCTATACTGTCACCAATTCAATTAGCTTTTTGTTTGTACTCTCTGAAACTATCCAGACAGTGCTTTTAAAGGCTGTTTCTAAGAAAATAAAATGAATTGCATGTACTCAGTAAGTTAATAAGTAATTAGTAGTCAATTTAAAAGGGAGACAACAGTTCTACCAAACGTATTTTGCTGAGGGGGTCTGGCACATTTGTCCTGGCTTAAACCCTCAGACTATTTGAAGATTCTGCCCAAGAAGACTTTTGGCTTATGATGCTCAACCATGTTTTATGGTTTAACTGTTTCCTCCAAAAGAGATTGTTGAAGTCTTAACCCTCAAAACTCTGAAGTGTGATAATACTTGGAAATAGGATCTTCATAAAGGCAATCCAGTTAAAATGAAGCCATTAGGGTGGGTCTTAATTCAATATAATTGTGTCCTTATAAAATGAGGAAATTTAGACATAGACACACACATAAGGAGAAAAGGCTAAGTAAAGATGAAGACAAAGATTGGGGTTGGTACATCTATAAACAGGAATGTCAGATCGCCAGAAACATACCAAAAGCTAAGGGAGAATCATTGAACAGATTCATTCATCCTCAAAACTTCCAGCTCTAGAACTGTGAGAAAATAAATTTCTGTTGTTTAAGTTATCTAGCTTGTCATACTTGTTATGACATCCCTAGTAAACTAATATACCATGACTTATTTCTATTCTGTCAGCTTCTCAGATTCACAAGCAATTAGTGTCCCCCTAATTGCTGAGTTGTATCAAAATTATATATGATGAGAACTTTTCAAAAGGCAAATTCTTGGGCTCCATTCCTAGGCCAAATGAATCAGAATCTCTCTAAAACTAGAAAGTTTAAGTTAGACTTTAAAGTAACTCTCCAAGTGACTCAGATGAGGATGGTCCATGGAGAACCACTGCTAATCTAGCAGGCTGATACATATCTAGGTTGGGATGACTGGGTTACCAGTCATCATTTGCTGGGGGAAGTTTCTATATCTATCTCCAGCTATTCCTGTCTACCTCATCCTCTTGTCCCTTTTCTGAGCCAAAGAGATGACTTTGTCCAATAAAAAGTGACTGTAGATCCTTTACTTATTCTCATCTCTAAAATGAAGTTGCTTTCTCCCAAGTAAATCTGAGTCTATGTTGACAAAGTGGCAAAAAGTTGGAGAACTTAACAAAACCTTCTTGATTTTATTTGTCAAATAAGAATGCAAACCCTGTTTCTATTTTTCATGGCACAATCTATCTAATCACCTAGACAAAGCCCTCACTTTACTAAGTAGAAAAACAATACCTAAATGCTTTCTAGTCTAAAGATCCTTCCATTTGTTCCCTTGTTGGCAAGAATTCAAAAACCACAAACCTGGGGAATAAGAAAGTACAACAGGGGGTGGGGTTCAAGTAGTAGAGCTTGGCAAGTGCAAGACCCTGATTTCAAACCTCAGTACCACCAAAAAACAAACAACAAAAAGGAAAGCCCTACAACTTAGTGGCAGGTGAGATGGCCTTACCTCTAAGAGTCGCAGAAAAATAAAAGAGCTTTGGTGTTACACAGTTGATTCAGTGGTGAGATATTCAGCCAGGAGCAATGTCTAGTAAGTGATCAGAAACTCCTCATACTACTGATTGAAGTTTAAGGGGATTTCAAAGGAAGGGGGAAAAGTAAACTAGCATTTATTGACCACCCTCATTATGCCACTATTTGATATCCATTATTGCATTTAGCATTTATCACAGCAGCCTTAATAACCGTATTTTAGAGGAGACTTAAAGGTGTTTAGAAACCTTCCCCAGCAAACTGGAAAACTAGAAAAACTGGCAACTATCATGAGTCAGTGATGCTTTGCTGCTTGTATTATTTGAAGTACCTTGAGGAAAGTTACATATAGACACAGGATTGACAAGTTTGCATTCTAACAAATAGGAGTGTGTGTGTGTGTGTGTGTGTGTGTGTGTGTGTCTGTGTGTCTGTGTGTGTCTGTGTCTGTGTAAATACAAGGCTTTCAGTTTGCTAGATTAGTGCTCTACCACTTGAGTCATACCCCAGTCCAAATAGGAACATTTTTAAAGCTATCATTTATTATCACAATCATCTTGAAAAAAAATAGTACTTTGACCAAAAATGTAGCAAGGACATATTAAATTGACTCTTAAACCAAATAAATTCAGCAATATAAAAAACCCACTTCACTGTCCTTATTTTCCTCATTTAAATTAACAAAACTTCTTTAGGGACCAAAATAGATCCAAGGTTGAAAGAAAGGTGAAAGTTGTCAAAATCAAAATGGAGTTGCTTGTGTCAACTATAACATAAATAAAGCCAGGAAGTTAGGGTTTCTATGCATGAGTATAACAAAAGGCTACCAGAATAGCAAGCTTGCACAGAGGCCAACACAGCCTTAGACATGGACATCTGCCTAGCAACTATTTAACCTTGGACTGATGCCACTAATTATTAGTCATTGTGAACAATGATTTTTGTTTCAAATATCCGATGCAATCATCTCCATTTTTGTCTTTAAAAGCTTCCCATTTTCTCAGAATCTTTGAATATGACCAAATTCACTATGGCATGCACATTCCCGTTCAATGCTCTACTATTTCCAAATAAATAGCAGTATTCTTTGGAGATTGTCTGGTTTTAGATGGACAGATCTGTTGCACAAGTTACAAAAATTAACACTGGATGTTGGCAAAGTTCAAGATTAGGCAGCACAGTACAGGGGCTTCTAACATTAATTACTTGGTTCAACTTTTTTCACCCTGGCTTCCTAAGTACACGCTCTTGAGCAAATTATTGTAGATTCCTTTTAAGAAAAACTTTAGTAGTTTGCTTTTGGTTCTTTTTTGCTTTGTTTCTGCTTTTTGGTACTGGAGATCAAACTCAGGACCCTGGGCATGCTAGGCAATTGCTCTACCACTGAACTACATCCCCAGCTCAATTTTAGCTTTTCATATGGATAACAGAAATAACATCATACAGTCGTGAGAATTAAGTAATACATGAAGAGGACATGACTCTAATACATGTGCTATAAATGTGAACTATCATTATCATTATTTAAGTACCATATGCAAAAGGTACATAAATGAAAAATTATCTTAATGGATTATTCTCAGAACAATATCCAGGTATAACTTTTCAATTTGTATGTGTGTTTGCCATTTATAGAAATACTACCTATATGGTATTTATCAGGCTGAGCCTGTTTAAGAGGGAGAAAAACTGTTTTTTTCCCAAAAACTGAGGATGAAATTAGATATTACTTGGCACACATATAGAAATACTTAGACTCAGAGATAATCCTGTTTTTAGAGAAAGCAGGATTAGAAGCTATGAGATGTTGAGAACTTAGAAGTGATTTTCTTCAGAGGTTATATTAAATAGAATCCAGTCTAGCTTCAGTCTAGATAATAGAAATGATTATCATTAAAGAATGTGAGTGATGACACCAGAACCATGACCATAAAAGCTAGTTATTTCCAAACTTTTCCCATGAGTGCAGTTACTATTGGCTTCATTTTATAGCCTCCCCTTTTTCTATGCTGTGAATTTATCTCCGCAAAATTCATGTTTAATTTCTAATTCTCAAAGTGATAGTATTAGGATGTGGGCCCTTTGGAAGATGATTAAGTCTTCGGGTGAGGCCTGCATTAATAGGATTAGTGGAAAATCATCCACTCCTACTACCATGTGAGGACACAGCTAGAAAATGCATTCTATGAACCAGAAAGTAGTCCACATTAGACACCGAACCTCCTGGCATTGTGATCTTGTACCTTCCAGTGTCTAGGACTATAAGGAATAAATTTCTGTTTATAAGATATGCAGTTTATATTTTGTTATAGCAGCCCAAACAGACTAAAACACCCTTCTAAAACTTATTTTATGAATGATTAATTTGAATTTTTTCTTTGAAAGCCTCTTTAACTCTTTGAAGTAACTCCATATTATATTTCCAATACTGGCATCGTAATGTAATATAAAATTTGAATTTCAGTGTCACATTGAACAAATATTTTTAACAATGTCAAATTTGTCTGGTTTATGGCTCCTAAAGGTGTCTATACTAACTGTATTAAATGATATATCTTAGTGTAGACATTGAGGAAAGTATACCAAAAGGGTTAAGAGTATAGCATGACAATTTTTTGCTTCCTTGGATTTGTTTCAGAATTCATCACAAATTAGAATAGTTAGGTATTTTACTGTTTCAGACTAAGAAGTCCTTAAGAAAGATACTGTTTAATATATTGCAAATGTCTAGCTCAATCCCCAAAACTACCAACAAGGATGAACATGGTGTGGAGTGAAGAGGATCAACAGGCCTGGAGTGATTAAAAGGTAATAAAAAGCAGACAGCCACTTTGAATTCAATGCTATTTTTTTTCTTAAGCCAGAACTCTATAAATATGTATTTTAAAGTCAATAATTTTAGAATCTAATTTTTTTCATCTAGAACATTGTGTCCTATGTTTATCACTCTAATTGTTTACTTATGTAAAAAAATGAAGCAAAAAAATTTCAGAGTAAGGTTAACATTAATACAACAGCGCCACCCAGTGAATATGGTGAACGTAGAAAAATGTTATTGGAATTTTCCATGATCTTTAAATTTTAGTGTATTTTCAGTATATCTATTTTCCAACTATTTATATGTAATTATACACAACAGTAGTTCAAATATACAAAAACATCACATACTTAATTCTAACTACTTATTCAAAATTAACTACAGTTAAGATGTGCAAAGAAGATTACATTTGTGAATAAAGGGTGTTGCACATTAAATGTTACCTGTAATGTCAACAAGCCAAAAGTGTTGGCTTGTCGTAGGAGAACACATTGTTGTTTCCTCTCATATGAAATTTTAGGCAGGTATAAAGCTATGACATTCCTATGATTTCATAGATTTTTTTTCTAGACCTCATAATACAGTAATACAAAGATTTTCTGTGTGGTACCCTTAATATAAAATGAGTTTTCATAACTTCACTTCAGGTCACATTCGTGGTTAGTCATCATTGTAAAACATCAGTAAATATTATTCATGATTCATGAGTGAACTGAATGATGGCATCAATGACACTACCACAGAATTTATAAACCAATCCATAATGTGATTTGACCAAAATACTAATATGAACTCACATAGCATTATAATATTCCACTCTACAATGATTAGACATAGTTGGATTACTGTTTACAATTTTAAGTTTGCATGAATTGAATTGAACACTTTTTTATTATTCTTTATTTCTCATAGAAGATATAAGCACATAGAGGTCAAAAAAAGCAAAAAGAACCTAAATAAATACAATAAAAAGAAAACCTCTCTTTGAGCCTATACTATTTCTTCCTCTAGTTAGATGCATTATGTTTGAAAGGAGTAGTTCAGTTCAATAATCACTGACTGGATACCCAGTGTGTACCAGGTATTATGTTAGATGCAGAGGACCAGTCTTGTGGAGTAGTGGAGACAGACACAAACCAGGTCATTTCAATATAATATAAACTTTTATTTTTGAAGTATGCAAAAAATTCACCTCAACCTCTCTTCTTAAGTTTCAGAATCATTCATCCAATTGCCATGTACCTGGGCTCTGTTGGGTACATGATTCACAGGTACCTGGAGCTAGATATATCCAAAATGAAATCACCAGTCACCACCCAAATGAGTTAGCCTCTATTTCACCTGCATCAGAAATGGCACCCTATTTGTCTAGGTGCTCAGGACAGAAAACACTCACTCACTTAATAGGAATTTATCAATCGTCTATAATGGGTAAGGACTTAGGGTAAGCTCTGGACACAGATACCAAATAGAGTAGTTCTGGTCCTCACTAAAGCCTGTTTATGGAATGCCATCCTTGATTTCTCCTATTTCTGCCATCCCTCACAATTCAAGTGCCAAGTTCTGCCACATCTACTTCCTGGGATCTATTTCTATCTACACTACAATGCCCCAGTATAGATTATCATTTTCTTTGCCCTGGATTAATACAATGATATTCAAACTGGTTTCCCGCCCTCTTGTTTTGCCACTCTTCAATTCCTTTTTCTCAGATTAGCCTGACTAATCATCTAAAATAGAAACTTCTCATATTGGAACTTCCCAAACTTACTGTTATCCTTCAGAAGTCCTTAACATAACCAGTAATGCTCTTCATGTCCTGGTCTCTGTTAACTTCCTGGCCTTGTCTAGAATCTTTGTTCCTAGTCGAGGCTTCACCAAAGCTAGGCCTCTCCCAGTGATGTCACCTTCATGTAGAGCACTTGTTCTTCTCCCTTTAATCTAGCCAATTCCTGGCTATTCTCAAATATGGGGCCAATTAGACTGAATTGCTGCTGCTGCTGCTGCTTCTATTTTTTTTGATTACTTCTTTTTACAGAATGTGAACTCTGACAAGCAATTATTAGGTTGGTGGGCAAAACATTTGCTTGTTCTTTATTATATTCCTGGTATCTAGCTCATTATCTGGCACAAAATTAGGGCTCAGTGAATATTTTTTAATGAATGAAGGTCAAAAAAGCAAAGAGAAAAGTCAACTAACACAGACTATGAGGAAAGTCTTCTACAAGATCTCTGAAAAAAATGTAAGGGTAAAGAAGAAGTCAGGCAAATAAAATCGTGACAGACAAGACAGAGTCATCAAGAATCAGAGGAGATCTCAAAGTGTGCTTGAAAGCAGCTTCATGAATGGAAAGTGGGTTTGATTGAGAAAACAGTGGCAAGATCCTGAAGCCCGAACATGCCAAGCTATTGACTTGGACTTCTTGGAGGTGATGGGGGGCTGGTGTGTAGATGTATATGTAGAAAATGAAGCAGGCAAATGAAATGGTCAGATTTACATTTGGGGCCAGACATCCTGGCTGCTGCTTCCAGGGGGGATGTGGTGGTATAAATAGGGGTGGTAAAGTTGGCAGAGAGACAGAATTGGTAGTAAAAAGGAAGGAAAGAGTTTGAAGGACTCCTGAACTCCTTTTTCATTATTTTCAGAAATAAAAGTCTGAATCTCAAGGGAGAATCAGGAATAACAGGACTTTCAGAATCCATGAGCAATAAGGTCAAAACAATGAGTGGATACCACATGACAGGAAGATAGAAAAATAACTCAAAGTTGGAACTCTGAGAAATCCTTTTTAAAGGTCAGTCAGAAAAGGAGCCTGCTAAGATGTATAAGAATAGTAGAAAAAATGGCAGAGATGCAAAAGAAGTTAGGTTTCAAGGAGGGACTGATCAACTGTATCAAATGTAACAGAGGGGTCTAGAAAGAGAACCACTGATTAATAGCACTGGTAGAGGAAGTACTTCTGACATAGACAAGTAAGAAAGGAACAGATAAATGTGGCACTGAGGGAAATTGGGAGGCAAGATGGCTTTAATTTTCTCATTTAAGAAGAAAGAGAGTACTGGAAATGTTTGTGGTCCCTAGGGAGCCTATAGTTAAACTAGTGGGTGACTGATGGCAAGCAGAAAGTAAGGCTCAGTCTTAGTATTTCATCTACTCCTATTACATACATTAGACCAACTCTATCAATTTCTTATCTTTACTTATCTGTCAAAAACAAAACAATTTGGGATTGTTTTGTCACTTAAAAAAGAGATTTGTTTAAAGCACTAGCTACTACAGGAATACCACTTATATTAAAGTCCTAGCTGTTAAGTTGCCACAGTCTTACTCAGCCTCCCCATCTTGTCAAAGGTCCATCCATTACAAGTCTGTCTTCAGCCTTGAAAGAGAAATCTAGAAGGGGAACATGAATTAAAATTAGAAAAGGTATAGGCAGGCAAGTTGAAGATACACATGAATGTGTTTAATTTAAGAGCTTGTAAACTACTCTAGGGGTACCGGGGATTGAACTCAGCACTTCCACTTGAGCCATGCCCCGGTTCATCTATTAACTTTCTTTATTTTATTTTATTTTGTATTGTTGCACTGGGGAATATTGTGGCATTTACAAGAGTTCTTACAATATATCAAGTATATAATAGTTGAATTCACCCCTTCCTTCATTCTCCTTTAAAGACCCCCCACAGTGGGTGGTAAGGGAGGGGGTGGGGGCAGGGGGGAGAAATATGAATAATAAAAGAAAAAATAATAATAAAGCATATTATATCTTTAAAAGATAAAAAATAAATAAAAAAATAAAGTCCCCCCCCAATTCCTGGAATAGTTTCAGCAGGTCTCATTTTTTCATTTACATACATGTGTACATACTATTTGCACTATATTCACCCTCCTATACCCTTTCCCTACATCCTCCCCCACCCCCAGTGGTACAAACCCCACCCCCAGACAGGACCTGTTTTGCTCTCCTGTTCTTTGATTTTTTTAAAAGAAAAAAATGACTGTTTGTTTAAGATAGCTATACAGGGAGTTCTCTTGTGACATTTCCATATATATATATATATATATCCAAATTGGTTCATCCCCTCCATTTTTCTTCTTTCTACTTTCTTATGGTGATTTAACCTTCTAATAAAGAGAGGAGTTGAAATTGAAAAGGGGATTGAGGAAGGTGGTAAAGTTTGTGATAAATCACTGAAAGTTATAGGATAGGAAACCTACTAATAATAAATTAAGGAATTGTTAAGAAACAGCGAAAGAGTGAAGTTGGAAAGTAAGAATCTGCTGTGTGTCACTTTGTGCTATTTTCTTCAGGGTGCTTGTATGGAGATTTATAGGAAGGACTCAAGGTTGACATTTCACAAACACCTGAGTCAGAGCCATCAAACATAGGAAGTTTGAATACTGATAAACCATGCAGTCTAGGCTGGAAAGGAAGTAATGGTAGGAGATTCATAAACAAATTAAATAGATCAGATATAGTATGTGTGAGGGTATCTAGGAGCAGAAAAATATGAAGCTACAGTCAGAGAGAACACAGAAAGTCCTGACTTAACAATAGTTCCACTTAACGATTTTTTGACTTTACAAATCAATAAGCATTCAGTAGAAACCATGCTTCAAATTTTGAATTTAATCTTTCTCCAGGCTAGCAATATGCTATACAGTACTCTCTAGATGCTGGGTAGTGGCAGCAAGCCACTGCTCCCAGTCGGCCATGTGATCACAAGGGAAACAACTGACACTCTACAGTGAACTGTGTTCCTAGGCTGTGATTTTTGGTAGGCTATGTACTAAATATATCTACACAGAATAATTTCAACTTGCAATGGGTTTATTAGTACATAACCCCATCATATGCATCTTGTACTAAAGTTAAACTTTCCAGAGTAGTTAGTGTCTTTATGGTGATGATAAAACTCTAGAAAGTCTACGATAAGAATCCTGGTGCTCCTTCCTCTACCTCAGGAAGAGAAGTATTAAGTAACTAAATTTTGAAAAAAGATTTATCCTGGTAATTGAAATAATTTGAATAAGCATCCATTAATTTGTGGGTTGTGTGTGTGTGTGTCTGTGCATGCACATGCTGCACGGAGTCCTGGGGCTTGAACTCAGGGCTTCATGATAATTAGGCAGGTGCTCTACCACTTGAGCTCTTTTCATGATGGTTATTTTTAAGATAGGTTCTCACTTTTTGTCCTGCCAAGCTTGGACCCCCATCCTCCTATTTACACTTCCCACAGTAGCTGCAATAACAGGCGCACACCACCTGATGCCCAGATTTCTCTGTTGAGATGGGGGTCTCATGAACTTGTTTTTGCTCAGGCTGGCCTGGAACCACTATCCTCCTGATCTCAGTCTCCCATGTAGTTGGGATGACAAGTGCATGTCACTATGCCTTGCTATTGGTTCGGATGAGGTTAGAACCTTGATCCTCCCAACATCCACCTCTCGAGTAGCCAGAATTACAGGTGTGAGCCACTGGCACCTTGCAAACACTCATTAACTTTTAATAAATAATTTTAATTCTAATATAACTATCAATGTCTTATGTATAGTAAAAGTATCTCCCACATAAACACTTTTTATTATACATACAATAAAATGGTTGTCCTGCTCTTTTCTTCCTTTACCTCACTTTTTTGTTTCCATGAGCTACATTCTAATTTTGAATTTCATAGCAGTCACTTGTTCCTTGTTTGGACATAAACAACAATTCAGGTATTTGCTGAGCACTTACCATTTGCAAGACATTTTTACTAGGGACTAGGAACAAATAATAAGTCAAAATAACAGCTAATACTTACTGAGTGCTCATAATTTTGCCAGGCACTTTACAAAGCATGATACATGAAGTAATTTAATCTTCATGATACTGTATAAAGAAGATAGAACTGTCATCATTATTTCAAAGATGTGTAAACCAGCTCACTAGATGAAACAACTTTGCCCAAACCCACATAGTAAGTGGATAGTCAGGGATTCAAATCCAATTTCTTGACTCTAGAGCTGTGCTAACTGTCACTATGCTATGTTTCTCTTCCCTATCTCTTAGAAGGTATGATCTAGAAGAGGATGGGCATGCATACCTAATCAATTCTGTGGTAAGTGCCTTTTTTTTCTTCCTTACTGGTCTCATATTTCTTACAAATTTATTTTCCTAACCTATTTCTGAGTTTTGCTAGATTCTGACTTTTGGATTTTAATTAGTAAATAAACATAGAAAGGGAAAAAAAGACAGTCCTAAACTAGTGAATATGAAATATATTTTTGGGTTGGGTGTGGTGGTACATGCCTCTAATCCCAGCCACGTGGGAAGTGGAGATGAAAGAATTGGGGTTTGAGACCAGAACCAGCAAAATCTAGTGAGACTCTATCTCAAACAAGCTGGGCACGGTAGTGCATACCTGTAAGCAGGAGGGGAATGTAGGTGGACCTCCAGTCTGAGGCCTTCCCTGGGCAAAAAGCAAGCGATACGATATGAAAAATAAAGTAAAGCAGAAAGGGCTGGAGGATGGCTCAAGTGGTAGAGTACATGCATGTGCAGGACCCTGAGTTCAAACCCCAGCACCTCCAAAAAAGAAAAAAATGTACTTTTTAATTTAGAATTGGTATAGACGTCTATATCAACAGGAATAGTCCTTCAATAAAGCACCAGAATTGGATCTATTTTCAACACCGCCTTTCTAGCAGTATTGCTCACTTCATTCAGTCCAGACCCCAGCTGACATACAACCCTTAGGAAATAATGCTGTATCCTGTAGCCAGATGTGAGTTCTATTATGTTCTCTGGTGCCCCAAACCTCAAAAAAACTTAATGGCTTTTCATCGGTCAACTAGGCCCACCATGGCTTCCGCTGAAAGATCCTGACTCTAATTAACTGCAGTGTTCCTATTCTTGAAACGACAGATTTCTGGGCCCCTTATTTGAAAAATCCAACTCACCCTGAGAGGACAAGCTGGGAGAACAGTTGAGTGGGGGAAGCATCTGGGTGCCAATTCCTACGGAGGGATGATCAGAGAGAAGAGAAGCTAAGATGTGGAGCCCTAAGCTTATTCTACTCTCTTTGACCCCAGTTTTCTTGACAGTAAAAGGGAGAGGATTTGACCAGATGAACTGTTAGGTGTCTTCCACCTATGCAAGTCGAGCATCCCAATGCGGACTCAGGACGATCTGTGCCCCCATTCTGACCATTTGTAAACTACTGAGCTCGGCTTTGGGTCTTTTAGAGCCCTCTTTTGAGGTGACAGTGGCAGTGTCTATTCGCTCCCCCACCCTGCTTAAACCAACCTTAAATGAGAGAATGCCTGTTAAGTATCCAACACGGCTTATAATTACTTGTAAAACTGGTATTATTATTATTACTACTGTGGGACTCAAGACTCACCTTTGTTTCATTGAGAAACTCACTTCCCTTCTGTCATGTCACCCTGATCACACCCAACCGCTTTTGCTCTCCATTTGGAACCCTCAAAGCGTTCGAAGTTCGGTGGAAGTCACTGACACCACCATCAGGAAAACCCGCCCCGACTCCTCCCCCTAGCAACGGCGCTCTCTCTTTCCTACCGAACGGAAGTTCCGACTAGACGCCAACTCCGTGAAAATGGTTCCTACTGCCTGCAGCCGCGTTCATGCTCAAAACTAAAGCACCAATCGCCTTAAGTATTTTGAGCCGTATCGGCACCCAGCGCGGCTGGAAGTAGGCTCGGCGGAAAGGGGCGGGGCTTCCAGTAGGTGGCGGCAGGTTTGAAAAGTGGAAACGGTCGGGCTCTGCGGGTTTTTGACTTTGGCTGTAGCTGCTCCGCGAACTAGCGGTCTTCCTGCAGCCGGCTCGTACGGTAGGTGGGCGCGAGCTGGCTCTAGAGGATGAGGGACAGAGACTGAGGGCGCCACCATTCTGGTGTTGGGACGTTTGGCCTCGGAAGCGATGCCAGGGTGGAGGATTAGCGCTGGGAAGATGGGGAGCAAACCCAGAGTTCCTGTTTCGTTGATTTTAGTTCCGGAAACGACCTGAAGGTCAATTTAAGCTTGTATTTGTGTAGATTTTATCGGTGTATTTGGAGGGGCGGTCCTAGTGGGGCTTGTTTGAGTGCAGGTACTTAACATTCTGTGAATCTCCATCGCTAAAAACACTTCTTGTTCAAATTCAAAAGCCGAAAATATACTTAATCCAAAAGTCAAAGGGAGACAGCGGAGTGGGTGGGGCACTACGCATGCGTAACGCGGCTGTTTTGTTTTTTTTTTTTTTTCCTTCTCCCCACCCCACCAAGGAGTTGGAAGAACTTTTCATTTAATTCTTTGAAACTGGGAGTTAATTTATTTTTGTTTAATGTCTGCCACCTGGGCTTGTGATTTCCACAAACTACTTTATTTTGCAAAATGTAGTGGATGAAATTCAACATTCTTTCAACACCTACTCTGCTCCACATACGGTGTTGCAAGTAAATGAGAAACCGAAAGCATTAGAAATTAATTTATGCTATTTGTTAGGCTGTCAGAAGGTCGTTTTACATAGATTATGTCGTGTGTGTATGTGTGTGTGTATACAGATATATATATATGTATATTTGTAAACACACATACATACATGTACTTTCTCCCAGCCAAGAGCTCAGATTATGTAGTTGGAAAGTCTCATCCTCTCTCTCTGTAACGACAGACAGACACACACACACGAAAGAATAGGAACTGAAATTGCACCTTGAAAGCATAACAAAATTTGGATATGAGAGGAGATTCCAAAATGAAACATTGCAAGTTTAGGAAACGACTTTGAGCATAAAGTTCATTAGAATATTAAAGAATTTGTAAAGCAAGCAGAAAAATCTGAATTTGATGTGGTGGGAAAGATAAGTAATTGAAGTATTTTTGTATAAATGTTACATGAGGCATCGGATGTCTTATAAGGATAACCTGAAAGAATGTACACAACGTTAGACGAGAGGGAGGTGGAATAATAATTATGACAATGTTTTACACCTACTCATTCTATTGTGATAATCTCTTGTCCATCTGTTTTGAAAAAGTAATTTCTGTACCTTTTCTTTTTATGAAGTTTTTGAATCTATGATGTAGATGAAAATATAGGCTGTATATGTAGGGAAGCTTTAAATTTACTCTTTTCCCTCTGAAGGTTTGATCATTTTAGTCTATGAAATAAACTGGTCATTGAAGATTAGAAGAAAAAAAACAGAATTTAATATGTGACTAAGCAATACCTGGAATATTGTATTCAATTTGGGTATTTTGTTTTAAGAAGACATTGTCAAAATAATGTAGAAGAAGAAAAGTAAGATAGTGTAATACTGTGAAATATATATTTGGTCTTTGGGGCTTCTGGTTTACAACTCCCCAAATCCTTGAAATCTCCAAAGTGATCAGTGTTCTTTTGTATGTTAATGGTCTACTGACACTGGCAGCCTCTAGATAGCTTTAGTGTGATGGAATGGTCATCAGAAAGATCAAGGCAGACTGAAGAAGGTTAGGACATTTCACCCCCATCTCCCAGTCCTAGGGAAGGCAGAGGCTGAATGTTGGTCACCAGTGGCCAACACCATCATGCCTACATAATGATGCTTGCATAAAAACTCAGAAAGACTGGTTTCAAGGAGCTCATGAATAACTGAACACTTAGAGGTTCCAGGAGATGACATGTCCCTTCCCTCATACCTTGCCTTATCCATCTTTTCATCTGGTATTCATTCCTTATACAATCATTTATAATAAACAAGTAAATGTAAGTGTTCTCCTGAGTTCTGTGAGCTCTAGGAAATTAATCAAACCCAAGAAGGGGATAATGGAGCCCCCTATATAGTATATATACTACATATTTTATATATACTATATATTTTATATAAGGAGCCCCTATATAGTATATATCCTATATATATAGAATATGCTATATATAGTAGGTTGGTCAGAAATACAGATAAACCAGTCTGGGGCTTGGGATTGGCATGTGAATGGTTGAATGGTCATGAGGACTGAGTCTTTACCCTGTGGGATCTGACACTGTCTCTAGGTAGATAGTGTCCAGAACTTAATAAGAGGATTCCCAGCTGGCATCCACAGTATAACTGATTGCTAGCTTAGTGTGTGGGAGCCATCTCCATTTGTCAAAAGTCTTCTGTATTGATGTTGTGTGAGTAGAGTAGGAAAACGTTTGTTTTTCCTCGCACAAATGATAAAGCGTCCAAAACAATGTCATATAAGGAGAGCCATATGTGAAGAAAGTGTACTTAATCTTGAAGAAGAGAGGGCTTGGCAGACATACAATACTTTTCTTCACATTTTTGAAAGTAGTTTCATATAAACAGGGATTAATACATTCTATATAGTTGCAGAGCACATAGAAATAGGACCCGCAGGTGAAATTTACAAGAGACATTTCTATACAGTGTAAGAAAGAGTTATCTAATTATTGGAGCCTCACCAAGTAGGAAAACGTTGCCTTGAGAGTTAGTGAATTCTATGGTGTTTTAAAGATTCAAGCAGAAGTAGGAAGCTATTTGACAACCATCTTAAAATGGTTTCCTCAGGCGCCGATGGCTCATGCCTGTAATTCCAGCTACTGGCGGGCAGAGATGAGGAGGATCATGGTCCAAAGCCAGCCTGAGCAAATAGTTTGCAGGACCCTCAGAAAAAAACCTTCACAAAAAAGGGCTGATGGAGTGGATTGAGATGTAGGCCCTGAGTTCAAATCTCAGTATCACAATAAAAAAAAAACATGGTTTTCTCCATTTATTAGAGGCTGGGCAAGTTACCAAAGTTGTGTTTTAGCCCCAATAGTGTAAGAAACATTAGGAACCTAAGTAAATAGATTTCCAAAATTATAAGCTATTTTGTTTTCATTTGAAAAATTGAATTTGTTCACTTTGGGTCTCTGAGGCCAGGATGCTTCACTGGGGAGTGTGGAGGTCTCTGGGAATTAAACAGTGTTTGAGTGAGTGGCCGAGGCACTGGCTGGTATTACTGTTTCTCAGTGTTGCTATTGCTATTAGGCACATGTAGAGATGAGAAGAAAATGAAGTTTTATCTTACTGGGCTCTTACAATGCAGTGTCATAGCTATATAAGGGTCATTCCAAAACATTGTGATAAGTCTTATAGTAAATGCAAGCTCTATGACAGGGTATCTTAACCTCAGACTTACTAACATTTTGGACTGGATAATTCCTTGTTGTAAGGGACAGCCCTACACATTGTAGGATATTTAGCAACATACCTGGCCTCTACTCACTAGATCCTCATTCTTGTCCTGACAACCAACAGTATCGCCAAGCACTGCCAGATGTGCCCTGGAGTGGGAAGGGGAGACAAAATTTTAAGAACTCCTTTTAGGGGGGCACAAGTAGAAATAACTCACTATGTGAACACATTAGGACAAATGGGTTTTTCTATTTTTTTTAAGTTCTTCCTTTGGTGATAGGAATTCTTGCCAATTACAGCATCTTCTTACTCTTTTCTTCCTCTCCTAACTTGCATCTTAAACCTTATTAGCCATTTCAAAATGTGTGCAATAGGATGTCAAATCAATACATTTTTTTTAATCTACCCTAATGTTTACATATAGCTTCTGCTGTTGTGGCTTTATGCCTTGTTTTGAAGGTTAGGTCTCAAGATTGGTCTTATTAACCTCCCTGACCCCCAAATGTAAAAAGAGAAATACATGATTTCCCAACTTTCTGTCAACCAAAATTTTCCTTCCCCATATGGAAGTGAAAGAGAACATTAGGAAAATTAACAAAAGTGACTGTGTTTACTTTGAGATACAAGTTATTTTGGGATAGATATGTATTTTTTTTGTGTGAGTGAGAGACATACGCACACACACGCACATATAATTTGTCTTTCTCTTACTAAGGTATTTGATGATAGTTAGCACTCTTATGAATAGTTGAACCTTGGTTTGTTCATTTTGTTCTTACACTTACCAGTTTTCAGACTAGTTGTGTGTAATTATGGTCTTTTGTTTTTTTCTTCCCTCTGACTAGGAGACAACCTCCAAGATGGAAACTTTGTCTTTCCCCAGATATAATGTAGCTGAGATTGTGATTCATATTCGCAATAAGTTTTTAACAGGAGCTGATGGTAAAAACCTCTCCAAGAATGATCTCTATCCAAATCCAAAGGTAAAATGTTGTTGTGTTTGCCTGTAGATATTGGTATTTGAGAACACGGTAAACTACTAAAGTTTATAGTGTGGCTAGAAAGGCATATACATACCCTCCTATTTGATGTAGGCCAGTCTACATCATTTTAATTTAAGTCTACATTTTAATCTAGAGAAAAATCTCTCACCTAATGTAATTTCAAAAGAACAATAGGTTTATATTTGGGGCAATGTTTACATTCCCATTAGGAATTCACTTCTTTAATATGGCTGTTTTCTTTAAAAAAAAATAATCTTAAACCGTAGGTATATTAAATTATATTAAATTTTTTATTATTTTTGGAGTGGTGGTGTGAGGGTATTATTTATTGGTAGGGCTTGATTGAGCTTACTGCAAGTGGTTTCCATCTAGGAAAAAAATGCTTAGGAAAGAATCCTCTTTGGAAGCTTACAAATTAATTTCCTTGCATTATGCCCCAGGAGGGAATTGACTTGTTTTGACAGGCATTGTTTTATGTTTAGTTATTAAATGCAAAAATGAACTATTTATGTGTCACACAAAATCCCAAAGTCTCCTTCCATTTTCCTACGTTGGTCTTGAAGTGATAGTTCAGTAAACTCTGGCTTTATGATACAGAACTTAAACTTCTTTTTGTCTCGGTATCCTTTAATGCTTTAAAATGGAAGCAGCAGTCTCAGAATAAATGATAGGACTTTAAACTGAATAAATTTAGCTTTATGAAAAGATTACGGTATTCACTCTATATTTCTCACTTTACTGCTCACCCCATAAACTTGTGTATGTATTAGAACAAATTCACAAACCAGCACTTGGAAGCTACGGATTAGAAGATAACATTTTTAAAATTCTGTATTCCCCCTTTAAATTTATACCATTTCAAATGTTTCCTTTAACTTTAAGAAAACCTTACTAACCTAAGGCAGCAAACAGGGTTTCCAAAACATGGTCTCTTTTAGAAAATACATCCTCAGTTTTCCAATATTTCTGCCACACACCTTCCAGTGGCTTCTGAGAGACTCACCCTTCTCCTTACCTAAGGTGGATGGGTTGGTTGGATTTGATTTGGATGTACTTGTTTTAATTCTTAAGCAACTGATCTCCTTGACCACTTACCACATTTGAGCAAACCAATAAATATCATAAGGTATTTTAAGATTTGGAAAAATTATAAAATATTTCAAGGAAATGGAGTACTTTTGTTGCCCTTCTGTGTGTTCGTTGGCTGTAGCTGGATAGTAATAAGGATAGTGATTCAGTTGTTTTTCTATTGTAGCCTGAAGTCTTGCACATGATCTACATGAGAGCCTTACAAATAGTGTATGGAATTCGCCTGGAGCATTTTTACATGGTGAGGCAAAGTACTGGGGTTTTTGTGGCTGTGGTTCTCCTGCTCACAGTACATGCTGCCTAAAAGGATAGGGATTTTGTGACTTTATTTTTAACAATTTCACTTCCAAAGGATGCTTAGGCATAATAATAGTTTATATGGATAATTTAGTAAGATGAACACTATAATAAAAGACCTAAATGATGCTTAAAAATTACTGGTGCTATGCAGTTGTTCACAGATTTATAGATTTGTCCTCAGCGACTATAGTAAACAGCAATAAAGTCTTTGTAGACATTGTTCTTTTTTCAGGAAGGACTTAAATTAGAACAGAAGATATGCAGTAAAATTGAAGCAGTTGGAATGAGGCAACTGAACTTTCAGCAAATTAGATATTTCTAGTAGGAAAGATTATTTTTCTTGATCTTTTTTTGTTGTGAAATCATTAGGACATCAAGTAAAGATGCACTGAAAAGTAATGTTTTTGGAATTTTATCAGAATGATTGCTTTCTGTTTTGTTTTAAGACAGGGTCTTTCTGTGTAGCTCAGGCTGACCTTGACCTCAGTCCTGTTTCAGTCCTGGGATTACAGATGTGTACAACCATACCTTGTTTATGGTTGCACTTTTTTTTTTTTAAATCAAAGTCTTTTTCACTTTTTTATTGTGAAACCCTGCTAAGATTTAGCTTCTTTTGTCTGTAAAATTGGGGTAACACTTTGTAATAGGGTTGTTGTAAAAGTTAAAAGAGAATATATATAAAATGTGTAGCATAGTATCTGATATTTAGTAAATGCTCACCATTACCCTTTCATTTTTCCATTCATTTAAAAACCTATTAAGTACCCACAGAGAACCTAGCATTGTTAAGCTAGTTCCTAGCTTTGTACTAGGAACTGTTTTAAGTGTTTTTCAAACTTAATGGTAGTAAGTTAATATAATTTGATCTTTTTTGTTTTGTTTTATTTGTTTGCAGTAGTGAGGATGGAACACACAGCCTCATGCATGCTAGGCAAACACTCAACCACTTAGCTCTATCTGCAGCCCAATATAGTTTGATCTTAGCCTATAATTAAAGTTTCTTATGGCTGAATATTTTCTTCTTTTGTCCAGTTGATGTAACATGGATTTTGTTGTTTATTTCATTCAGATGCCAGTGAACACTGAAGTCATGTATCCACATATAATGGAAGGCTTTTTGCCTGTCAGCAATTTATTTATTCATCTGTGAGTAAAGAATGATTTCATTTTTAGTCCACACTATTTACATTTCATTAATCTGTCCTAATGAAATGATTGTCCTTGGGAAGGCTTTCTAATAGTGCCCTTTCCACTCTATCCTGTATACATTCAGATTTGTAGGTTCCCCCCAACAGGGTAGCTTCCACCTCTGGCACTTCTCAGGATACTTCCAAGTGAAGTTCTAAGATCATGTAACTCTGAAACTGAAACTGTTAGCCGCCTTGTGGAGGCCTTTGAGTTCAGTCCTAGTGCCTCCAAGATTGTGTGGTGTTTATTAGAATCTGTAACTACTTTGGTTTTGCATGCATGCTCATGGAATATACAGAAAAGTAGATTCCAGAGCAATAAATTACACCTTGAGTAGAAAAGACTTCTGACTTGGTCCTTTAACACATTGAAAAATATGGCCAGAAATCTCTTTGAGAATAAGATGCTTGCTATGGCTTGGTGTAATTTACAATGCATTTCAATGTTCTTCGTCTTATCTTCAAGTGACTCATTTCTGCCCATTTGCCGGGTGAATGATTTTGAGATTGCTGATATTCTTTATCCAAGTAAGTGAAAATTTGAAACAGTTTTTAATGTCTGCCCTTTTGTTTTGGTGAGACTGGGGTTTGAACTCAGGGCTTTGTGCTTGCTGAGGCTGAATTTTTTTATATTTGCAATTTTTTTCTCTTTGTAGGTCTACAGAAAAGCCATTTTTCTGAGTAATTTTTCTTATATATTCTTACATTTTAAAACTGTTGTTAAAGTTAGAGAGTATGGCTACATGTAATATGCAGGTGTGATCTGTATAGTGGGTTAAGTATACCAATTCTATCAAATTAACAATTACTTTTTACTATGAAGAAATTAACTTTTAGGACTGCCAACAGTGATAAATTACAGTGTAAAATTCTAGCTTTATTTAAGTGTCCCTTAACTAATTTCTATTTATCCATTAAGTTATTTTGTGTTGTGAGAGATTTGGTATGCTATTTAAAATTTTGTATTTAATCTTTATTTAGATTTCATGTTTTTGTCTTGTTTATTAACATACAATTCATACATAATAAAATTCACCAGTTTTAAATGTAAATTGGATGAGTTTTAACACATGTATCTAGTTGCGTGGTTGTGTAACCACTGTCACAATCTTTTTTTTGGTGGTCCTGGAGTTTGAACTTGGGGCCTGCCTCATGCTTGCTAAGCGCACACTTTTACCACTTGAGCCCCTCTTCCAGCTCCATTGTCACAATCTTGTAGAACACTTCCGTGACCAGCTAAAGTTCCTTCATGTTCATTTATGTCGGTCTCTGCCATCCCCACTTCCTGACAACCACTGACATATATCTTCTATCACTAAGGTTTTGACTTTTCTAGAATTTCATATAAATGTGGTCATACTGTCTGTAGGCTTTTGTATCTGGCTTCTTTGAGCAGATTTCTCCATGTTAATTACATGTATTAATACCTTGTTTCTTTTTATTTTGGAGTAATCTCTTGTAAGTATATAGCACAATTGGTTTATCCATTGATAAGTTAATAGGCAGTTGAATTCTTTCTAATATTTGGTCATTATGAATAAAGCAGCTGTGAAGATTTACATTCACAAGTAAGTCTTTGTGTGGCAATCATTTCTTTGAATAAATAACCAAGGAGTAGAAATTCTGGTTCATGTGGTAAATACATGCTTAACTTTTTTTTTCCTTGAGACAGGGTCCCATGATGTAGCCCAGGATGGCCTGGAGCCTGGGATCTTCCCACTCAGCCTCCTGAGTGCTAGGATTGTAGGCATGCACCACCATGCCTGGCTACATGCTTTTTAAGAAATTGCTAAACTGCTTTCTGCATCACTACCAGAAATATATAATAGTATCATTTGCTCCATATCCACTCTGGTCTTGGTAGTGTAAGTTTTTCATTTTAGCCATTCTAGAAGCTGTATAGTAGTAGCTCATGGTTTTAATATGTGTTTCCCTGATGACTGATATAAACGAGCAGATATTCATATACATATTTGCTATGGCATATCTTCTTTGGTGAAGTTGCTTTTCAAATCATTCTTTTAAGTTGAATTTATCTTACTGAGTTGTTAGTCTTCTCCAGATATTTTCAAAATAAATTGTTTCTCAGATAAGACATGTGTTATGCAGCTATTTTCTTCTTCTCTATTTTCTTTCTTTTTTTTTGGCTGGGGGGAAGGCGAGTGTTTGAGGTAGAGTCTCTCACTATGTGGCCCAGGCTGGCCTCAAACTAGCACTTTTCTGCATCTGACTCCTGAGTGCTGGAATTTGAGATGTATACCACCATGCCCAACTTTTCTTCTGCTGTCACCGGCCTTTTCAATTCCGTGTCTTTTGAGGGGCAAAATAAATTTCTAATTTGAAGATTCTAATTGATCAGTGTTTTGTTTTGTTTTTCTTTTGTGTGTCCTCTTAAGAAATCTTAAGCCAGGCAAGTTGAGGCAGGAGGATCACAAGTGTGAGAACAGCCTGGGCTATAGAGTGAGATGCTGCCTCAAAATAAAACAAATAGATGAGAAATCTTGGCCTAACCCAAGTTTGCTAAGACTTACTTCTGTATTTTGTTTCAAGAGTATTATAGTTTTGCTTTTCTTGTTCAGCATTTTAATTTTTGGATATGGTTATTAAAATTCTAACACCACTTGTTGAGAAGATTATCCTTTCCCAAGTAAATTACCTTGGCACTTTTTGTCAAAACTTAATTACAATATACTACTAAAATGAAAAAAATCTAGTGACAATATCAAGTGTTGACAGGATGTGAAGTAACAGGTACTGTTATTTTTGGCTGGTGGGAATGCAAAGTGGTAGAGCCACTGTGACAGTTTGACAGTTTCCTACAAAACTAAATATTTTTACCATACGATCCAGCATTTGTGCTCCTTGGAATCCATCCAAAGGAAATGGAAACCTACATTCACATGAAAACCCACACAGAGATGTTTATAGCAGCTTTATTCATAATTCCCAAAACTTGGACACAACCAAGTTGTCCTTTAATAGGTAAATAAATATAATACATCCAAACAATGGAACGGTATTCAGTGCTCAAAGGAAATGATCTATCAAGCTATGAGAAGACATGAAAGAATCTTAAAAGTGTATTATCAAGTAAAAGAAGCCTGTTTGAAAAGACTATGAAATTGTGGAAAAGGTAAAACTATAGGGACAGTAAAAACATTAGTTGTTGTCAAGGCTTAGGGTAGGTGGAGAGATGACTAACGAGCATGAAGGAGTTTTAGGACAATGAAATTTCTATGTATGTTATTTTAGTGGTAGATACATATCATACATTAAACCCATCAACCGTACAGCAGCAAGAGTGAACCCCAATGTCAACTATGGATTTGGGTGATAATGATGTATCAGTGCAGGCTCATCAGTTTTAACAGATGTACCACACAGGTGGGGGGTGTTGGTAAAGGAGAATACTTGTCTGGGGATACAGGGTATGTGAGAACTATCTACTTCTTGCTCAGGTTTGCTATGAACCTAAAATGGTTGTGAAAAATAAAATTTTGTTTTTAAAAAATCAGTTGGCCATATTTCTAATCAGGTAGTGTCAATCACCCAACTTTGTTCATTGTTTTCAATATCATTTTGACTGTTCTCCTTGCAAATTTTAGAGTGTTCAGCTTATCATTTTCTACTGTACCCCACCACACATACACACAAACACCCCTGGGATTTTGATTGGCATTACTCTGAATGTAGAGTTCATTTGGGGAATACTTAACAGTTTACTGATATTGGATCTTCTGGCCCATCTACATGTTATCCCTTTCCATTTATTTAGGTTTTCTTTAATTTCTCAGCAATGCTTTATACATTGGTTTTGTGTGCATTTTGTTAAATTTCACATTATTAGTGACTTTTTTTGTTTGTTTCTTTAAAATTTAAGTTTCTGATTGGTCATTGTTAGTGTAAAGAAATAAAATTGATTTTTATATATCATCCTTGCTAAAATCAGTTCTCTCTAGTAGATTATTTTGTAAATTCCTTAGGATCTTCTATATGGACCATCATATTGTTTCAGATCAGAGACAGTTTTACATCCTTTACGGTCTTTTATTTCTTTTCTTTGCATTCAGTGCTGGCTGGGACTTACAGTAAAATGTTAAATTGTAGGGGTGAGAGCTGTCACTATTATTCCTGATTTTAGGGGAAAAAACATTTAAGTGTTTGATTGTTGAATATTATTTATAGTCTTTTCTCATAAAGTTTATCAAGATAAGCAACTTCTCTGTTCATAGGAGTTTGTATTGTGAAGGGTGTAAATTTTTGTTAAATGCTTCCTTTTCTTCATCTAGTGAGATAATCCTAAGGCTTTTCTTTTCAAGTCCAGCAAATTATATTATTTCATTTTTGAATGTCACAGAAATGCTTTCTCCCCAAAGCCTTTTCTAGCTTCTAGAGTTGTGTTCTTTACATTCCTTGACTCATGACTCCCCTCCTCTGTCTTCAAAGCTAGCAATGCAGTATCTTTTACTATCCCTGTCTCTGTTGTCATATTGCTCACCACAGAAATTCTGTCTATAATCACATCTCTGCTTTCCTCTTATGAAGACACTTGTGATTGCATGTAGAGCCCACTAGATAATCCAAGATAATATCCCCATCTCAGTTCTTTAACTTAATTATATTTGTGTATCTGTGAAGTCACTTTGCCATATGTTATCTTAAACAATTTGCGCAGGTTCCAAGGATTAGGACTTGTATGTCTGGATGCTAGCCTACAGATTTGCAGTGTGCATTCTGTTCTTGTGTGGGGGATTCTAAACATTTAATGCAGTTGGTTAATAGTGTTCATACCTTCTATGTCCTTACAGATTTTTTTCTAGTTACTCTGTTGAACTATTAGAGAGATGTTCAAGTCTTCAAACTGATTGTGGATTTGTCTGCTTTGCTTGTTCTTTCAAGTGTTGTTTTTTATGCCTGAAGCTGTAGTTCTAGAGGTATACACATTTAGAATTATATCCTCTTGATGACCTAGTCTTTGCTCCAAAATATACTTTGTTTGGTCTCCAGTTTTCTTTTGATTTGTGTTGCACGGCATATTCTTTCAATTAATTTCTGCCTTATATTTGAAGTGGATTTCTTTCTTGTACATTTTAATGGATTTCATGACATTTCCATACATTATATAATGTACTTTGATAATATTTATCCCTCTAGAACTCTTTTCTCCTCTTCCCCCTCCCACTTGTCTCCTGCCTTTTCCCAAATTGCACCCCTTCCATTTTCATGTCTTTTTTAAAAACCAGATGTCTTGCTGCTTTTTCAGTTCATTCTTGCTGTCTGCCTTTTAATTGAAGTGTTTATCTAATTTATATTTAATGTTACTGATGTGATTGAGCTTAAGTTTACTTTTGTTTTTTTGTTTTCTTCTTGTCCTGTTTTCCCATTTCTTGCTGTTTTATTTATTTTAATGTATATGTACAAATATGTGTGTGTGTGTGTATGTGTGTGTGTGTGTGTGTGTGTGTTCCCCTAGTACTGGGGACTGAAGCCAAGACCTTGCACATGCTAGACAAGTGCTGTACCATTTGAGCCATACCCCTAGCCCTTTTGTTTGTATTTTTTGTTGTCTTATTTACTTAGCTTTGCTATGTTTATAATTTTTTAAAAATCTGGATACTATTCTGTAGCAGTTTTTTTCTGCCTCTCCTTTATGTGGGACTCTAATTACATACTTCTTATTTTGTTTGCTCCTGCCCCTCATCTCATAGATGTTTTAATTCATTTTTTTTCTTTTGGCCTTCATGTAAGATAGCTTGTATTGGTACATTTCCCATTTAATTAATCCTTTCATTTTCAGGTCTAATCTGTTAATCCTATCTGTTGTAACTTTTTAACATTTTTATTAGTATATAATAGTTGTACAGAGGGTTTTGTTGTGACATTTCCATATGTGAGTATAGTATACCCTGGTTTGGTTCATCCCCTCCATTATACTCCCTCTCCCTTCTCCTTTTTGAAATCACTTTGACAGGTTTCATTGTTCCATATTCATACATGCATATTAAGTATTCACCTTCTTTACTCTCTTCATTTGCCTTCCCCCTCCCCTAGCACCTCCCCTTAGCATGACCTGTTTTACACTCCTGTCCTTCATTGTTTAAGTGTCTGTTCATTGTACAATGGGGTTTTGTCTTGGTATTTTACCTGTAAATATAGTG
The DNA here is from genome assembly GCF_047511655.1 of Castor canadensis. Lineage (NCBI taxonomy): Eukaryota > Metazoa > Chordata > Mammalia > Rodentia > Castoridae > Castor > Castor canadensis. Next base: position 98,199,404 of record NC_133396.1, on the reverse strand, counting down.
TACTTTAATTAATCTAACTCCTCTATTACTCTTCCTTACTTTTTTCTCTCTCCCCTGTATTGTTCAACAGTTTTCAGTGTGTTCCATTGTAATTTTTATTTCAGATGTTTTATTTTTTAACTCTAAAAGTTTGATTTAGATGTTTTTCAAAACCTTCCCTTTTATCTTCATAATACCTTCTCTATCTTTTTCAGCAAAAGGTACATATTCATAAAGGTTATTTTCACATACTACTAAATCAGTCATATGTATTATTTGTGGGTACATTTCTGTTTTTCTTTTTTATTCTTGCTTGGTTCATATTGTTCTATTCCTTTGCATGTCTGGTCATTTTTATTAGATGTCAGACATGGATTTTATGCTATTGAATACTGGGTTTACTATTTATTCCTTTATTCCTGGTTATTCTCTTAGCCTTAATAGTTTCATATTCATGTAGTGATTAGTATTCAACTGAGAACATGCGGGGCCTCCTCTGATCGCCAGAACTCTTATTCTTAGCCTCCTGAAGTACTCAACCACATTCATTGGCCTCTCCAAAACAAACCCTGTCATCATGACTCAATAAGACCCATAAATTCTGTGTATGTTCTCTCCATCTGGGCCACAGCCTAAAAACTCTCCCAAGTTGAGGACAGGTACATTAATAGTATTTGCCTTATTTTATGCCTTTTGGCATTGCTCTTACATTGTCTGTGTTCTTAATCTAAAGTTTGTTGCTTCGTGTAATTTTTCTATTTTCCCATTTTAAAATGAGATGGTCAGTTAGTCCCTTGTGGCCAAAACTAGTTTGCCTTTTTTTTTTTAAGTCATTAAAACAAAGATAATTCTGATCTTTAAATTAAAACAGATTCTCTGCTTTTTAGTGTAGTATACAGTCTTGTTTTATATACTATGAGCTAATTAATATGGGAGAGGATGACTTTTCATTTTAAAATTATGTTTCAAAGATTTAATTAAACAGTGTTGTTTTCTATTTCAGAAGCAAAACGGACAAGTCGTTTTTTAAGTGGCATTATCAACTTTATTCACTTCAGAGAAGAATGCCGAGGCACATATATGGAATTTCTCAAGCAATATGTAAGATTTAAACAGATTGGTAGAATCGTTAATGAACTATTAATCTGTCTTGAGGAAATGTTTGTTACTGATATACAATTGCTGAATGGCCCTGAGAATTGAACTTGTTTTTATATTTGCAAATTTTGGTCTGGAAAACACATCTCAAAATGATGTGTGCTTGGTAACAGAGCTGAATTTTTGTTTTACTCTTGTAGTTGAGGCTTATTTTCCTATATTAGGAAATGTTAGGGAAGAGAATATTGACATGTTCACCTTTTTTTTCTCAGAAGATTGCATAGTGTAGCGTTTAAATAATTGAGATATTTGAGGTTTTTATTTGCCTTTCAAATATTAGCCTTGTTGTACTGTTTTTGTTAATGTGCCTGTTCAGCATTGCATTGTATGATTTGGTCCAAGACAGCTATTTTAACAGATGGAAACTCATTCCATATTCCTTCAACAATTTAGAGAATTTGTGTACTTTGTTCTCATCCTAGTGCTGAGGTACCTTGCCCTCAGAAGGTACCAGAGTAACATCAGACAATTAGACCTCAAGCTTTGGCTTCACTGAATTATATAAATACTTCTCTGCACAAATTGTGCTACACTTATACCTTCAGAACATAGCAAAAGTTTATAATACTTGTACCACCACACACACACACACACACACACACACACACACACACACAATTACTCCTCATCCTTTTTTTTTTTTTGAGGCACTGGGGTTGGAACTCAGGAATTTGTGCTTGCTAGGCAGGTGCTCTTACCACTTCAGTCACTCAGCCAGCCCAACTCTATAATCTGTCACCTCTACAAAGCCTGTGTGACCTCCTCCCTGGCTATTACCTAAGTCAGGTTGGATGTCACTCTTCATTATTCCCGTTATATGTAATACTATAACAATTAGTTTTGTAGTTTTTTTATTGAAACCTGACTATTCAAAGAGACACAACTACTTTAATTCAGGAACTATAGCATAGTCTCTTAAAAATTCCCAGCACTTAACATAGTGCCTAACTATGGTAAGAACTCAATGTTTGTGTTAAGTAAAGATATTCTTGGGCTGGGGTTGTAGTTCAGAGATACAGTGCTTGCCAGACGGTACAAGGCTCTGGGTTCAATCCCCAGCACTGCAAATAAGTAAATAAATTCTTAGTTTTCACAAATGCCTAACTACTTAAATTTTCATTTCTGATGGTAAGCATTTTGCAGTAGATACATTTTAATACATCGCCGTATGTGGAAAAGTGCTAATTTGACACTATTAAAATTACTTTAATAGAAAACCTCTGTGGACAAGATGCAACAGTTACATATTGCCCACCAGGAGGCATTAATGAAATTGGAAAGACTTGAGTAAGTGAGAGATTTACAAATGAAATGAATGCAATTTCAAAATGCAAAGTGAATTGTAAGTACTATTTTATAAGTCTACAATCTATCTTAAGTCTCTTATTTTCCTTAATAAATGGCAGAGTACTTAAGTTGGCCTTTTCTAAAAAGAGAAAATCTAGGATTTTTTTTTCCTAACTAACAACAACATTGTTTTGTTGTTGTTGTTGTTGTTAGTGTGTTAGCCTGACTTGTTTGAAGCTATTAACTTGCTTTCTAAATTATATCTGGGGTTTTTGTCTTTTATAGATGAGTGATACTATCTGCGCTCTTTTCTCAGATCAGTTAATCCTGCTAAAAATTTTCACTTCTCCAACAGAAGTGTTCGGTTTTGGACATAGTGGGAGAATCATTCAAATGCTATGATTTCTTGGTCTTTCTTATATAGGCAGATGCTCGTCAGTTTAGAGTGGGGTTATGCCCCGATAAATCCATTGTAAGTTGAAAATATTGTAAATGGAAAGGGTATTTAACACGCCTGATATAGTGAACTCCATAACGTAACTCTCAACACAGAGCACTGTGGAGATTGGTTGTTTGGCTCATGATCACATGGCTGATTGGGAGCTGCAGCTTGATGTCCAGCACCACCTATAGTAGCCTGAGAAAAGACCAAAATTTAAACTTGAAGTACAGTTCTACCAGATGTATATTGCCTTGCATCATTGTGGAACCATTGTAAATTTAGGGCCATGTGTATCAATTTTGAGCAGAAATAGTTTTAAAAAATCATTTCTAATTTGTTGATGTTTTTGAGGTTATCTTTTTCAGATGAGATCTTTTCTGACCTGTGCCTAGTTTTTTGGTTCTCTTTTTTTTTTTTTTTTTTTAAAGGGAACTGTAAGCTGAAAAGACTGGGGAAGAGTGGCAAATGCTCAAATTCATAGCATGGTAAAAGATACCATGAACCAGGTCAAAAAAAAGTAACAAACTGGTGAAAAACGCTGGTAGAGAATACTTGCAGCATATGTTGCAAAGCTTAAATAACTCTAATAACAAAGCCCACACAGTATCCCTAATATACAGAGAACTCTTAAAACCGAGAGGATGAAAAGGTGAAACAAGGAGAGAGGCTAGAAAGAAGGAATTTACAACAGAATGAAAACAAATGCATCAGACCAAAACTAAAATGAGACCATTCATGTGGAGAAGGTTTGAACATGTATAAGTGCTGTTACAAAGGACTGATAGATGAGAAGAATAGATGATGCAGCAGTAAGAGCTGTGATGTGATGAGAGACAGGTACGGGTGGAAAGATTGTGTTCAACCAGAGAAGGTATACTATGTCTATTTTATTAAGAGTGAAGTTGGATAGGGTAGGTGTATCTGGCTGAATGCATAGATTTGGTGGTAGAAAGTTGAAGGAATTCATTGGATATTTATTTTCTCTCAGTAGAAAGCAAACGAATTCTGTTTTAAACAGCTGTCATGAAAGTATCTAATTATTTCAGGGCAAAGATTTTGTTTTGGCCTTTCAAAGTCAAGAATTCGATAACATGTTATTTTATTCTATTTTGGGTGTGTTTAGTTCTGTTCCAGTTGAAGAGCAAGAAGAGTTCAAGCAACTTACAGATGATATTCAGGAGCTGCAGCAATCATTGAATCAGGAGTTTCGCCAAAAAACGGTATCTGTTGTGAAACCATGTAGTGGTGGGGAGGACATACCACTTTTAGTTACTAGAGCAATATACCCTCATAACAAACATATCTTCTCTCAACCATGAGGGCCATACTAGTTTGTGTTGGTGAAGCTCTGTGCAGTCTGCATGAATAGAAGTTTTAGGATTTTCCTGTGTCTAGTTCTGCTGTGCCCCTCAGCACTCTGGACACTGCATCAAGCCCTCATGGGTGCCTCAGGATATTTTACATTTGAAATAAAACGCTGTAACACTCAGCCTCTCTCATACTTCTTAAACTTAGCTTAAGATAGTTCACAGTTTAATGTTAGATCACATCATTTTCCCTTTATATCTTTATGAAACTGGGCTTTTGGCATTTGCTGTAATAAAAAGCAAGTACTGATCATTATGTGCAAATCATTATGAAAGAGGAAATGAGAGTTTCTGTGACCCATCTAATTCCAAGGTATGTGAGTGTATGCCGTGCTCAGTAGGTACACACATCTAATTATAAGTAGTTATTATTTAAGAATAAACTATAAATATTTTTCTTTTCAATTTCTATGTATTGTTTTTCAAAGCACTGCAACATTGTTAGGACAGAAATTATGCAGTTATTTGGACTTAACTCAGACATTTCTTTTGACTAAGGGGTTCTGTGAACAGAGAAAAGTTTGAGAATATCTGATCTAATTCTCTTAACTTCCTTTCTTACATTTATTTTATGGGAAAGCAATGAGTGGCTAAATTTTGTTGCTTTTTCTCTCAGATAGTGCTGCAAGAGGGAAATTCCCAAAAGAAATCAGACATCTCAGAGAAAACCAAGCGTTTGGTAAATGTCTTTCCTATTATCTAGCATTTAAAGTTTGAATAGACCGTGTGGAGGAGTATTTTAGCTGTGTATGTTATGAAATTAATGTTTCTCTATAATCTTTTTCCCTCAAAATGAAAATAGCTCTTTTCAACTTAAACACAGTGACTATTGTTTTTTGTTTTAAAAAGAAGAAAGCATTGAATTATGCAGAAAGTAAAAATCACCTGAAGGAAGGCTAACCACACAACTTGATAAATATCATAGATTGTTTCTCTAATGTGCATTTTTGTGTAATTTGGCATAAATGATATTATATTCAACATGTCTCAAACCTGATTTTTTTCCCCACTTGACAATACAGTATAAAGAGTTATGAAGACTTTCAAATGGATACTTGTATTAATGGCTAAATGTGGTCGGGTAATATTTAGTCCCTAATTGATAGACTTTCATATTCTAATTTTCTTGTATTAACATAACTATGTGTGTGCTATATATATGTACACATGCTAGCATATACATTTGTTCACCAAACGCTCTTTTTTCTTAGAATACATTTCTAAGTTCAGAATTGGGGGGCCAAAGGAAATGCACAATTAAAATTAACTCATGTTTCCATCCTGACTTGTAGAAAGATACTGATTTATATTCCCATCAGTGGAATATGAGTGTCCCTTTCCCTTGCTAAAATTAAATGTCTTTGGTTTTGTTTGTTTGTTTGTTTTATAGGGAAAAAAAATCTAATTTTAAGAGAATTCTTAAATACCCTTCTCTTTGATTTCCCAGAGGGTTACATTAACTTTCTTTTTTCCCAACTTTTTTCAGTTTTACTTTTTAAGAGATTGGGGTCTCCTACATTGCTCAGACTGGCCTTGAAACCTAGGCTCAAGGTTTTCCCTCAGTCTCCAAACAGCTGGGACTACAGATGTGTGCCACCACACCCAGCTTTTATTTTTCTTAATTTTATAAATATATGTAATTCATAAAAATTGTACATTTTCTTGGGGTACTATGTGATGTTTGATATATGTATATATTGTGTAATGTTCAAATCAGATTAGACATACCCATCTCAAACATCATTTCTTTATGGTGAAAGCATTCAGAATTATTCTAGCTTTTTGAAATATATAATACATAATTGTCATCTATGGTCACCCTATTGTGCACACCAGAACTTTTCGCTCCTTTCTTACTGTAACTTAGTACATATTGATCAATCTTTTGCCATTCTTCCCTTCCCCCTACTCTCCCAGCCTCTAGTAGCCTCTATTTTACTCTTAATTTCTATGAGATCGAGTCTTTTAGATTTAACACATGAATGAAATCATACAGTTCTTGTCTCTCTGTGCCTGACTTATTTCACTTATAATAACCTCCAGTTCCATCCATGTTGTCACAAATGATAGGGTTTCATTGTTTTCTTTATCCATTCATCAGTTGACAGATTATTTCTATTTCTTGGGTTTTGTGAATAATGCTATAATAAACCTGGGAGTTCAGATGTCTCTTCAGCATGTTGATTTTTTTTTTTTTGATTGGGGGGAGGGTGATATTTTGGTTTGAACTCAGAACCTTATGCTTGATTGGCAGGTGGTCTACCACTTGAGCTATTCTGCCAGCAGTGTGCTGATTTTATCTTTTGGATATGTACCCAGAAGTGGTACTACTAGATCATCTGATAGTTATATTTTTAATTTTGAGGGAACCTTCACAGTGTTTTCCATACTAGTTGTACTAATTGACATTCCCTCCAGCAGTGTGCAGGGGTTCCCTTTTCCCCATATCCTCACCAGCACTTCTGTCTTTTTGATAATAGCCATTTTTGCTAGACTAAGGCAATATCTCATTGTGGTTTTGATTTGCATTTCCCTGATGATTGGTGATGTGTAACATTTTTTTCATATACCTTTTGATCATTTATGGGTTTTTTTGAGAAATGTCTAATTGCCCACTTTTATTGGTTTATGTGTTTTTTGCAATTGAGTTTCTATGGTTCCTTCTATATTATGGATATTAACCCCTTTTCAGGTATATATTTGCAAATATCTTCTGTCATTCTATAGGTAGTTTCTTCACTTTGTTGATTGTTTCCTTTGCTATGTAGAAGCTTTTAGTTCATGTAATCCCATTTGTCCACTTTTGCTGTTGTATCCTGTGACTTGGGGACAGTGTCTTGAAGTGTTTCCCTTATGTTTTCTTCTAGTAGTTTCATTCACTTTTGAAATTCAGAAGAAAGGAATGTGTTTTGATACAAGCATGTATTGAGCACCTTCTCAGTGCTATTACTTTGTTTGGGTACTGGGAGAACAAAGGTAACTTCAAGACTCCAAGCCACTCAGTTAATTTCTAAACACATTAAATGCATAATTATAGTGTTGCATGTATGATAATTGCACTGTTTACATAAGAAACATAGAGGAGATGGGAGATTTTTAAGGTTCAATAGAAATTCGGCAGGCAAACAGGAGCAGGGTGGTGTGGTACTTATGGAGAACCCAGCTGATTACAGAAATATCTTGTAAGGCCTTGAATGCCATGTGCTTGCTCTTTGGCCTGTAGACAGCTGTGAGGAATTAATCAGGCTAGTGATGTGGTCAGAATTTAATTTTACCTCCACCACAGCAAACATAAACCTAATTTGTTTCCTATTATTGAAATGGCAAGTCACCAATTTTATTATCATACCTAATTAATGTTCCTCAACAGAATGAACTAAAATTGTCACTGGTTTCTTTGAAAGAAGTACAAGAGAGTTTAAAAACAAAAATTGTGGATTCTCCAGAGAAGGTAAAGAATTATAAAGAAAAAATGAAGGATACAGTCCAGAAGCTTAAAAATTCCAGGGTGAGTTTCCTCTTATTTTAATGCTTTCCCTTTCTCCTTTTAGCAAATTCTTCTTTAATGATGTGTAAATTTTCTGCTTTCTGAATTATCTATACTTCTTTTTCTCTTTCATTTTTTTGACCTTGTCTCTAATACATAGTTCTTCTCCAAAGTGGGTATGGTCAAAAGAAACACAATTTCAAGACATTTGTTCTATTATGCTACAGAGTTTTGAGGCTTTGCTCTGGGAGAGCAAAACAGAAATGCTCTGTCCTCATGAGATTGAATTACTTTATTACAGAGAAAAAAGGTATTAAACAATTTACAAACAGGTATATAATTACAAATTACAGTACGTACTATGAAAAAATATGGGTGTGTGTATGTCAGGGCAGAGAGTACATGAGAAATCTGTACCTTATCAATTTTGCTATAAAATTGCTATGAAAATTTAGATCCATTTTTTAAAGTAGCACTAAAAACGGAAAAAGTATAAGATGCGTTGAAAAAATAAAATGGGGAAACTCAGTTTAGTATTATGGAAATCAGGTCGGAGAGGGAAGGTAGAGGAAATTTGTGGTAACAGCTGCAGGATGAGCAGGTTATCCCAGTAATGATATGTGCAAGAGCATTCAAAGCAGAAGATCCGTGAGGGTGAGGTCATGGGTTACTGTGGGAGATAGAATGAGGTGGGGGATGGTGGGGGACAAAACTAGAAGTGGGTAGACAATTTAACATTCTTTTAGAGCCATATTTTTAAACTGGTTATTAATAGAAGTTCTAGTTTATTAAGTTTGTTACCCAAGTCATTCCTGATAATCAAAATAATACAAAAATCATCAGAACAGAAATGGGAGCCTAGAAATAGATTCACATATTTATAGGACTGGAACAAGCATGGAGTGTGATAGAGGTTTGGGTTTTTTGTTGTTGTTGTTCTTCTTCTTTTGTTTTCTTCTGATTTTGCTTTTTGTTGTTTTTTGGCCAGGCTCTCACTATGTATCTGTGTACCCAGGCTGGCCTTGAACTTGTGATTCTCCTGCATCAGCCTCCCTGAGTATTGAGAATACAGATGTGCACCACCTTACCCAACTAGTTTATTTTGAAGTTGGGGGTCTCACAAACTATTTGCCCAGGGTTGGCCTCAAACTGCAGTTCTCTAGATCTCAGCCTCCCAAGTAGCTAGGATTACAGGTGTGAGCAACTGGGCACTCAACTTAGATGTTTTAAAATTAAGATTGCAGTCCAAAAACTAGAGAGAAAAATAGACCTTTTCAAACATACTTAATGGACATGACAAGTAAAGGGATTATATCCATGATATGCAGACTATTTACAAATTAGGCGAAAAAAGACAACTGAAAAATGAACTATAATATGATTAGGCCTTTTGCTGAAGAGAAATCAAACTGGTCAATAAGGTAAGGCAAGAAGTAGGCTGGTGAGAAAAAGGGAAGAAAGCTTTTATTATGTAGTTGTAGTAAATGTTTGTTTTGTAATTTTAGAAGAGGAATTTCTTTTTAAAGAGTTAGTGGTGGCGAAAGTGAATAGGAGGACTGTAAGTGGGCTGTTCTGGAGTAATCAAGTAGTTTGAGAATTAGCAGAATGAACTTTTTTTTTTTTGGTGGTGCTGGGGGATTGAACCTAAGATCTTCCACATGTTAGGCAAGCAGTTTACCACTAAGCAGTGTCCCCAGCCAGAATGAACTCTTTCTTCCTAGCACCACGGACAACCTTTGGAAAGTGCAATAGCAAGTGGTTTAGTAAAATTGTTGCAGTTTTCCTTTGTTTGAGGATATTGGCAATTAAGAAGCATAATTATATGTGCTTAGACACATGTCAGTAATAGTGCTTTGTTACTGGCCTAGAGACTTAATTGTTCTCTGCTCTTAAGCTTTCTGTATTAAATGCAGAAATTATTCAAGAGCAAACAAATTGACATTATTGCAGTTTCAAAAAGGAGAATATGACTGTGGGCGCTTGTTTTTTTTTTTTCTTTCAAAGCAAGAAGTGATGGAGAAGTATGAAATCTATAGAGACTCAGTTGACAGCCTGCCTTCATGTCAGCTGGAGGTGCAGTTATATCAAAAGAAAATACAGGACCTTGCAGATAATAGGGAAAAATTAACCAGTATCTTAAAAGAGGTTTGTATTGTGTAGAATTTTTATGTCTTTATTGTGTTATATCTTATAGTTCCTTGGATTTGCTTTCATTTTTTTTGTTACTATTTTCCAGAAGAAAAACAGGATTATTCTACAGTATAATAGTGAGGTAATATATGCTAGGAAATAAGACACTTTTCTTTTTAAACATGTTTATTAGCCAAGACCTATTTTAATCTTCACATGAAATGAATAAATAAATTAACATGGCACATTGCCATGTGTGGTTTGGAAAATAGTAATGGATATTTAAACTTGTTCTAACAGTTGGAAATGATCTTATATAATCAGTATTCATAAAGTCTCAATCTAGTGCCTGACAGTATATCTAGGATTTATAAAGACATTTAAAGTTTATATCATAGTCCTTGCCCTTAATAATGAGAACTAATGTCATTTAAGTTTCTCAGTGTAGAAGTTTAAAATCTTTTTTAAAAATTTTATTAGCATATAATCAATGTACAGGGGGATAGATACATTGTGATATTTAGATAAGTGCTTACAATATATCTTAGGTTTATCCCTTCTATCATTCTCCCTCTTCCCCTCCCCCCTTCTTAAAACAATTTCAACAGGCTTCATTTTTCTATTTTCATATATGAATATAAAATACAACTATTATATTCACCCTCATTCTGCCTTTCCTTATGGCCACCCATCTCCCATTGGTACCCACCCCTGGAAAAGACCTATAAAATCTTTTTGGACTTCTGAACTTTATCATCTTAATTTAGACCATTCTCTCAGGATTGCTGACATATTTGATAAAAGATTTCCTTTTTGACAGAAGTATGGGTTAGAAGGTGAATTGTTGGAAGTACTCTTTCTCCACTACATTGCACTTAGTCCCCTTTATCTGCCATCAAGAGTCACCAAGAATTAGATCTGCTTTTAATTTTTTCTGAGGTCAACTCTTTTCTCTTTGTTCCTAATAGCTTGTTTCAAACCCCACACCCCTCAACTGTAGCCTCTTAGCTGATTCTCTTCATATGTCTTCTCCTCTCATTCTTGCTGACAGAATAACATGATAAAAACATCTCCCCAGTTGTCATGGTCTTTCTCAGTACCCCTGGTACTTTCCTCTTGTCCCCTCTGTACAATCTGCATTTTTCTGCTGGGTTTTCAGGGATTAAATAGTTGTATCCATTTCAAAATTGCATTTTATTATAGCTTGTCCTAGAAAATACCCTTTCATGTTGTTTATCAATCCTAAGTAGTTGTTTTTAAATATTTCTCATAAAATGCAGAGCCTGAACTTGGAGGACCAAATTGAAAGTGATCATTCAGAACTAAAGAAACTGAAGACTGAAGAAAATTCATTCAAAAGACTGATGATTGTGAAGAAGGAAAAACTTGCCACAGCCCAATTCAAAATTAATAAGAAGCACGAGGATGTTAAGCAATACAAACGAACAGTAATTGAGTATGAATTTATTTTCAACTTTAGTGTATTAGAAAATAATTAGGAAAAGCTAATACATTTTTCTCCTCAGAATTTCCAAACTGCTATATTTGCAAAAAGATATTCCTGCTTTAGGTGACTAAAAACGTTAAGTTTTGAAATTTATCATGCTCTGTCTACATTTAGCTACTAGTATTTTTTTTTTTCTTCTTATCCAATTCCTTTGTATTATTCTTCAAAAGGTTTCTGGTGTTACTGTTTATGTCAGTGCACTTGACAGACAGTGGTCTAGAGTTACATTAGAATGAATCAACTGATCTCTCTTAGAGTACAGTGGATCCCTTGAATTAATAGCATCCATTTTGAGAATAGGTCTTATTTTTGTTATCCAGTAAGAAGTAATACTTTGCTTTTTTTTTTTTTTTTGCCAGTATGTTGGAGTAGGGTCTTTTTTCCATTAGTTCTGAGAACGTGTTTTTACAATATATACCACAGATAGGTCTAGGATGTCATTTTTAGGGACTCCTAAAAATGGCATTAGGGACCTTCTAAGTATTTCCTTTGCACCTTGTCATGCAAATGAAAGAAAAGGGCAGAACCTAAGGATTTTGTATTTGTTGCCAAACTATTTTTCAGAAGAGATGTACTGATTCGCACTCCCACTAACAGTACATAAATAAGCATAACTGAGGAAATACAGCTTAAGGTCTTCTTTGTGAAGAGTAGCTTTGAGAGCTGGGGGTGTAGCTCAGTGGTAGAGCATTTACCTAGCACTAACAATCCCTACATATGTTCCCCACCACTGGCAAAAGAAAGAATAGCTCTTGGATGAAAGCGCTTACTGTATGCTCTGATGTGCCAATAGCAGCACACTTTGGGATTTTCATCTATTTGCTTTTATATCTTGAGAAGAATTTTAAGTTTGTCAAGCAAATACTGACACATCACTTTGAAATCAAAATTAGAGTTAAGTGTTTGCCTTTTAAAATTCGTAAGAGGTGTTACCTCAGCTGTCTATTTTCCTTTAGGGATTGCAATAAAGTTCAAGAAAAAAGAGGTGCTGTCTTTGAGCGAGTAACCACAATTAATCAAGAAATCCAAAAAATTAAATTTGGGATTCAGCAACTAAAAGATGCCACTGAAAGGGAGAAACTGAAGTCCCAGGTGAGAATGTGTTCATAGAAATTCATTTTCAGATAATTTCATGCACTTAAAATATAAATTATGTCCTCTTTATTAAGAAGAATTTTGTTACTTCTGTGGAGTAGAAATTGACTCCACAGAAGTATAACACCTTTTCGGTTATCCTTGTATAGTTTGCATAAAAATCTCCATGTCTTTCCTCTTCCTTGCCTTTTTACCCTGATAACACAAAGCAAAATATCATTCTTTATAGTGAAAGTAGTTGCTTAATAAAGGTTTTGAATTTATTTGGTAAATGGACTTGGATAGTGACTTTAAGTAACGTCCTCTAAAAACTTTCTGTATTTTTTTTGTAATAGAAGGGTCTCAAAAGTATTTTCTAGCATTAATGGTAAGTGTATTTGTGTTGTTAATTGGGGGAGCTTAGATTGGTCCCTTTGTGTTATGAAACTTCTAATATCCTTATTATAATTATCTAAAATTACTTAATAAATCTACTACTTGCTTATTTTGAGTATATTTCTCCATCTCTACCTTTTTTCTTACCTCCTAAAAATGTCAGAAAAGGTAAGATTATCCACGGTGCCTCTTTTAGAATTAAGGCTTTTCACAAATTGGGTTTGTATGGTGGAAGGTAGTGACAGCAAGTGTTTAGGTATCAAATATGAGTGTGCTTCAGAAACTTTTATATAAGGTATCAGATGAATTAAGGGAGAAAAGGAGGCCAAGGGATTGTGCATACTAAATGGATATTTTTAGCAACTTCCAGTAGAGCAGTTTGTATAGTTGTTTTGGTAGGAGAATTTTGAAGATATAAATCAAGCTGGTATCTTCATGAAGAGAATGGAGGCATAATAAATGCATTAGGAATAGACAACTTGCTTGAGATACTGGCAGTTGAAAGATAGAGACAGGTAAACATTTTATGTTTGACATTATAATCTCATTTTGGAAGATGAAACATTCCAGATGCCTGTTCTCAGTCCAAGATTATTTATTAGTGAAACTGTTATCTTAATTCATGATTTTACAGCTTTTAGGTTTTATTTCAACCTAACTTCCTAAAATATCAAGGTCAATTAAATCCTCATCCTTTTTCAGTGTTTGGTGACACCTGCAAATTTGATCAACATGTCTTTTTCACCAAGATAAAAATGTTAAGTAGAACTGGGCTCTTTGTTGCTTTGTATTTTTTTTTTCTTCACAGTAGCAGAGAATTATTGATTAACTTGCTAAGTTGTTCTGACCTACCTTTACCCAGACTACATTGTGATAGCCATTTGTTCTACAGTGGCATGGAAACATCTGTAGACACTTTGGTGAAGTCAGATCACTTTTTGTCAAAGAATTCTCTTTAGCTCCATAATCATCTTCTGTGAAAGGAAAAAAAGGATGTGAACACTGTCACCTTGTTTGTGCAGTTCTGTTGGATACTTGTTATCGCCATATCCCTTTTTCATGAAATATTCTTGTGCAAGGATAATTCCTCCCACTTGCAATTTCAGTCACTGTCTTTATTTGGATAGCTCTCAAAAACCTGTTTCCTGTTCTGGCCGCTAACAACAAAAGTAACATTTATACTACATCTGCCCTCTTCTCTACTCTCTTCTTTCCCCTCCCCATTTCTACTTTTCATTCCATTTCTTCATCTTTCTCTACGGCATCATCATTTTCTATCAAAGAATTCAGATTTTGGACTTGCATTAGTCAATCCTGACCCTCAGACTCACCAAATCAATGTCATGACTTTTAAATCAATGACACTATTCATAACCATCCATTTGTATTTATACATTTATCACATAATCTTGTTAGACTCATAAGTTGCAGCAAAACTTGCTAAATTTCTTCCTTCATTATAATTTTCTTGCATCAAATCTTCCCTGAATACTATGTACTACCAGATTTGTCTTGCTAAAACATCACTCTAAATATTATTCTTTCTTGTTTAAGATATGACCTTCTTGTTTTCCTGCAGTTTGTGGATTCATTCCTAACAAATGCATTGCCTAAAATTTTCAGTCAGTATTTCAATAAACATCCTACATATTTACTAATTTCCAGGCATTGCTTTTGACTTAAGGAGTAAGCTGTATGTAAACCAAGAAGACATGATCACTGCCTCTGAGACCTTCAGAGTTTTGTATCTAAGCTTAATCATTTCTATTTAAGGTTCAATATTATCTCTTCCATATTACTTTCTCCTACTCCTTTCAGGAATCTTTGGTTTCTGTCCTTTCTCAAATACTATAGCAGCATTAGTCTATTCCAAATTATTTGGATTGGTGCTGTCCAGTTGAGTAGCTAACTAGCAACATGTGGTTATTTATAATGACATTAATTATAATGAAATAAAATTTAAAACTTAGTTCCTCATTTTCACTAGCTATATTTCAAGCACTCAGTGTCTACTCTGGTCTGGTTATGTTTTCCTTCAGGGTAGAAAACATTGTATCTTGTGTTATTTATAGTGCTATTTGTAGAGAGTACTCAATAATAATATTTGGTTGATGAATTAAAATACATATTTGTGAGACTAATTGTGACACTGGCTGTAGAACTCCATGGATATTGTATAATCTTAAATTTCTCTGATTTGAAAAATCAGAAGATTTGAAAAATCAGAAGCAGAGATGAGGATGATCACGGTTAAAGACCAGCCCAGGCAAAAAGCAAGACCCTATCTCAAAAACACCCAGTATAAATGAAGGTTGGCAGAGTAGCACAAGTGGTAGAGCGCCTACTTAGGAAGCTTGAGCAAACCTTGGTACTGCCAAAATAAAAAAGGCAGTTGGACCAATGCTGTCCAATAGAACCTCAGTAATGGGATGTTCTTCTAGACTGTTCAGTACTGTATCCACTAGGCACACATGACCATTGAGCCCTTGAGAAGTGTCTAGTGTGACTGAGAAACTGAATTTTGAATTTAACTTAAATTTTGTTAAATTTAAATAACCATAAGTGACTACTAATAACCATATTACTAGATTTTTTTACTTTTGTGTGTATGTGTCCAATGTACCACTTGAGCTACATCCCCAGCCCTAGACTCCAATTTTAAGAATATTTACCTTCAATAAGCCATCATAGTAAGACTCACTTACTATGAATTATTGTGAGCTAGTATTATAAAGTTCCACTTGTAGAACTGGGCTTTACTGTTTCCTTCATTTATTGTATCTCCTTCTACTTGACTTGCTCCTCCTTCAGAGTGTGTTTATTCTCAGGAGAAAAGTGTTCCTTTCTTTGGGTGTGTGGAAATAGTTGGCTCATTTATTTACAGATTGTAGGTCTTTATTTAGCCACACTTAGTTTTAATAGTTTCTCACAAGTAATATCTTCCTACCAAATTTATTCAGCTTTCCTTTTAGTATGAATAAACATGTACTCCAATGGAACTAGCAACTTAAATTGATCTGTAGCTGCTGAATGCACTGATTTTTTTTTTAATGGCATTCAGATTAGCTAGGAATTAATTCACCTTGTTTTCCCTGCAAGATTTAAGAAATAAAGCTTTCAGAATTTTTTAATTTTTTTCATAATGGTTCATATCTATCATACTTGCAGTTATTTGATAACAACTTAGAACTTAGAAATCTAAACACATTCTATTTTGTATCAGGATTTAACAACCATGTTTGGATTTAATAACCACATTTCCGGAGATTATTTGATTTTAAATGTGTGCGTATATATACATGTATGCATAAATATATTTACATATGTATATATAACTATATATGCTTAATCTGGAGTGATAGTTCTCAAACTTACATAAGTAGCAGAGGTGCTAGAAATAGGCTTTTCTCGAACTCTGTATATACACATTGTATTGAATTGTAATCTATGAAATTTATTCAAAAGCAGATAATATCTAAACAATAATTTAAGCAAAGATATATAGTAGACAGATAGATAGGTTTAGAACAAATTCAATAGGAGATACTTAAAACTGAGAGCATTATATCAATTTACTGCTTTTCTTACCCCATTGGAAAAAGGCCTGCTTTTTTATTCTAGTAAGGAACACATCCTGTAACCTTGTAGAACACCACTGTTGATTGTATCATGATTTGATATTTTTGTGCTTTGATCATTTTTTTTTATTTAAGGAAAATGAATAATAAAAGATCAGTATTAAATTTGAGAAATATCAAACAGAAGAAAAGGTACACAGGCTAATTTGTTTCTTATTTTATTCAGTCTATATAAAACTGGCTCTGCTTACTTCTTGTTTAGTATTAGGACATCCATCTATGCTTGTATGGAAACTCATTGCTTATAGTAGAAGTACTTGATGAGTTTATTAAAACAATTCTAAGAGTATTATTTTTCATTCTTACAGATTGCTTATGTCTATTTGAATATCTTTTACACAATGGGTAGAGGTTATGATTATCCACAGTAATTAGGTATTTTCTGTGTGTCACATGGAAAGCTCCATAGGAAAAGTTTTTTTCTTTGGTTAATATTTGTTCTTAATGTCTTAGAATCTAGGCCATTGTGACATGTCTCTGCTTTTTTTTTTTCCTAAGTAGTAGGCTTTTTTTATTTTTACAACCTATATAAACAATTCTGTTTATACAACCTACAGAATCAATTTTTAGTAAGAGTGGACATACACTTGCATGTACGTATGCATAAATATTTAGGCTTTAGCATACGATTGATAAATATGAATGGAACTTGGAGTTCTCGTAACTCATTTTTAGACTAGGTTGTTACATGGAATAATTCTTACTGTTTCATTTTCCATTTAGGAAATATTTGTGAACTTGAAAACTGCCTTGGAGAAATACCACGAAGGCATTGAAAAGGCAGCAGAGGAGTGCTATGCCAGGATAGATGAGAGAACAGCTGAACTGAAGAAGAGGATGTTCAGAATGTCAGCCTGATTGATGCAGATAACAAATCTTTTTCTAGATGGCTTGCTGTTTTTTAATTTCTACTCGGGAAGGGAATAGTTAAACTGAAGCTAGTGAACATATCAGAAATATCAAGTAATGTTGATTCAGTCAGTTTTTATAGAACCTCATAAGTGGTCATTTTATAAGTCTTGCATTTAAGGTAGACTTTTGCTAATTTATAATTAAAATAACTTGCGCAACTTTCCATGTCTCTGTTATTCGTGTACTGGTTGGAGCAAAACAGAAATAGTTACTTTTGAAATATGTTTTTTCTGTTGGTTTTATGGTTTCAAACTCATGATCCTTTCCATCTCTACTTCTTGAGTACCAGTACTATAGTGGTGCCACCTTGCCTAACTATACCGCACTATCTAACGCAGTTATTTGAAAGAGGAAGTTTGAGTGTAGTAATCCATTACTTCTTTGATGCTGTTGGCATTTTTCTGAAAAAAGAAATGAGTTGAAGCATGTGAAGTGATTAGAATAGTGCCTGGCACATGATAGTCACTTGGTGCTCATCACCCATTACTGTTTAGAGGCACAGAAGTTCTCAGCACTTTCCTCTTTGTCAGAGATAACTAACCACATAGGAACCAGGTTTTCAGTAAGAAGAAAAGCCTTGGAATAGGTGCGAAATAGTGTCTAGGGAGGAATGGATGGGGATGCAAAATTGAGCTATTCCCTTGTCCTTTCCTTGCTTCTCTTTAACTAGTTATGACTTTTAGTGCATACAAAAGTCTGCTTGTGAGTCTAGATAACAGGTGTAAACATGACCAAATCTCTCATGTTTAAAGAAAACTTAGCCCTCATGGACCTATCCACACAAGTAGCCACTGGTTTGTTGTTGTTGTTATTGTTGTTGTTCTTTCTCAAAGTTCTGAAAACCTGTTCTCTACTTGAGTCTTTCCTACTAATCCTCTGAATTTCTAAGGTCAGCAAAAAGTACCTAGTTATTAAAGTTCCATGGATACTGTTTAATCTTCATCTTCCTTAAAGTCTACCTGTCCAGTGCTTTTTTTCATTTGTCCCATTCTCTGTTCACCACTAAATGTTTGAGTTCTAGCCTTCTGTCTTGACCCTCTTCATCACAACCTCTTATTTTCCTCCTTGAAAATTTATAAATACCCCTGGCTTCAATTTTGAATTAAACATACCTACAGATAAACATATATAATGTTAGTCTATTCATGTGCATTTTGCTTCTCTTAAGACTAATAGACTGCTTCAGAATAATATTTTACATGCATGAAATAAAATATAGAAATGAGAAGAGAAACCAATTAAATTCAAATACAATTATCAAATAGTTAAGAACATATTGTGAAGAGTATCAGTAACTACACTTTTGCCCATGTTGGAAAAGAAGCCATTTACTTTTTCTCTTATGCCATTACATCTCACTCCCTTATATCTATTCAATTAGCAAGAACCACAGACGAATGTAACCCAAATCTCCCTATCATGTCTCCTTTGCTCATGTTCTAGTTTGTATCTTCACCATTTCTTACCTGATAATCTGGTGGTAATCCTCAATTCCCATCACCTCTACGCAGGCATTACAGTACAGTATTCTAATATGCAAATTAGATTATGTCATTAATATATTTTAGATCTGGAACATCCCCAACATGTGAAAGGCTTGGTTCCCGGCTTGGTACTATTTGAAGTGGTAGAAACTTTAAGAGGTAAGCCTAATGGGAAGTCTTCCAGTCATTGGGAGCATGCACTAGAGGGACTAGTGGGACCCCCACCTCTTCCTTTTTCTCTTTTTTCCCACTCTAGCCTTGAGATGAATAGTTTGCTGCATCTCTCCGCCATGATGTGTTGCCTCACTGGGCCCAAAGCAGCAGGGCCAATCAGTCATGAACTGAAAACTCCAACTAAAATAAATCTTCCTTATAAGTCGATTTTCTCAGGCATTTTATTGTAATAACTCAATGCTGACTAACCACAGTCTGATGTATGCAAAATTTTTTGGCTTTTCAAACTACCCTGCTAGGATGCCATAGTGAACTCTCAGGGAACCATGGAATATTTTAAATTTCCAAAGGATGCAGCAACACTTAGTAACTGTCAGATACCACTGCAAACTATTAGCTCAAGGTAGTACAGAGTTTCAATGCTAGACTGCTCTGCATTCCTGTCAATCAAATGTCTTTGTGAAGGTGGGCTTTTGGCATTCGCTGTGATAAAAAGCAAGTATCAGCTAGGTGTGGTAGTGTGTATACACCTTTGTCCTAGCGCTCCAGAGGCTACACAGGAGAATCATGAATTTGAGGCCAGCGTGGGCTGTATAAGGAGCTCCTGTCTCAAAAAACAAGAAAAGAAATAGGTATCATCTGAAATTCATGGGACAGACTTTGGGAAATTGTAATATCCAATAAGCACAGACATCCAATTACTAATTGGTCATTTAAGAGTAGAATAAGGGGGAGTGAGGGGAGGGATAGGGGGCAGAGGGGAGAAATGGCCCAAACAATATATGCACATATGAATAAATGAATAAAAAAAGTAAAATAAAAATACTCTTTCAGTTTGTATTTTTCTTAAGTACACATTGTTAAGATGTAAATGCCTATTAAGGTTTTTGGACTTGATTACTTAATAAACAGACCTGTTAAGTACTTTTTCTTGGGACTTTCACTTAAGGATAAAGTAAACTTGGATGAGTTTCAAGACCATAATCCATACTGTTGCCTTTTTTTCTTACCATTTCTTATTTGAACTTTCTCCTTTAGTTTCTTAGCACTTCACACTTCCATGTGTTTATATACTTCTTCCCTTAGTTTATAAGATCTTTCCTTTGTTTAACTGGAAAATACTTGTTTTTCAGCTTTTCCTTTTTTAAAAATTATTTTCAGTATCATTTGTATTTTTGTATTGTAGGTTTTTTTAATACGTTCTCCATCTGGCTGTACTCTGTTTCTTGAGGCTGGTGACTACATCTGTGCTAGTATTTCTAGTCTAACATGGTCCATTTAAGTGACTGGTTGTCATTTAAATGCTTACTTAAGGAATAGCCATTTTTCTCTTCTCTGATTAAATAATACAGCCATTGGGGCCAGGTTTATCTTAATCTAGCAAGAAACTGTTATGCATTTTTTCACACCAAATATCAACCTATGTTCTGGAGGCTTGCTATTTCTACTCATCTATTTTTGCCCCCAAACAAGAAAAGCTTAATCAAGAGGCCTTCAGTACAATCCACTAAAACCTATACTTGACTGTTTTTTATTAAAGAATTATAAACTTTAGAAGTTTTCCCCAGAGCCTTCTTGAAAGAGACTGTTTGAGCCATCTAACCTTTTATATAAATATAGAGAAATTAATACTCTGAAGAAGCAAATGTCATCACGTGCTTGTGGCATGTGCTGAGGCTGACCTCAAAGAAAATGCTGTGCAGCCACAGACCTCAGTTATCTTTTATGAATTCAGCTACTTAGCTATATGTAGAGCAAATATTTAATTTCAAGTTCAACTGACATATTTCAAGAAGCTAATCCATTTTATGACAAAGCAAGGGAAATTGAAATATGCACCTCGCAGGCCGAAGTTAATACATCTGATTTTAGTTTAACGGGATGTTTCCTATTTTTAGTAAGGCCAGAAAAGTTTTATATGAAATTCCATTTCAAATTCAGGGTCTGCCACCTATTTCAATTAAGTTGGTACTCTGCCTATGATTGAAATATGCTTCTCATCTTTCTATCCATATTGCCACCAGGGGGCATAACACAACTTGCATAACCAATGCTAAAATAGCTAGGAATTTTCAGGTTTGAAATATAAAAGCTGAAAATTTAAAGTGATATAACAACTCAAAAAAGAAAAGCGTCCAAAAGAACTCAAGAGACAATCTGTGGTTAAAACAGGTTCCGAATATTTTTTAATTATTTGAAAATTTTGCTATGACTCTTAAACCTTCAATTCTGAATTTATGTTTATCTTATAAAAATTATTGTATCTAAGCTATTTTCTTAGTAATTGGTTCTGGGTTTTTAGCCTAGATTCTGTTCAACTCTTAAAAAATTGAATTTTCCTGAGCGAAGAATTTGAGATACCATACAAGGAGCAAGCCACTTAGGAAATGGATTGAAAGTGCCATCTGGCATTGATATCTCAATGTGATATTCTTTTCTTCTGCTAACACTGTCAGTCTACCAACAACACCTCCTCAACTCCATTCTTACTGCCACCACCTAGATATCTCTAAAAGACATATTTGATTATCTCTATACAGTGCTCCACAAATCTTTGATGGCAACCCAAGAAAGAAACTCCTGTGTGATTAAGAGCATAAACTACAATCAGTCCTCATATTCCTTCCTATAAAATGGGAATAACATGTTTTAAGCACATAAGGATTGAGGGATTTTTGGAAATCATTTAACACAGTGTCCGTCACATAGATAATACCCAAATGGTACCAGTTTTGTTATAGGTAAAACTGATTAGCTTCCTCTGAGGGGAAATTTGATCATTCTATCTTCTATATTAGTTCTTTTACAAGCCTTTGCACAGAGTCGATGATCAATAAATGTTTGCTGAATCAAAGAATCTAGTCTGCGTGACTGAAATGGGCACAAGACCCTTAAGCAAATAATTTTTAGAAAAAGAAATCAGCATTGTGTTTTTAATGCAAAGAACACAGGTGATGGAAGGTTTTATCCTACTGCAGGAAAAACAGCAGGTACTGTCAGAAAAAATGCAGACTTTCCTTGGCTCCACAGGGTGTCACTGCTGCCTCCTGGTTGAGCATAGGTGTGAGGCTAACATGGCCTTAAAAGGATTTTGTGGGTTCATCAGAATCACCTGGAAGACCAAAACAGATTACTACCCCCAAAGTTTTCAATTCAGTAGGTCTGGGGGAGGGCTCTAAGATTTGCGTTTCCACCAAGTTTCCAAGTGAAGCTGAAGCCTCTGGTTCAGCGATCACATTTTAGAGAACCATCACATTCCAGAAATACACCACAGCTGGGGTTGTGTTTGTTCACAGATGATAGCAGCACTTCTCAAACTTTAATGTGCTTACAAGTCACCAGAAGATCTGCTAACACAGACTCAGACTCAGTAAGTCTGAGTGGGACTGGAGCATGCATTTCTAAACAGCCTCTAGTTGGCAGGGATGCTCCTGGAGCCAGAGCCCCTACTGAGTAACAAAATTCCTTCACATCACCAAGGTCTTTGCCCCTCAAGACTGAGGTGATGCATGTAAAATGCTTGCCACATCACCCACAGCAGAGACAAGCACTTTGGTTAATGTTAGTAATTATTATGATGAGATAGATGTTTGGTCCCAATGGTTAAGAATGTGGGTTTTTAATGTACAACGTAAGCCTATTTGGAATTGTTGCAATGACTCCACCTACCTGTACAATGAATATATACTCATAAAAATGAAAAAAATTCAAAAAATAATGTTTTTTATTGCTGTGCCGAGTGTACACTGTGGCATTTACAAAATTTCTTACAATATGTCAAATATATCATGCTTGAATTCACCCCCTCCATAATTTCTCCTTTATACCCCTCTCCCTGCCATTCCTGGAATAGTTTCAACAGGTCTTATTTTTCCATTTACACACATGTGTATGCAGTAATTGCACTATATTCACCCTTTCCCCACATCCTCCCCCTCCCACTGGTACTAACCCCTACACCCCAAGCCCCTCCCCCTGGAGAATGAGTTTTTGAGAGACACCTTTAAATTCCATGTTTGCCTCACTAGTTTGTGAACTGGGGCATCATATATAATGGCATTGAGACTTACCTCATTTTCAAGTTGTAGAGTTGGTAGTCTTTACTTCACAAGGTCATTGTAAGGATTAGATAAATAATAAGAGTAATCTACCTAGCACTTTTTGCTATTATTGCTAGTAAAACCCAAGACATAGAGCTGGGAGAAATAGTTGTGGCAGGTATTATGTGAGCTTCTACAGTTTAAAAGATGTAGAGTCTTACCGGAAAAAAACAAACAAACAAAAATCTATCTCATACAATTTCTGAGGGTCAAGGAATGTAGGAGCAACTTAGCTGTGTAGTACTGGTTTTAAGAGCTTTCATGAGCCTGCAGCCAATGTGTCGGGGGCTATAGCTGTCTGGAGGCTTGGCTAGGACTGCTCCCAAGGTGACTCAATCAAATGACTTGGCAAATGGTCTCAGTTCCTGCTGACTGTTCTTGGGGGGGCCTCCGTTCCTCACCACATGGGCTTCCTAGGGCTGCTAGACATGATATACATGTATGTAGGTGTGTACAGATAAATAGATGGGCAGACGGTAGATGATAGATAGATAGATAGATGCTAGATAAAGAATCCAAGATGGAAGCCATGACATCTTTTATCTGATCTTAGAAGTGGTATGCCATCACGTCTACAACGCTTTACTGACCACATATGCCAATCCGATACACTGTGGTTAGTGTGCTCTGAAGGGACTGCATAAAGACATGAACACTGTTTTAGTCCACTTTTCATTGCTATAACAATATAACCTAGGCGGAGTTCTTTATAAAGAAAAGAGTTTTAATTCATTCATAGTTCTGGGGATTCTGAGAGCTCAGCACCAGCATCTGTGTGGCTTTTGGTGAGTGCCTCATAGTAGATGGCATGCAGAAGAGGCTTTGTGGAGGGACAGGAAGCCAGAGAGCAGGGAGGAGCCACTCTTGCTCTTTTACAATAACTCACTGTAAGTAACTGACTAGAGTCCCACAAGAACTACATTAATCCCTTTCCTGGGTGATTAGGACCATTTCATACAGGTTCCACCACCTCTGAATGTTGCCATGAAGTTGCCAGCACATGACCCCCTGGGAGACATATTGGAACTGGACCTAAACCATAGCAAGTATGAAGACGTAGGGAACCATGGAAGCCACGTGTGGGGTAGGTTACCACAGTCTCAATCCCTGTATTAAGGTTCAGACATCCATGGCTTCCCCAACACGAAGGTAATGTTCTAAGGTGAAGTTAGGCTATCATTCCTGTGACTGGTTTACTCACACTGCTGAATATTGCTTCAAGATACTAGTGAGGTTTTTTTAACCATGTCTTTTTTTGGGGGAGGGGAAAAGGGGGATCAGTATTGGGTTTGAACTCAGGGTTCCATGCTTGCTAAGCAGGCACTCTACCACTAGAGATACATTTCCAGCCCTTTTTGCAGCAATTTTTCCCCACATGGCTACAATCCTCCTGTTTATGATTCGCACAGTTGCTGGGATGACAGACATGTGCCACGACACCCAGTTTTTTCTGTTGAGACAGGATCATGCATACTTTTTGCCAGAACTGGCCTGAAACCACCATCTGCCCAATTTTAGCCTCCCACATAGCTGGGATGACAGGAATGCACCTCTGCACCCAGCTATTGGTTGAGATGGAGTCTTGCAATCTCCACCCTCCCACCTCCCACCCTGTGGTGGCTTCTAACTGGGATCCTCCTGATCTCCACCTCCAGACAGCTAGGATTACAGGCATGAGCCACCTGTGCATGGCCCACAAACTTTTTCTTGATTGGAATGTTATACTTGTCTAATGCGATCACAGCATGGCTGAGTAGATGAAGACTCATTATCTCCTGTGAAACAGATGGGGAACTTTGGCTCAGAGACGTTCTTAGTGGCAACCAGTTGATTCACTTGCCCAAAAAACTAAAACGACTGCCAAAGTCCTCCTTAATTCCAGTCTGAACTACTTAGTTGGCATTCAAGCCCTCTTTAAACTGGACTTGTATTATTATCTTTAATCCGATATTTTCTCATGGATTCCAATAGCATTAGGACTATATTATCAGTTCCTTCCAAATAGCTGAACTTCTTTTAGCTTTTAGTAAAAGTGAGCAGACATTTGCTAACCATATTTCCAAAATTTAGGGGCCCATCGCCTGAACTCTAGAAGCCAGGTGCAATTCCAGAGACTTAAATCTGAGATCTCTGGGAAGCTCATTTTGGCTGCTTAGCTTGAAGTCCTATATAAAAAAGACAAATGTGGATCTTTCCACAGTGGAAAGTCTGGGACTACTACTTTCTCCTTGCCCAATAGGTCATGGTTCACTGTAATCTTTCTTCAAGGACTCAAGACTAGCCCAGCCTGCACTAGTTCTAATGACTTAGCAGTTACGAGCTCCGAAGGGTGGTTGCAGAACAAAGTAGGACCTCCAAGATAGTCCTGCTTCCATCATCCCAGGAGATATACTGCCTCAAAGTCTTCACGAAAGATAATCGGTCTGCAAGATAAGGTGTCACTGCAGTAGTGAAATGGGGCTAGGTATTAAGGTACAGATTTCATGTGAAGTTTCTCATAATTCTCCCAGATAAAATGATAAAATAATTCCATGTTTTCTTTTCTTTTTTTTTTTTCTTTTGAAGCATCTCTCTCTCTCTAATATGTGAATTTCTAAGGCCTTCTAAACATGGGTTCTGGGGGTCTCAGCCAAGAAACCCTGGCACAGTATAAATGAAAGCTACACTTGAATCCACACTTTACCAAACTAGTTCCCAGCACTACCTTCAGTGTGAAGAAAACTCTACAATGTGCTTAATAATTTGAGACTAGCTAGTCAAATCTTTCTATTCTGGTAGTAAATACTCAGAATGGCAAGCAGACTTTATTTTTTCTTAAATTTGGCTGAAATATTTAAAAATTAAAATCTTTACATAATGGTCAAACTAGAAGACATTTCCTTTAAGAAGGGGATTATATTTCAGAAATATCCAATGTATATACAATCTACACTGTGCATAATAATATTCATGAACCATCATCTAACTTAACAAAGACAACATTAGCAATACAATTGCAGCCCTATCTCTAGCCCTCCAGGACTATAGCTCTCAGGTAACCATTATCCTGAAATTGAAATTTATTATTTCTATGAATGTCTTTATCCTCCTACTGACCGTATGAAGTAATCCTTGCCATATATTGCACGGTTTACACATCTCAAACATTGAATGTTATACTTTATATATTCTGCAAGCTACTCTTTTTGCTCACTGGGCTCTCCAACACCCACCACAGTGCCTGACACATAGCAGACACCCAAATGTTTCTTAAATGAATCAATGTTCTATTTGTGAGCTGTTTCCATGTTTATATCTATACCTCTTGTTTTATTTTCACTTCTGTATTATATTTCCTTGCATGGCTCTACCACCTACACCTCTTGAAAAAAGTTTGGGTTGCTTCCTACTTGATGATTTTTGCTAGTATGAAAGTGCTATGCAATATGAAAATTTGTCAAATGCATAGTTCACATACTTGTGGTGAAGTTTCCCTAATATAAACACCAGAGTAGAATTATGGGATCTCCAACCTGGTTTGCTATTTTGTGTTAGCACCAGCAGTATTTGTGTGTTCCTGTTCCTGTTACTTCTTATCTTTGTCTTCAGCTGGTGTGATCAGACTTCTTAACGTTTGCTACTGTGATGAGTGTGAAATGATATTGCACTGTGATTTTTAGTTTTATTTTCCTCTTTCTCAGTGAGGTTAAGCATTTTTTTCATCTGTTTATTGGCCATTCATGTTTCCTTTTTGGTGAATTTTCTGTTCACACTTTCCAGCCATTTTTCTACTTGATTACTTATTCTTTTTTCTTATTGTTTTCAAAGATTTATTTTCTTCAGAATTTCTGGACACTATTGTTTACGAATTGTGTGCTTTAAAAATGTCTTCTTCAAGTTGGGCACTGTGATTCAGTCTGTAATCCTAGCTCCTTGGGAGGCAGAGATTGGAAGGATCATGCTTTGAGTACAGTCCTGGCAAAAAGTCTTCGAGACCTCATCTCAACCAATGAGTGGGTATGGTATGTCACATACCTGTCATCTCAGCACCACAGAGAAGCCCAAACACGAGGATCATGGTCCATACTGGCATGGGCATAAAGTGAGACCCTGTTGGAAAAATAACTAAAGCAAAAAGGGCTGGGGGTATGGCTCAAGTGGTAAAAATTCAAACCACAGAACCACTGAATTTTTTTAAAAAGTCTCCTATTTCTGGTTTTTCTTTCACCTTGTTGTTCCACAACTTTTTATAAAAACCCCTACTGTAACAGTTATCCCACTGAATTACAATTTTTCAATTTTTCAATCCAGTAAATCTATTAAATCATTAAAATCTACTATGAGGTTATTGAAGGCAAATTATTTGTCATTCACAACTGAGGATCTTGCTCCATATTTTGTACTTACTGGGGTTCAGTCCATGCTTTTTTTGCTCTTATTTTTGATTTTTGAAATACATAGGGCTCTTTTCTTCAGGCAAGGTCAAAAGGAGACCATAGAGCATTTTCTAAGGATTGGCAAACCACAGCCCAGATGGCCAAACTAGCCCGTTACCTGCTTTGTAAATAAAACTTTGTCACATCCATACTCATTGGCTTATGTTTTGTCTATGGCTGCTATTCTGCCATAATGGCGGACTTAATCAGCTCTGACAGAAATGTTATGGCCCACAAGATGAAAGAAAAGTTGTGATCTGTGTTCTAATTGATGGAGGTGAATGACCAAGGAAGCTTGCTACTCCCACATTTTTACAGTTTTGAAAGAAAACATTCAACTAATTTCTTTCCTGCTATTTCCTTAACATATGTCAACCCGCCTATTGTTCAGCTCCTCAGCTATTGGATCTTAAAAGAATGAATAATAAAATATATGGAATATTTTTAAATAATCTGAATTAATTTAGGACCCAAATACTGCATCATTCTCTAAACATTGTCATCATTCTATCTTTAATCCACAAATAAAAAAGTGGATATTATTTCATAAGAACTTTCACCACAAATTGCCTCCTGGATCATCAACAACTTAAGGGTAGAAGCAATGTCTGAGAATTCCTTTGTAACACTCTTCCGCGTCCCTCATTCAGTGTTCTGCTCATGAAGATCACTCCATAAATGTTGACTTATGACTGCTGATATCATAGTGCATTATTTACCTGGTTGCACTTTGTAGGAAATAATTGGGACAGACAGAGAGGGACAAGGATGGGGGTAGGAGGACTAGGCAAAGGAGTAGGAGGGAAGCAATAAGCAAAGATGGCCCTAAAAGCATTTGCTAATTTATAACTTCTGGGGCTGCTGAAACTGCTTTCAAATTTTGCAGCCTTTGACATTTTTGCAATTTTTCCATATTCCTTCTGCTGTTCCAGCACCACAGATAAGAAACCCTCAAATCTTGCTCTGTTATGGAATAATGAGATTGGAAAGAAAAGATCTTTTTCATCTTTTCAACATTAAGGAAAAAAAAAAAAAAACTAGTCAAAGCCCAGCAGTTCAACAAATATTACTCATGTCACTAGCAAAAAAGGAAAGAAGACTTTTGAATAAAAAAAATGGAAACGATGAACACAAGAGGCATTGTTTGCATATCAGAAAAATTAATCTACACAGGAAAGTGTAAGAGCCTGCAATTCAGAAAGCAAAGAATTAGGACAGCCCAGCTGAGAATAATTTTCTAGCCAGTTAATTTAATTGCATAAATCATTCCTTTGTTAGCAATAAAGAGATATAATTAAAATGAGATTGCCTCTAGTTTCTATTCTCTAGAAACTAAAGGAATTGATTTTGGGCAAAGCATTCTTCCAAATACCAGATCGGCAAATTACATTTACCTTTTTAGAAAAGCTAAATTATTTTGCCGTAATATCATGGTGACTTTAATTAATTATAGATCTGCCATATGATCTTAAAGAAATAATTTATTTAATATCCTTAGAACAGAAGTTTGCAATCATGTGTATATCCCTTTGGTAGATGGTGTGCAGATTTTTACAAACAGGTCAGAAGTTTAACAGGCAGCTGTCAGGAGGAATTTGAGGCAGTATAACGATTGTTTGGGGTTTTGGTTAGCTGTCCTTGTTTAAAATAAAAAACGCCACTACTTAGTATTGGATAATTTAACTGAACTCATTTGGATTGGCTTTATTCTAAAATTGCTACTGGTAATTATTTGCTGTCTCTGAACCTTTGGGATTTAAAGAGCCTATAATTGTCTATTAAATAGGGGGAAATCAGATCAAAGAGGAATGCAAAAAGTCTCCTACTCTAAAGCACAGGTCTGCTGATCAGTCAATTGAATGTCAGAGAGAATTGCAAGCTATGACAGAGAAGAGGCTCATTTTTATGGTAATGAATTTGAATTTTTAAAAATGTACTAAACTACACTTGCTTGCTCCAGATTTTTGAAGTTCATTGGCATTACTTGGCAGCAGGGATTTGTACAGTGGTGGGAGGGATCCCACCAGCCTTCACAGGGCCTCAGCTCAGAGAAAACCCTGCTTCAGCTCTTTATCCCAGAGTAATTTCAACTTTATGACTTGATTCTTGATAATCTCTTCCAATTAATCACAATCTTAAGTAATTTGGGTCGTGCTTCTATATATTCTTCTTTGTTATTTTTTTCTTTAGTCCATGACAATCAGATGAGAACAATGAATTTGAGCCTTGGAGGGGCTGGTGACTCTCACCAGCCACAGTGAAGATCAAAGATCCCTTACCAAAAGAACTTGGCAGTGAGGGCTGACACTTCTTAATCCCAAACCTACTCCACAGAAAGTATAGATGGATCAGAGCTTCCTTTACTTAAAAAGTCAGTGGAAGATTCTAGTGTCTGCTGGTCAATAGGTATTTTGAACAACTTCTTGGTAGACGTAGCTAGAGCAGGATCCATGCCTTTGATCGCAAATGCCTTGTAGACTTTTCATCTAATGCCATCACCTTCACCCTTAATGTGCTTTCCCGTGGCTCACTGCCTGCACTGTGGCTGTCTGGTTCCCTGTTAACTTTTTGGTTTGCTCAAGCTGCCATTATCTCTTTTCCTGTACTTAATTCTGCATGATGAAGAGAATTGACTTGAGGAGGCTATTCATGCATCAAACATAGCAGAAAATTCATGCTGAGGTTAATCAACAAACATCTTGATTTGTTTGGAAAAGTAATGTGAATTAATGAAATTAATGTGGCATTAGCCAAGATTTTTAAGGACTCTAAATACTGTTCTTTATCACTTGACTCTGGGTAATCTCTGCTATTTAATCCCAACCTTAGCCAATTTAGGTCTTGCTTCTATATTTTCTTAGTTCACATCAATCAAATGACAATTGTGACTTGCTCCACCACTAATGTGGTGTTGCTCATACTTTGTGTCTATTAAGTTTATTCATGTGTGGTATAAATAATATCACTAATGAATTGGGTAAATCCAGTGGTACCCCAATATGCAATGCTCAGTTCCATGTACTTCAAATGTATTGCCTGTCCTGAAAATGTATGTGGAAGTATGTATCAGTTTTACCAGGTATAGCAAGAATACTCAGGATATTCAGGGGTAATTTCTGAATGCTTGGTCTACTTCTGGGACATTAATGACATTCATCCTCATAACATGGAAATTTTCATATGCCATTGACCTAGATTATAAGGACCTTTGGGCCAGATAAGTTTAATGTTACATGCTTAGCCCAAGTCTAAAGGGACAAATTGTCAACAGTGTCTAAAGGGAGTCTCAGGCTTTTCTACCTCAAAATTTAGACCCCATTCGGGTACCTGAATGTCATTGAGCTGATAATTAAACTGTTTTATATAAATAACGAAAGCTTTCATACTATAGTGTAGGGGGTTAATATGATCAAAGTACATTATATACATGTATGCATGAAGTCGTTTATTTTGTACAATAACAAAAAGAATAGAAAAAAAAGGAAAAAATACCCACCAACCTACCTATAAACATCTTATGAATCCTAAAGACTTTATCCTTTGAGTACTGATAAAGGTTAGTACAATTACCTGAAACTACCTGCCTCTGTTCTAGCATTAGGAATTTGGCCTACAACTTTGCATCATCATTTCCTTTCCATATTGTTCCAAGCTACTAAAACAGCCACCCTTATTGTGGTTTGGATATTATGTGTCCTCTCAAAGGATCGTGTGTTGAAAGCTTTGAATCCTAAAGACTCTGACCTAATTGATCAGTGAATTAATTCCTTGATGAATTGATAATATGATGGCATTATTGAGGTGATAGAGAGTAAAAGATGGAGCCTAGTTGGAGGAAGCAGGTCACTGGGGGTATACACTACAAAGATATATCTTGTCCCTGGCCCCTTCCTGTGGCTCGCTCTGCTTCTTGGAAGCTATGAGGCGAGTAACTTTGCTCTGCCACACCCTCCTGCTGCCCTGATGTTTTGCCTCAGCACAGGCACATAGCAATGGAGCAAAGCCTATCATGGACTGCAACCTCTGAAACTGGAAACCAAAATAAATCTTTCCTCCTTTTAAATTATTTCTTGCAGTTATTTGTCACAGAGACAAAAAGCCTAACACACCCTTTTCTATGTGTCCACGATATCCTAACCCACCCATTATTCGCAGTGATTTATTATTATTTCCCCATATAAATAACTCCACCATAATCTGTGAGCTTCTTGGGCTCAGGAATGAAAGCTAATTCACTGTTTAACCCCCAACATCTGGCATAGTACCTGCCACAAGGACTCTCGCTTACCATTTCTCATTGCTACTAAGCGATGGGCGTGGGGGACCCACATCCTTGGCTTCCTGGGTATCCTTCAAGAGGTATGTCTAACCCATTATACCCTGCTAACAAAGGATATTTCACATGGTTGTTATTTAATAGCCTTTGCAGGATAAAACCATCATGTGCTGTGATAACTGACAGGAGATTACTTAGGCAACATCTAGTGTTCATGGTTTGGGGTATGGAAAACCATTAAGTAGCTACACTTAGCGCTCCTCAGAGCTATATCCAAAGCCCTGTTTTCATGGTTCACATTTTCCCTAGGCTTAATTATCTGTCCTTCTGATAATTTTCAAGTCCACAGGTCCAACCTACACCTTTCTTCTAAACTTCAGGCCTGCATGGGTGAGGGCCTTTTGGGCACTGCACTTGGATGTACTGTAGGAACCTTAAACCCAACACAACCAAAATTAGAACTCATCATTTTCTTCTCTTCATCATAGAAAATGTTACCACAAGCCACCCCACCCAGTTGCATAAAACAGAGGAAAGTCTTCCCTTATTTCTTTCTGTCTCTCTTCTCCACAATTCGGTCAACAAGTCTTTCTAAACATCCTTTTCTAAATGCTTCTGAACCTAATCCTTTTTCCTATGCCTTGAATCCACCCCATACATGCTGTCTTGGTTTTCTGATCTAGATGCTTATAGCAAAACTGAAACAATCGTTATTTCAAAAAAACACTGCAAATCTCTTTGAAAGTCTCCACTCTTTTCCCTTTGCCCTTGGGATAGAGCCTGGACTTCTGAATATGGCCTTCAAAGCTCTTGATGACTTCTTTGCCCTCCCAAACCTTCACATGGCTGTTTCTTCTCAACATGAAGACATGGAAATGTCACCTCCTTGAAAACATGCCCTTGGTCACATTGACTAAAGCCACACTATCTCCAAACCACTCACTCTCTCTTACCACTTTGCTTTTTTTCACCAGACTTATCAATACATGATATTACCTTATTAATGTTTCCCTATTATTGTCCTTCATTAGAATTAAGCTCCTCCTCTATGTTGGCCATACTCAAAGCTGTAATTCCAGATTTTAGGACCATACCTGACATATAGTAGTAGCTGCTCTTTATGTATTTGTGGATATCCTGAAGCCTTCTTTATGTTCTGGATATTTCCATGAATATAACTTGTTCTTTGTCTTTCCTCAGGGCTTTTGTACCATTGTTTCATCTCTACAAATAAATACACACACACACACACACACACACACACACACGCACACTTTTCTTTTAAACTTGTTAACCACTGTGTAGCTTAAATAACATTTCCTCCAGGAAATCTTCTGTAATCTACATCAAGTCCCTTTGTGGTAACCTCACATATTATCTTCTATATTTCTCATCAGACACATTGGACACTATTAGAGCTATTGAATAAATAACTGACTTCCACAGTAAACTATAGGGGCCACATTTCTTTTGTTCATGGTTGTAGTGATGGGCACATAATAGGAGCTCAGTAATAATCTGTGGAAGAATAAATGAAGGAAAGAAAGGCTGAAAGAAGTCAGTGTTTCTATGATGCGGGAAATTTATTTTCAGATCAGATTCCAGTAAGCACTTCCTCCTGAGAGAGTGGATAAACACCCTCCTGTCACCCGAGCATGTAGACAATCCAGTGGAGCAGAATGCTGATCGTACAGGCAACATGGATTAGGAAGCAGAGTTGTGGCATGAAGCAGATGGACAGAGAAGCTCTTCCTAGGGTGGGAAGTAATTAGCACACATTTTGGCAGAATGTATTGGAAGTAGTAAACATCCTTAGTGGTACTCTTGGAAAACACTCAGGATGAAAAGCTGAGAACAAACAATGAGCAATTTCTGAGAGTACTAAGGAAAATCTTCACATAGTAATAAGAACTTTGATACATGGAAGCATCATTCCAGAGAGACATTTGTGAGTGAAAGTCTATGTAATATGTAATGTGTAATATGTAGCTGAATCTTTAAAATTAGGACCAGCCATAGGAAGAAAAATCTGGCTGTTTCTACCAAAAAGAGTTTTTTCTCTTGGCCTCACCAATCTTAAGATTATTTTCCCCCTAATTTCTTAATGAGGAAGGAATTAAAGCTGAGTGTATGAATTCTATTTTATAGTTGCTCTAGTTGATGTATAGGGAGTTCTTCCTAAGTTAGTCATATTTTTATATTTTCATAAGTCTTATTTAAAAATAAAACTCCATTACATTTGGATTGAGTAGCTGCTAACAGCCAAAATGTTGGCTCTCAAATTAGCCAATTAAGTAGTTTGTAGTTTTGCTTAAACACATTTATCTCTCTTGGTATGCTACATAAAGTTCCATGGGACCAAGTGGAAGATAATGAAAGACATCAAATTACTTTACCAACCACAGTATGGTAGGGTGTTCTGAAGGAAGAAAAGCCACCTGGGGCCCAGAAAGACATTTCTGCCTTTGTTCTGTCATAACTCTGATGGCTTAGACACATCACCTCTGTGTTCTCCCATGCCTACCAACAGTCCTAGAGTGTCTCTAAAAGTTCTCACAAAGTCTTAAAATTACGATTGACAGACAAAATTCAGGACAGCCAGTTAAATTTGATTTTTTGGATAAATGGGGAGATTTTTTTATTATAAGTATATGCCATACTTACATTGTTATGTTTATCTGAAATTCAAATTTAACTGTTACTAGATTTGCTAATTAAAATTCACTCACCATTAAAAGAAAAATACCAACTCTCTCAGTTATCTCTGCCTATAATCATAGAAAGCCATAAAAAGTTAGAGAAGGAAGAAAATACAAGTTGACTGAGCTCTTAGTAAGTGCCAATTGTTTTCTCATGCTGAAAGCCTCAGCATGCTAGGCAAGCACTCTACCACTTGAGCTATGCCCCTAGCCCTTTTGTTTGTATTTTGCTTTTTGGTGGGCTTCACACTTGCGAAGCAGGCACTTTACCACTTGAGTCATGCTTCCAGTCCATTTTGGTCTGGTTACGTTGGAGATGGGGTCTCAGGAACTGTTTGGCCAGGCTGACATTGAACCACAATCCTCCTAATCTCATCCTCCCAAGTAGCTAGGATAACAGGCGTGAGCCATCAGCACCTGGCTATATTTTGTTTTTGAGATAGCTAACTATGCCAGGATTAGCCTCCCACTTGTGATCATCCTGCTTCCACTTCCACAGTACCTGGGATTACAGGTGTCTACCACCATGCCAAGCTGAGTTAGAGACTGCTTAAGGAAAAGAATTGAGAATCTGTTGGGAGGGAAAGCATTCTCTCCTCCTCCACCAGGCTGGTGATTGGATTTCTATACACAATCATTTGTCATTCATGTCTCTGTCAGGATAGCAGCATAGTGTGTGTTTTGCTGCATTTATCTCTTGTGATAAAGTCAAGTGGGATGAGGTTGAGAACTCAGTTCTCAGGAGTTTAGGTTAAATTCCCTTAGTCTAAGGGCCACTGACTACATTATATATCAGAACACACTAGGAACAAAATGGGCCCTTTAATAACTCATAAACAGCCAGCTGATTGATTGAATCTAGGAATTTAAATATCTAGGTATTCATTTTAATTAAGCACCTCATTGGAAAACACATAACATAGACTACAGCCAGTAGAACTGTGACAGCTATATTGCAATTTTATAGACCAAAATTTAATCAGCAGGGGCTGATTAATCCTGCTCTGAAAATCCACAGCAAGATAGTTGCCCAGATTCTCTATTCTTCAAATGGGGGACAGGACATACTCGAGATTGTTGAGAAAATAGATTGCCATTCTTTTACTATTTCACTCCAGTTTTCTGGGAGTTCTGAACTCAGCTAAAAACCAAATTCCCCTCCACTCCAGTGTTAACATGACCCTAACAATATTTTTAGAACAACAAAAATAAACTCCTTTCAAAATTGCCCAGCTCTGAGTTTGCAGGGGGGAGGTTTAAATTTTCATAACTCACTTTCACTCAGTAAAAACTAAGTCCCATCTGGGACTCAATTTCCTACCTCCTATTTTCAGTCCTCCTGCCATATTGCACAGGGTTTCTGTCCTTGACCCACTGACCCACTCTCCATTCTCTTGCAGCTGCTCTCTGGGTCATCTGTACCTTCTCATTATTTTGTTCCCTAATTTTACTAAAATTCATGTTATTTCCCTTTTCTCTAGAATATACTCACTTTCCTTAGCTTAGCCAACTCTCCTCATGCTCCTTTCAGTCCCCAGTTCAAGAGTCATTCCTTTTAGAAGCTTCCTTTTGTCTTCCAACCCAGACAGGACCAAATGCTCTTTCTCTGTGACTCTCAAACTACTTTGATGTGTATATATCATTAGATGTATGTACAACAGACACACATTATCACTTATTTTATCTGCTTATAAATGTAAAGTTTGATTTTTTTGTAGACAATGTGAAAATGGAAAGAAACAAGAAGGTTAAGAACAGTAGTTTATTTTACTTTGTCCATTTATTTTCCCAGAATCAAATAGCAACTGATGCCAGATCCATGGTCCATGATTCTGATTTAAAGATACATATCTATCCACAATAGCCAAGTTATGGAAACAGCCAAGATGCCCCACCACTGACAAATGGATCAAGAAAATGTGGTATCTATACACAATGGAATTTTATGCAGCCATGAAGAAGAACGAAATGTTATCATTCGCTGGTAAATGGAAGGAATTGGAGAACATCATTCTGAGTGAGGTTAGCCTGGCCCAAAAGACCAAAAATCATATGTTCTCCCTCATATGTGGACATTAGATCAAGGGCAAACACAACAATGGGATTAGACTATGAGCACATGATAAAAGGGAGAGCACACAAGGGAGGGGTGAGGATAGGTAAGACACCTAAAAAATTAGCTAGCATTTGTTGCCCTTAACGCAGAGAAACTAAAGCAGATACCTTAAATGCAACTGAGGCCAATAGGAAAAGGGGAACAGGTACTAGAGAAAAGGTTAGATCAAAAAGAATTAACCTAGAAGGTAACACCCACGCACAGGAAATCAATGTGAGTCAATACCCTGTATAGCTATCCTTATCTCAACCAGCAAAAACACTTGTCCCTTCCTGTTATTGCTTATACTCTCTCTACAACAAAATTGGAAATAAGGGCAAAATAGTTTCTGCTGGGTATTGAGGGGGTGGGGGGGAGAGGGAGGGGGCGGAGTGGGTGGTAAGGGAGGGGGTGGGGGCAGGGGGGAGAAATGAACCAAGCCTTGTATGCACATATGAATAATAAAAGAAAAAGAAAAAAATACATATCATTGGGTTCTATAATCCCTCAACAATCTTCTATCACCTGAAGTAGAAAATCATTTACAATACTGTCCAATCCTATTTCACATAACTGGAATATGGCCAAAATCCATTGGCAATCCCTTCCCTCTTCCCCCTAAAAATTGTTGATGGTCAATCCAACTATTCCTTGAAAAGTGGCTTTGGGAAAAAAATAAAATTGATTACTGAAGACAAGCCCATATCAATTTTCATGGTCTTTCTTATCTATCGACCACTTTGAAAATAATATACAAAGGTGTGCTTAAAAGGAAGTTGCAGTGCCTGAAGGCACATACCCATAGTCCCAGCTACTCAGGAGGTGGAGGCAGAGGACTGTGAGTTCAAAGTTAGGGAGCTCCTATCTCAGAAACAAAAACAAATGAAAGGGCTGGGGATATAGCTCAAGAGGTAGGGTGCTTGCCAAGCAAGTACCAGGGGCCTGGGTTCAGTCCCCAGTCCCCACTCTCAAAAAAGTACATTAAGCTGCATTTCCTAGGTGATATATCTTAATGCTTTTAATTTTATTCTGGACTGGGGATGTAGTATGCATGAGGCACTGACTTTAATTCCCAGCAATGCAAAAACAATAAATAAATAAATAAACCTACTTAATTCGGTCTAGTTTTGAATTTTTTTAATTATCTGAATGCCAGATTTTACCTGCTCCTCCTGTGGAACATATTCAAAATCCTCAGTCAGAATAGAAAACTTTCTAATTCCATTCATCTAAGGGGGCTTTTCTGATCCACATGCATTTTGTCTGTGTGTACGGTTATATCTCCTTGGAAACAGGAAGCATGATGTTCAAATAAATATATTTGTGGAGTGAAATAGTTACTAGGTTTACAAATGAGTTCACGTAGGCACTTACTAAAATTTGTGTGTATGTGCTTTCTAAAGCAAATCAAAATTAAATAAGCAAGACTCTTTCCTGTCCTGATGGGACTCCTAGCTACCTTGGGGACAGACTGACAGAACTGCTAGCTTCAGCCCAGGGTAGGGCTGAAATAGCCTGGAAATGCTGAGTGGTGCCTTTGCAGGAATGCAGCACCTGGCACGAGTATTTTAAAACCCTCTAGAGAGAGTCACCAGTTTTTTAAAAGCTGAGCAACAACTTGCTGGGCTCCAAACTAGGTCAGTGAACATGGAAGGTGGGAACTTTCTGTTAAAACCAACTTCTCGTTATATTTTATAACACTTTCAAATAAAAGGTGGATGGGGGACATGCTGACAGCAAAGGAATCTACTTTCTTAGATTCAAACACACAGGATTTCTCACAAGAAAAAGACCACCTGGCTCTAAAATTCTGAGGTCTGTTTAATGAAACCTTAGTAATTTATCCCTCAGGTTTCATAACAGAGCTATCAAGCAGTAGGTTAGAATCCTCTAAAAACTATTTTTCTCTTAAAAGTGAGCATGCTATCAGCTAAGAAATATGCAAATAAATCAATGGCCTAGCATAAATAACTTAGAAAAATATACAAAACCTATGAATTTATTAAATGATAAACCTGATGTTTCAAAATGATGAGGAATGGATAATGTGGAAACTAGACTCCACTTGCCCATTTTGAGAAGACAAAAGTTTGGTTCCTGTCTTGTCGCTTACAGAAGAATAAACAGCAAAAGACCTAAACATACATGTAAAAATTAGAAAAATATTAGATAAGTTCTTCTATTCTGGTTTTCCTTATTCCTGCCCTGTACATTTCCTTACAAATTTATTTCTGGATATTATGTACTTCTGCTGATATATATGAATGGGATATATTCAAGTACAGCTTTTATCTAATTTTTTATTATCAAAGACAGTTGTTTAATATGAATCTCATATCAAGTTACTTGCTAAATTCTCTTAGTAGTTCTAACAGTTGCTTTCAGTTTGGTTGAATATCTTGAAATATCTATGTATATGTGAATATATACATACACATACATATGTCTTTCTCCTTGTTTCATTAGCTATAAATTCCAGAATACTGTTTAATTACTGCTGACAGCAGCCATTTCTCTCATCTTCACCTTCAGGGAAAGATATCCACTGTTTCTCCATGTAATTTTATTTGTTATTTAGCCATTTTTAATCTATTATTATTTTATTTAGTATTTTAATCATGAATTGTTGCATACTTTTATTTTATACTGCTTTTTGCAATTATTGCTCAATTTGTTTTCTTTTAAATAATAACATAAACAGATTAAAGGTGAAAACCGACTGAACAACAGTTTTAAAAGCACTTAATAAAAATAACACAGGTAATATCCCTTATTACTACTTTTGATCCTACCTAACCTTCTTGAAATAAATTCAGTTTGATCGTGATTAACTATTTAGAGTATTGTACAGCTCTTTACTAATGTTTTATTTGAAGTTTTTGGTAAATATAGGACTCAGCATGGTAGTTCTATCAGGTAGTAAAAGGGAGGGGAATGGGGTAAGGGAAGATGAGGTAAGTTTAAATGTACACTCTTACTAGTTGTTTTGAATAGGATATCTCAGGATTTATGATACAATTTAAAATAGTGAATGAAATATCCAATTAATTAAATGAAAGTGGGCTGTGAATGAATGAATTATGAGAAATTATAATGAACTGGAGATTATGAATAGTCTATTTTTGTGAACCTGAGGTCAAATAGAAAATAACAAATTGGGCTTTTAAAAATCAAATGCAATTTTTTGATTTATTTATCATCTTTAAACACACCTTGTCTGATATTAATGCGACGGTAACTTTTTGGGTTGTTTTGCTTCCTTCCTTCTGCCTGGCTCCCTCCCTGCCTTCCTCCTTTCCTTTTTTTTTTGGTCTTTTCTCTCTCTCTCTGTCTTTCTCTCTCAGTGCTACTGGGAATTAAACTCGGGGCATTGCACTTGCTAGGCAAGTGTTCCACGCCTTGAGCTATGTCCCCAGTCCTTTGCCTTTTAGTTTGATTTTTCAGATAGGGTCTCCTGCTTTTGCCTTGGCCAGCCTCAAGCTTTGATCCTCCTACCTCCACCTACAAAATAGCTAGGATTATGGGTGTGCACTAGCACTTCTGGCCAATGTTCTTTAATACATTTTCTTTAACTATGTCTATAAAATGATGTTTCTTAAATTTTAATATGCATGTGAATCACCCGGGATCTTATTAAAATACACTTTTTGTTCAAAGGGTCTGGGGAAGGATCTGGGATTTTTCATTTCTACCAGGCTCCAGGTGATGCTGACTCATGGTGATGTTTCCATAAACTTTTGAATACAATAAATAGAATGTAGTCAGTCTTCTTTTAGCAGTATCTATTTTAATAAGAGAATTCAGCATATCCACACTTAATGAAATAACACATATGTTTAACTTTAATATTTCCATTCTACTTTATGCTTAATTTTATGTTTTAAACTTTTTTATGCTAGTTGAATCAAGTTAGTATTTATTCAGTTTTTCTCTTGTTTAGAAGTGCCCAAATCATTTTCTGTTCTACTCATGGTGTATTTTTCTCTCTCAACACATGCAATTTATTTATTCAGCAAATATTTAATAAGTTCCTACAATTATCTTTTTAAGCTATGCTATTCTTTGAAAACAAGATACCAATTATTTCCTTCTTCTGAGATACTCTATTCATCCATTAATTTTTTACACTTTCTGAAGTTTGAATCCAAAATGCCTCCAAATGTCCATGCATTGAAAATATTGTCTCTAGGTTGGCACTATCAGGAGGCAGTGGGAATTTCATAAGGTGGAGCTTAGTGGAGGGTCATTAGGTTGTTGGGGACATGCCCTTGAAGGGAATGATGGGATCTCAATTTCTTCCTTTTACTCTCTTTTGCTTCCTGGCCATTAGATGAGTGGTTTTACTCTCCTATATGTTCTCACTATGATGTGCTGTTATAAACTCAAAGCAACAGAGCCAACTGATCATGAAGTGAAACCTCTAGAATTATTAACTGAAATAGACTGTTCCTCTTTATAAAATAATGCCAGGTTTTGTTATAGTAACAAGAAAGCTAACATACTACCTTAATAAAATGAGATCTCCAGAGTATTTCTTTTCCTTTCCTTCTAAATAAGTTAATATCTCTATAATTCATTCACTTATTCATATCTCTCCAGCCCCTAGGTATTGCTGTGGTAGTTTCATACCTTTGATTCTAAATTATTTTTAGGGTATAGGCCATGCCTTGTATTGTAAGAAATTTAACATAAATGATGCTGCTCATTATTCATCACTGTCATTATTCCATTAGATGTAATTATACATATTACAAGGTTCATCCCTTGCTTTTCTTTCCTCTCTTTTTTGTCTTCCTCTTACTTAAGTACATCCATATGTGCTTAAATCCTTTTCATTAACATTTTTCTCAGAATACATGAATGGTATATTTTCTGAATTATTTTCTATAACTTTCCCTTATCCTGATGAATGGATGATTGCTATCTTAGCTCGATATAGAATTCTTGAACTGCATCCACAGAATTTCGATACTTAAAGCATGCATTTCAAGTTCAAAAATGTGCTTTAATTTACTCTCCATAAGGGCTCATATTATGGTTATTATCACTGCCACTGTATTTAAATTACTATCTTTCTCCTTTAGTTCTTCATTAGGAAACAATGCTGGGAATCCAGCTTTTTCTTCCTCTCTTTGGGTTTGTTATGCTATACCTTCCCCAGCTCGTTGCTCTATTAGTTCTTGGGGCCCAGGTTCAGCTGCCATGTACTCTCCAAAGAGTAGTGTTGGTGATAAAGATGAATTAGTAATGTCAATCCCAACAGGCCAGTGACACAACAAGATACCTTCTGTCATCTCTGTTCCAAAGGTTGATAGTCTTTAAACTTAGGAGCCAGATGTTTCTGCAGCTTCTTAGTTGCTGGGGGGACAATTGATCATCTTATTACCACTGGTTCATGTTTGGTTCTCTCTTTCTCTGTGTGTTCACCTTTAGGAAGACTAAGCTCAGTCTAAGATGATTTGCTTAGGTAGTTACTCTTCTACATCCATGCCACAAAGAAGATTTTGCATTTCTCTTTTGATTATTTTTTCTATCTAGTTGCCATTCACCTACTTATGATCATTCATTTCCAGATTACCACCTACACTAGGACCCCCACTACTATCATTTCCAACACAGTGATTGCTTTCAAGATCTAGGCATCATGAGTATTTGTCAAACTTGATTTGACAAAGTCACCTAATAACAATAAATTATGTCACTCATCCAGGTATTCAGGGTTCTGATCTGATAGGTTCTGACCTGATATGAGTATAGAGTAGCACTTTCATTTGATATTTTTCTGAAGCAGTGCCTCTGCCAGTATCTTCAAGATTAGAAACCCATAAAATTTTGTGGATACTGGACTCCTTATAGGAGAACAAACATTAAATGTAATGTTTGGACAATTGAATCAACTCCATTTCCTTTTCTGTTTCTAATGCAGTAGATAGTAGAATATAAATGCTTTTCTTTTCCTTTTCAACAGAAAGATCTGTACTGACCACCTAGTAGGAAGCTATGATCACAATAATTTTGGGAACAGAAACTATCTTAATCTCCCTGGAAAATTAATTAATTAGATTATTAATTTATCCTTACATCAATTGCACAAACACCCGAACAACTCCTTTGGGTCAGCCTCAATGGCAGTAGCTTGGCTTTATCATTTATGTCCACCTATTGAATCTATTTCCTTAAGTTGAACAGTTAGGGATGTTGGTGTAATTTTTGCTCTTATCACTCAGACTTCATAATTCTTTTTATTTTGTCACTCTTAATATTTATATGACATCTAGTGAGTGATTGATCTTCCATAGGACCCTATGGTCACTCACATTTGCTTATCACCAGCACATAAGGGGCAATCCACAGATTTATGACTGCCAATAAATATTGTTACCAAAAGTACAGTTTCTTTTTTTCCTGTGGGCTAATTTCTAATAACTCTTATGCATGAGAGCAATTACTGACAAAAGTCAGCCTCTGTTAATAGAGTTTATCACACTCAATCATATATCCTTTGTCGTTGGAAGCATTTTGACAAGCCCAGGGTTAATTAAAACCAAGAAGACAATAAAATACACCTAATCAAACATAACAGGTACAGAAATCAATTAGCAGATTTATAGCACTTTGGAGGTTTCCATAATGTATAAAATTCAAAGAAACTCTGGTTCCCATTTCCTCAAGACAGTGTAATTAAATTTCTAATTGAAACTATTTTTCAGTAGGTAATGTACAATCCACCCAAGTTTGATTTGCATTAAAGTAGGGTCTACAGAGGTTGAAAGAGCTTAGGAAATTAAAAAAGATCATTGAGTCATTTTCACTATTGTTACTTTGTCTAACTGAGAGTTGGGGAAAAAGTTACTCTGTATAAAAAAGGGGGATGAGGAAAATGATGCTTTGCATGAGAAAGAGAATGAAGTTTTCTTCCATATCAAGGAGACCTCTGCCTTCACACAATGCAAAAAACTCTCCACAGGATAGAGAACATCT
Source organism: Castor canadensis (assembly GCF_047511655.1). Classification (NCBI taxonomy): domain Eukaryota; kingdom Metazoa; phylum Chordata; class Mammalia; order Rodentia; family Castoridae; genus Castor; species Castor canadensis. The sequence goes on along the minus strand of NC_133396.1, from coordinate 98,155,803 downwards.
CAAATAATGCACTAACAGTGCTGTTAAATCATTTGTCTGACTTACTTGCTTTTTTGACTAATTCTTTTGACTGAATTGATTGCAATGATCCATTGCTTTGGTAATCACGTAGGTGTGGCCTTAAGTAAACCACATCTTTTTGCAATTGTTGTCTCTACCCAACTAAATTATGGCAATCTCCATGCCTGGAATATGTTCCTGAGGGGGCTGGGCTGGAGGATCAGACAGGCAATATGCACTGTTGAGTGTCTGCAAGGCTGTGTTCATATCCCTTGTAGGCTGGCTGCCTGAGAGGCATATTTCCCCTTTTGGTCTGTTCTTGGTATTTTCTGAATTATTAACAAAATATCTTACTAGTATTTAAACATAGAAACAATCAAATTCTTCCCTCTCCACCCAAAATTATCCCTTGTTTTGAAATTTCTGTGCCACAGATATTTAACTTAAAGGTAGTTTTGTTGCTTTGAAATTTCTTACAATCTACAACATAATTAATAATTAATAACTTGTGTTATTTTTCTGAACTCAGAACCAAACCACACCCATTACTAGGGTTTTACTTTTAAACCGTGAGCAAAGAAAAATTTACAATTTTTTTCATAAAATGATTATTATATAATCATCAGGTTTTTAGGTATTTCTTTCAGTATTTGGGGCTTTCTCTGGGGTGTGCCTGGATAATGCCAATAAAAGTTATATTCTTGGAATAATTTACTTGAAAAAAGATCAACCAAAATATTGTTGGAACTCATAGAGGCAATTGTGATGATATGCTGGTTAATATTCTACTGTAAGTTAAACTACGCTGATGACAAAGCAAAACTAGTGGAAGATTTGAATGGGGATAAACTAATTTTTAATCAAGGAAAAGCAGATATGATGATGCTACCTGTTTTCCGGATTTTCATTGTTTTAAACAGCTTCATTTGAGTGTTGATGGACATTAAAGGGATATGAAAAAGTAAGCAATAAAGAGGCAGTGGCCTGCATACACTGCCACATGTCCCTTAGGGAAGGATGGTGCTGTTATCTGAACTTTCTCTTCTGTTGGTCAGTGGAGATGCATCAAGAACTAAAATTAACATTATATTTTACATCTGAATTTAAACTACAGATTACAGCTCTGTTTTATTCTTCATATCAGGTCAAATCCTGAATCAAAATCTGCTATATTATTATTTAAAGTATCTCTTATTGAGTCTTTAATCTCGTCCCAATACTGCCTCATGGTCCAGACCCACATCACCTCATACTAAGTGAGAACATCAGTTTAAAGTGAATTCCACACCTTTAGCCTCTTCCTCTCCACCCACCATCTTTCAGCTCCTTTTCACACATGTTCCTTGTGTGTGGATTTCATTGCTCCATGTTACAGACCAAATCTTCAGCAGCTCTTTTTTTTTTTTTCTAATGGATTGAGTCTAATCTCTCTTGCAAGAACTAGAGCTTTCACTTCTTACTATAGCTAATCTGGATCTTCAACTTTTGTAATTTTCTGCAATGTGTTTCTGCATCACTTAAGTTGGCTGCAAATATTAATTATTCTGTCTTGTGTTACTTAACATTGTTTCATGTGTTTTAGAACTTTCTTGCTTGCTAGGTTGTGAACTCCTTGAGAAAAAAAGATAAATGTCTAGGATTCTTTTGTTTTGTTCCTCCATAAAATATAGCACATTGTCCACTGTGTGCAAGGTTGGAATTTAATAAATACTTGGTGAATAGGCTAGCTCTGAGAAGAAGTTAGCTCTTATACTGACTTCACAAAATTTTATTTCCTAAAAATGTCAGCTATATTGGCAAATCATTGTTGCGAGCTGCCTTTTATTTATGGAAATCTATGCTTAATTATAGCTGGTGCCAAAGTTTCTCAACATAACTAGATATAAACTAGAGACATTTAAAAGCCTGGGGAAACTCATTTCAATTAGTTGTTTCATTAATGCAGTTCTGATCTATATCCTAACATGGATAGGAAAGGAAGCTAGAATACAAACACATTATGGCAGGCAGAATCCTAAAATGGCCCCAAAGACTCCTGCCATGTGATGTACATGCCCTGTATAGTCTCTCCTGTGAATGTGACCTGTAAATAAAATGGGATATTATCTCCACAAATGTTGCCTTACACGGCAAAAGGAATTAAATTGATGTAGCTAGTTACATGGAAGATTACCTTTGGTGGGTCAGGTAAATCCCAAAAGGCTAGAACAAGCAGCTTTCCTATGAAGCTGGAAGAAAAGCCAAGGTCATCTTGGAACTAACTGTGGCTAAGATCTGAGGGCAGACTCTGAGAGCTGAGAGATATCCCAGACTGATAGCCAGAAACAGAGTTGGGACATCAGCCCAATGAATGTAAGTACTGAATTCTGCTGGCCACAACCAGAATGAGTTTGGAATTTGGTCCTGAGCTTCAGATAAGAATGTGGCTCTACCAACACCTTAATCTTGGCCATGTGTAACACTGAGCATCGAACTCAGTTACTCCATTCTCATACCTTCAAGATAATAGACGTGTTATTTTAAGCCACTAAGTGTGTGGTAATTTGTTACTGTGTAATAGAAAATTAATGTGTACATTTTTTACATTATTTAATGACTATGGTATAGTGTTATATATGAGTTAAAGCATGTTGAGATCCTATAATTTTTTAAGACTTGGATTAACTCCAATATAAAATCTCACATCAGACAGAAGTGTTTTTGAAAGTACCAATGTCAGTTACTTCCATTTTCCTGTCCTTGAGTCAGTTAATATCTAGCCTACTTCATGGAAGCAGAGGTTGGCATTGTCTAGCATATTTTCAAAGACTTCTACAGAACATGATTCCACCTATTATCAGTGTTTTTTTAGTGAGTCACCCCTTCTTCACACTATTCTATCATGCATATTGCACTGACTAGCACTGTCTTCTGGGTAGTCTACTGGATTAAATATTCCAAGAAACTTTGGTGGAGAGCCAAGTAGACATTTTGCTCTTTAAAAGAAAAGTGGTTTAAAGGAAGTTGCTGCTTAGGAAAACCATTTCTCTATTGCAAACCAGGCATGTTTCCAAAGTACATTAACAATGCTAATGAGAAAAGTAGCCTTACACTGAAAAAAAGAGAAAACAAGGAAATCATTTCATCCTAGGTAGCATCTTGGTGAGGAGGAAACAGCTCTGGAATGTGAGTCAAGAGGTGTGACCTCTGCTGGCTGAGAGGCCTTTGCAGAGCTTCCTAAGTCTTAATTTTCTTATCAATAAAATGGGACTAAAATGAACTAAATAATTCTGAGTTTCTTCTGACATTGAGATCAATGATTCAACTTTCTGGTGACAAAATGTAGAGGAGAAATGAGGAGTCTTGGAAAGGGCAGAGTGCTTCAGACCTTTCAAAGGACATATTATTGAATAAATAGATATTATAAAGATCACCTCCTATAAATCCAGATGCTAGGTTGTTCAGCACACCAGCTTCTCTGAAGCTTTCCATTGCTGAAATTCCTTATCAGAAATGCAGTGTCTCCCTGCCCCCTTCCTTTGGCCTTTCTCCATCTTCTATTTTGCCATCTCTTGTATATTCTTTTTAACATATATCCTATACTTCCCATTTGTGCTTGGCTTTTATGATACTTCTAACTTGGTTGTTCTACCTTCTGTCTTCATCTGACAAAACCTGGTAATCTCTTAATGTTGAACTCAGAAAATATCTTCTCATAAAGAGATCCATCCTGGTTCTTCTTTCTACCCAAATGTGACTCAGATTTTCCTTTTTGGAATTCCCTTACTATCACCCTTCTTTGAGTACAAATCTTCTTCCTTATGTATGCATTTCTCATTCCTCATGCTGCAAACATAGAGGTGTGATAGGGACTGTAACTATGTGGTTTCTGAATCCAGACCACAACCTGAAGGATATCTTGCATTGGCTTGCTTGCCTAGTCTCACCTTGTCTTCTTATAATTCTTTTCCCAATTGGTAAAGTACATTAAAAGCAAAAAGGCAGTTTCCTGATAACATAAACAAGTTCTCAGGAAGCCTTCCTGAAGAATACCCATGGTTATAAGATTCAGGAGAGCAGAAGTTATAGAATTAGCTATGCACCTACATAGACTTGAATGAGCCTGATGGTTGACCAAAAAAACAAAGCTTTAGAGAGACAAATTGATTTGGGACTTGAATGCTGTAGATTTACTTCCTCTTCCTCTCCAATACACTACACTGCTTCAGGGCTTATCCCTGAAAATCGCTCAAGGCTGCTAAGATCCCTGAGGCAAAAGTATCTTCTGAATGAAGGAAACACTTACTCAATTTGTTTCCTCACAAGCTTTACTCCCAGATGGTACCTTCAGACTAACAATAGTGTTTGATTCTCTTTCCGGCCATGGCTGATTTGTAGTTTTTTCCATATCTAACTTCCAACCTGAATACCTTTATAACTTTTCCTTTTCCATTTTATTTCAATTTAGAGCTGGAATTGAGCTTAAGAATTTAGAAAAAAGTGGTTGTGAGCACTCAAGAGAAATTGCAAAGGCTTATAAAGAGAAGGTCCAAAAAGGGGAAAAACCAGAGGAAAGAAGAAATTTGAGGATTGGAAGAAAGGAGGAGAATATGGTCAATTTTCTTAGTATGACATGAGCCAGAGCTGTACTACTTATCTGTGTCTCCCCATATCATCATTAGGACAGTCCAGAAAAATTAAATAATATGCCCAAGATTCCATAATTAAGCAAGTATGGAAATGAGCCTTGAACTAAAGACTTCAGCATACTCACTGTCTTTACCATACCTTGTCAGGAATGCTGGGTAGCACAAAGGCTGGGATGGATCAAGTAAGGGGCTGGGAAGAAGACAGAGGGAGGTTGACAGGGATACCTTCCTGTTCTTGAAGTGAAAACAGAATAACTAAAACTGGAAGCCACACTGAGGCATCCTCTCACTTCAGCTGTTTGCTTGAAATGTAGAGAAAAACAATCAGTGAGGCTGGGAGAACTTAATTCAGAAGCTATGCTTCTCCATTTCCATTTTCTTAGGGTCCTAGGGGCTGAGCAGTTGTGCTGGTCCAGAAGCACTGCTTCAAGTACTCTTTGTTTCCCTTCTCTCATCCCTCCTACCAAGAATGACATTTTTACTTCTGAAAATCTGGAGTGGCATGGCCTTCCCAAATGATCGTTCCCAGACTAAAAGCTAATGGGGAAAATGTCTCAGCAAAAAGTAAAGACTGGAGTCCATTCTGGGCCCCAAAATCTTGGTGATCATCTCAGGTTCCCTATGGTCTCCTGGTATACATGTCATAACTCATCCCAACATTTCTTGGCTGCCTGAAGTTTAAACTATGTCCTTTTTTTGCAAGCTGAGCTTAGGAGAATAAGAAGAAAATAAAGAAAAAAGGTTAGTTTTGTTTGTTCATTCATTCAGTATTCCTGCTATTCTGTGGGGGGAAATCTATATGAAATATAGGCCCAGTCTCTACAGTTGAGAAATTTAGGATGTGGGAGACACTGACATAAAATTTGACAATAATGAAGTACACTTAAGTCAGTCAAATTAAAATATCCAAAGAACTAAAGGCAGTCCAGGAAACAGATGGTAGGGACTATCAGGAAGGGAAGAGGACTGAGTGGGCTGAATGAAAGAAGTGAGGTGGTTGAAAGAGCACAGAAGCATTTGAAAGTTTCACCATGCCTCTTAGAGCACAGGAACTTGGATACCAGGTCAGGGCTATTGGATGGGGTGTCCCTGGATCAGGGAAATGTACCTGAGAACTAACTTCAATGCATGAAACACAGGTGAGCAATTAAGAGGAGGCATCTTTCTCAGAGGCAGCATAATAAGGGATTTAAGGAGGGCTCTGGTATCAGAATGACTGGCTTCTGAGCCTGGCTTATTCTCTGAAAGTTTTTTTTTTAAGTTTAGCAAGGACTTATTTAGTAAAGCAGGACAAAGCAGGGAGAAATTGAAAGGGAGAAAGGAACCCTCCCACCCCCAGCAAACAGAAGGTGGGAACAAGAGGCTCAGATCTTGCGACAGCTACTTGATCTTACTATTTTACAATTTCCTCATGTTTAAAATGTTGATGATTATTATGGTACCTATGTATGGAGTGGATTGTGATTAACTGAGTTAACATAAACAAAGGGCTATGAGTGGTCCATGGCAAGTGATCAAAAATGCTAATTATTAATAGTTATGACAGGTTCAGTATCCCTTATCAGAAACCCTCAGGACCAGAAGTGTTTCGGATTTCAGAGTTTTTCCAATGTTGGAATTTTTGCATAGACTTCTTTAGTTTAGCTCCCCTAATCTGAAAATTTGAAACCCAAAACTTTTTCAGTTCCAATATGATATTCAAAAAATTTCAAATTTTGGAGCATCTTGGATTTAGGGTTTTTGGATTTGGGATGCTTAACCTGCACTAGTTAAGGCTACCTCTTGAAGTTCAGTTAAGGCTGCTCATTAAATTTGGAGAATGATTGTCAAGCCTGATCCATATCAGTCTGTTTGCCTCTGGCATTTCTTGCTTTAGCCTATTCCCCCACAGAGACCTGAAGAGAAGGAAAGAGAGAAAATAAAAGAAATGTGAGGAACTCAAATATGCTCCATGGTCCTTCTCTGAGACAGTCTGCAGGATCTAACTTTAAAGAAGAGTACATGAGGACTGAATGAAGGGGAATACATACTTTCAGCTATCTAGTTACATGAAACTAGTTGGTTCTATAAACACACTTCTGGTTTGGTGCTGCTCTACAATTTTCCCTGGCTTTCCTCATGGAGAATAATAATTCTGTCCTTTCCATCCCAGACTGCAAATGTTCTTTTCTTTTCTTTCTTTCTTTCTTTTTTTTTTTCTTCATGAAAGCAAAACTCCTAGGCTACATCCCATGTAACTCCAGCAATGCAGGCAATCTTTTGTTTCCAGTATTGGCAGCATTTCCCCTTCGTTTGTCCCCCTGCCTGTCTGCAGGTCTCAGAGCTGTTCTGCAGTTGGAGATTGCAGGGAGCTGGTGAATTCAAGCCATGGTGCTTCTTTTATGAGCCAAGTGCAGAGAAAGGAGCCTTTCATTTGCTCCAGCCTAGCAGTCAGGTACTCCCTAGTGGGCTCCCCACAAAGCTGAAGCTCTGGGGCTGCTCCCTGGAGTTTGCATTTGTTTTCTTATAGGACACATTCCTGACGATGGGCAGGAGGAAATGCAGCCCCCTCTGCAGCCACCTCAAATGGTACCATGCTCAGACCTTAGAAGTCACTAGTTTGACCCAGTCGTCCCTAAAGCCAGGCTGAGTTCTTTATTAGTGAGCATGAAAAATGCTTCAATCATAGCACCAGATGGTACCCAAACCAATTTGGATTGTCAGCTGAGTCCTACTCATTTCTGAGGACTTGGTCTAACATCAGTGTTATTTCCCTCAGTGCCCGTCTAGCCCTAAGAGGTGATGTTGCTCAGATGATTTTGATGAGAAACAGTATTTTCCTCTACACACGACCGCAGTCATTACTTCTTCCCGTCATTATTAATTCATTCAACAAGCTTTTATTGAGTGCCTGCTGTGTGCATGAGGCATTTTAGGGTATAACCGAAGAAAAATTTGTTTCTGTTTAACAAATATTTGTTGAGTATCTACTGGGTACTTGCCAAACACTTTATCAGATAATGAACATATAAAATCACTGAGCTGAGGTAGTTGCCCTTAAAGAACTCATAGTGGGAGAGAGATGGACAGTCTGATTGCTCAGTGAGTATCAAGGAAAGGCAGGTGACCATGATCTTTTATTTTGGCTACTTGAACCATAGGCAATTTCAACTCATACTATCTTCTCAGTCTTCCTAAAGAGAAGTTACCAGTAGCATTTATATACTACCTATGTCAGCCACTAACACAGAAGTGGACCACCAGGGGAGGTTGTGGAGAGAGTCAATGATTTGGTTTTCTTTACCGTTTTGCTACTTAAAGAATAGTCTGTGAATCAGTACTGATGTCATCTCTTGGAGCTTGTTAGACATTCAGAATCCATTTTAGATCTGATGGCTTACATCTGCCGTTGTAATAAGATCCACAGGTTATTTGTATTCCCATTAAAGTTTGAGAACCACTGCTATGCTAGTTATTTTTTCCTCAGGTGTTCCAACAATGACGGTGGACTCAGTGAAAGATCATTGCATCCATTTTCTTCAGTGAATATTTATTTAGTACCAAGAACTCAGAACCTGACAGTTATGGAATCACTTTATTGTTTATTTATTTATTTATTCATTTTTTAAAAAAGATGTGTGGGCAGTTCCTTACACATGGGTCACTGAGTTTTGGACTATGTCATCTGACATGAGGGTCACAGTTGATTGAATGAGGATCTGGGTCTAAGCCAAAAGTAGTCATTCAAATGCCAATGACCTTTGTGATATTCTGGAAAAAAAAATGCTCTCCAAGAGGGTTGCTTTATATTACACAACTAACCCAGTCAATGGTGTTTCCATAGGGAATTGAACAACTCAATAGAATTCACTGTCGCCATAGGTACCAGAGAGACATAAAAAGAAACAAGCCAGATAAGAGTGGTTAGAGAATAGCAGAAAAAGGTATAGGACAATATCACCATTTCAAAGGGTGCACTTAGAAAAGTACTGAGAACTTCCTATATATGACTTTTAATTCCCCACCATTAGAAGGTAGACATTACTGTTGTATTTTTCATATGAGCAATTGAGGGTTCAGAAAAAAGAAGGGAATTTACCTATGATTAATCAACTAGCAATAATAAAGCCAGAATTTGAATGCAATTCTAACAGATTTCAATACCCAGATGTGGCAACTTTTCATATTATCTTATTAATTCTGTTTTTGTTCAGTCTTGTACTGGGGTATTCTGGGGCCTCTCAGGCATAGGGGCCAAGTCATGGGCACAACTCACTGTCCAGATTCACATAAGGAGAGAAGTTCAGAATCTTTGCAAACTCCCATGATGGCAGTGTGGGACCTGAGATGAGTCCTGGCTTGATAAGAAGAAATCAGAAATATTTTAAAAAATTGATCACAGTTGATCAATTGCTTTGTTAATCAGTTAGTGTGTATGAGGATTCAGAGACTTAATGAGGTGGTAGGATTTTAGCAGGACCTTAGAAGAAAGGTGAAGAGGAGGAGGAGGGGCTTCAACATGAGCAAAGGCAGAAATAAGTCTGTTGAAGTGCAAGAGGGCAAAGTGAGTCAGTCATCTGCTCTCACTTCTCAAAGGAGCATCTAATTCAGGCTAGCAAACGCATGCTATCTGCAAACACCTGCAAGAAATGCACAGATCCAGTAGGTGGCTAGGGAGAGCTTCTTACTGGTCAGAGGGAGACTCGAAGAGCATCTAAATAAGGAGAGAATAACAGTGAATCAATGGGTAAGGCCTGCCAGGTGTAAGTGAGTTGGAGTAAGTGCCCGGCAAGTGTGTCTATATTCAAAGTGTATTTCCTATTAGACTAGGAAATAGGTTGATAAAAGTCTCTTCCTTCTCCCACCACTGCTAGGAAGGGAAGGATTTTTAGAAGTCAATTATTTTGGAGATTTTTTTTTTTCTTAGAGAAAGTAGGGGTTCTATTACTTGAGATGTCTCCGAATCTGTAATCATATTTACCAGGGACTACTGGTGCTCAACAAATATCCATAAGCTTTCCTATATATATTTTTAGTTTCTCCTATCCAAGTACTAACCAGGCTCAACCCTGTTTAGCTTTAGAGATCAGACGAGATTGGAGATCTGCTGTATTCAGGGTGGTATGGTGGTAGACTTGGTTTCTCTAGAAGCAGTAGTTGCTATGGATTTTCTAATGGAATAAGAAAGAAGCAATGTAAGCCAGTGGGCATGGTGGGTCACATCTGTAATCTCAGCTACTGAGGAGGTACAGGAAGGAGGATTGCAAGTTCAAGGCCAGCCCTGGGGAAGTTAATGAGACCCTATCACAACAACAACAAGAAGACTCAAAAAGCAAAAGGGCTGTGTATATAGCTCAAGTGGTAGAGTACTTGCCTACCAAGCAGGAAGCCCTGGGTTCAATTCCCAGTACTGAAAAGAGATTAAAAAAAAAATGTAAGTTGCTTCTATGCCTGGCCCTTTTTAAAGCATCCTTCAACTCTTTTGCTCTTCTTTAACATTCTGAAGACTGCACATTGGAGATAGGATAGCTACAGATGTAGGAGATCTGCCTTAAGGGCACTAAACTTAAAGTATTCATGCTGAATTGTTATGTTTTGGGTTTGTTAGTTATCACAGCAAAGTCTAGCCTACAAATGCTAATATATTCCACATTTATTTTTATATTTATTCTTTGTTGCTTGTTTTCCCCAGTAGGTAGTCAAAGCCATTTGGTTTGTTCACCAGTACACTCTCAATTGCCTAACATATAGTAGGTGTTCATACATACTTGATCAGTGAATAAATGAGTCTTCATATTAGTCCCTGGGACCAAGTTGGCATGAGGTTTTTGCATCTTAATTTTCTATTCTCAGTGAACACCGTGACCTTTGAAGGGGACTCCTTCCCTATCCCTTCAAAGTTGCCTTGATGTCATCCTTGCCTGATGTCACCTGAATATTTGAGATAAGATTGGGGAAAAAGTGAGGTGTTAGACTGATTTTCCCCTCCACCTTTGTCCCTGTTAGAAATCATCTGTGGGTTACCCTCTTCTAGGGACAAGCCTGCTAAAGAAATAAACTGGCCAACCAAAAAGTCCCAGCACAGAATGACTGTGGTCTTTCTTCTTGCCCAATTAAAGACCAGGAAGGTTTTTCAGAAGGGTATCACAGACCTCTGCAGTCTATTCACCATTTTGTTTGCTTAATATTGCCACCCAATTATGTCAGCACCTCTAAGACTGAAAGAGATCAGTTCTGTGTTATACCATACACTCCCCCAAGTCCTTGAGGCTCCAATTTGTACAGAAATGGTGGAAACCACCCAGGCTGATCTGGATAGGGCAGAGGAAAGGGCTCCTGCTGGGTGGCCCCTTTTACTCTTTCCTTACATGTAAATTTTACCCACTTAGCTCCTCAATTGGAACATGAGGATTTGTTTGTTTTGCAATTAACTGGTAAGTGAAACTTTGTAGAACTGTAGGCTTTGGGGACCTACATTTCCTGCCAGGCCTCTGCCCCCTCCAACCTTTCTGCTAAATACTGCTAACCCACACACCTGCTGAGAGATCAGACTCCCAAAAGGTCTATTTGAAATCGGCGGCCTAAATTTTTAAACTTTGAAATGATAATAGTAACATGAATTTTTGTTTATTGAAAACTGTTTGGGGAGGTTGGGAACATATCCATGATAAAACCCCATCTTCACTAATTAATAAATGTCCCATTTTGAGTCCCAGCAGAGAAAGAATCCATTCATAATGATTCCACAGTATTAGAAATGTATAAAGCTATTTAAAACTCCTGGGTATTTAAGATGTTTTCTTTCTTAACTATGAAGTGAATGCCTTATTATTAGGAGGAAAGTGAGAACAACCAAGTTAACAAAAGAATCACCTAACAATGCCATACAGGTGAGTTAGTGTTGCAGGAAGTGCTGTGTTCTGGATTGTAGCTGTCATCCTGACACTTGTTAGCTGTGTGGCTTTGAATAAGTCTTAGAGTATCTTTGATCATTTGCTTTTGTGAAAAAGGTCTGCTCCACTAAGTGATCTCTAAGCTGTTTTTAGTCCTAATGTCCTAAAGTTTTTTACAAAGCTTAATACAAAATAAAGCAATAGTATAATTGCTTAACAGAGGAGAAGGGGAACTGAGCTACTGGGTTAGCCTCCAGGTCTGATTTCTATATTTCTGGACTCAGTGTATATTAATGGCACATTTTCCTCCATTGTCTCTCTTGTTTTCGGTCCCACTCTACCTTCCAGCATTCACAATTTGGGGATCTGAGCCCTTGGTTCATCATGCACTTCCTCTCAGGGTATGAGTGCCTCTGTGTTGGAATTTAGGGCCTGATACTTGTTGGGCAAGAGCTCATGACCCCAACCCTATGCCTCTGGTTTTGAAAAACAATGAGATATTCTCATTGAGTCCTCTGGCCCAGAACCATCATAACTCTACTCAGCGTCACCCTGACTTTTAAGAGAAAATAGCTAAATGTGGCCAGATTGGCTTCATTTCTGCCAAAGTTGGTTTTGATTTCCAGTGTTCACTTCATGGTACCTTAAAACTAAACATAATCAGGCCCCCTGCTTTCTTTACAAGACAGTCTAAAGCCTTTGCTCATAAGCACATTATCTACCATAAACATTGGGCTTCCAGAAAGGAGGGGAAAAGACTATGTGGGCCTTATTGGCTCAGAATGAAGCTTTTGATAACCTAGATCTGGGAAGAGGAGGAAGTGCCCCGTTGTTGCTCAGGTGCGTTTCTCTGACTGCATCAGTGCGGGAGGTTCCGACTTTGCATTCAAATCCATCTTATATGAAATAGCTCTGCTCTCCTGCCTGCCCCCTCACCCCTGTGCTCGCCCCATCACCTGCTTCCTGCCTGGAATGGGAAACAGCACTTCTGGTTCCCTTCCATCCAACGGGAAGGCTTGCCATCGACATCATCTGAACAGTTGGGAAACTCAGCCAAGTGGCACCACATGAGGCAGAATCTGTCCCTGTTTTTCTGCACAATGGGGGTTTAAACTTTTGGGGGGGCCTTATAGAGATATTCAACTTCCCCTCTCATATAGCAGGTATTCAGTAGGGAGAAGCAAATATTTAAATGGTCAACCAAATATTATCCTGTATTGATTGTATCATTCAGAGACTTTTTTTTTTTTTTGGCTTAAATAGAGCATCATGAATGCACAGCTGCAGGGACTGTGCCAAGTAGCTCAGCCAGCTGGACACACTGCCACCAGCAGAAAACCGTTTTTCTTTTCTCCTGTTTGAGGTGTAATCATCAGGAGCCATGTGGATACTCCCTGGGCCAAGCAGCCGTCTCTCCAGCACATCCACAAAAGCTCTGAAGAGAAGGAAGTGTTCTGCCTTGTGGAAGCCTCCCAGTGGGGCATGGGTGTGAGGTCGGGATGCCTGAGAGAAGAAGGGGAGGATGTAGTGAAGTTTATTCCACTGATTTCTCTGGGAAATAAAGGCTACCTATGCTCAGAACATTATACCTGAGATAGGCACCATTTTCACAGTCTGGTAAAAATCAAAGAAAATGTGCTTAAATCTATGATACTACTCTGGCTGTGTTCCCAACTGGTTGTGTAGCTCATCTGAAGAGCCTTGAACTCCATAATGGGGCGGAGACTAAGATATATGTAATAGATGTAGAAAAGTTATTATAAGTATCATGACATACTTCAAGAATAATCCCAGGAAGTAAAGATACTACCACACCTATACTAAAGACCATCTGTTTGTTTCCTATTGTATGAATGAGTTTCCAATCTCATCACACAGAGGTCTTCATGGTAAGATCCCAGACCTTATTTGAGTCTTGTCTCCTCCCTCCGTACCTCTATGCTGTTCTTTGCACACATGCAATTACTTGCTAACCCTCTATAAGGTGAGCACCTGAATGTTTTTTTGTTTTGCGGATGCTTATTTTCTTCACTAAGAATGCCTGATTCTTTCTTTCTTTCTCAGTCAATAGACACACACTCATCCTCCCCATCATAGCTCTAATATGGCCTCCTCTTGCTCAGTCCTGTTTGACTTCCCCTGACACAGCTGGCGTCCTGCTTCTCTGTGTCCCCTTGTTCTTTGACTCTAAGTCCCTTGCACTAGCGTATTCCCTCCCAGGGTTCTTCTGACTTTTCTCCTAGCTGACTATCAACTCCAAAGAAAGCACCTTTGGACATTCTTAGCACCTAGATCAGTGCTTGGCAAACAGTAAGTGCTAAGTGCATGATTGTAGAGTTATTTGAAAAACATTTTTTTTCCAGTGGTACTGGGGTTTGCACTCAGAGCTTCGTATTTCCTACGGAGGCACTGTACCACTTCAGCCATGCCTCCAGCTCTTTTTGATCTGGTTATTTTGGAGATGGGTTCTTGTTTTATCCAAGACCAGCCTAGACAAGGATCCTTCTATTTTGTACTTCCTCCCATCACTGGGATGACATGCATGTGCCACCACACCCAGCTTTTTTCTGTTGAGATGGGGTCTTGCAAACTTTTTTGCCTGGGCTGGCCTGGAACCACAATCCTCCTGATCTCAGTCTCCTCTATAGCTTGGGATGACAGGTGTGAGCCACAAATACTCAGAGGAAAAGTAATTTAAATAAAAAAGTGTACATGCTCAGTGGAAAAAAAATTAAACAATACAGAATGTTCGAAATAAAAAGCAAACGTCCCTGTCATCTGTGTTCATTGTATGTCTACGTATGTTGTGTCTTATGTATATAGATACATACATGGTTGAGAATGCTGTTTTTATTCCCTTGAGTCACCAATATATCAGAGACATCTCATGTTCTCAGATGGACATCATTCTTATCAGTTTTATAGTACTTACCTTTATATTAATAAGGCAAAAATAGTGTACTCTTGAAGCCTAATGGGTCAGGGTGCACCATGGACTAGGAATAGCCAGAGACTCCTCAACAGAGGAGATGAGACTTGACTTTGGCCCAGAAGGATGGGTAGATTTGGATTTGGGACTGGAGAGGGGTAGAGGTGAGGGCAGTGGCTTTTCTAACAGAGGCATAAGTAAAGGTATAAGTATTGAGGCAAGGAGATGGTCAAGCCATGTTAGAAGGTTAATAGCACTGAGTGGCAATGAGATAAATGTGAAGATAAATCGGCATGGATTGAAGAGGACATTGAACAGCTAAGGAGTTTAAATTTATCCTGCAGATTGTGATGGTGATGTAAAAGGATGGCCTGAGGGAACTGTGGCTCAGGAATGTTGTCTGGTAGTGTTTGGTATGCAGTGTGAATGAGGAGGAAGAGAATAGAGGCAAGGAGGTTAGGCTGCAGCCTCTGGTGTTACTCAGTGGAGACAGGGAAGGGAGGAGGTAACAATTTTGTTGAGCATCACCCTGTACACTGTGCCTGACACCTTCCTCTGTTCTGTCACTAACATCGACACAGCAAGAAGGATGTTGTCAGCCATAGTTTATAGATGAGGACTCAGAGGAGGCTAAGGTCACTACATACATGGCCTAAAGTCAGGGGTTTTGCATTTTCACATCACATCTGTTTTGCTTCAAAGTTTATGGTCCTCTCACTATGCAATTCTGCATTGTGCCTGGAAAGTGAGCTTGGAGAAGGCTGGGAGACAAGGGAGAGATGAGGAAGGTACTCAGAAGGAGGTGTCTAGGGCACATGGGGACTGTGAATGGGGCTTATAAAAGCAAGATGTAGAGTGGCTCCCGGGTCCTTGAGGGACCAATAGTAGGGACACCTTGCCTTTGACATTCTCCTCTCTGGCACTTTATATTTTGGTCTCATACTTTTGAAAGAGAGGACTTCTAGATGTCATTATTAAGGGAGAGAAGACCTGAAATATAGGCTCTAAAAATGTATCTTATGCCTCTTGTCTCCTCCCACCTACTTCAAAATGTACTCAATCTTCCTTTTTATACCGCTCTTTGCTGAAACTTCCCATTTCTAATGCCACAACTGAAGTTGAACATTTGCTCCAACAGCGTACAGTTTGTAATCGTATCGGGCAGAGTTCTTTTTGAAGAGACTGGAGCGATCCCATGTGAATGACAGGGTCGTGGACACTCATTCAGAAGCAGGAAATGGTTGGGACCATCCTCCCCGCTGTCTTAGTGGGACCTTAGGGAACATCCAAGGCGGGAGGGTCATCTCCAGCACTTCATTTCACCGAACTTCTTTTGTTCGACTTCACCTGCATCTAGCATCCGCGCCTCTAGAGGGCACTGTTTGCCTTGGAATGAAGTTCTTAAGTTTGAATCACCTTTTCCCTCTGAGTCTATTGTTTTTGCTGTACAGTACTTCGTTTTCTCTCAGAAGGGTTTCCTTTCCTTTTGTGGACTGTGTATTTGTGTGAGTGTGTGTTTCTCCTATAAAAGTGAATTTAGCGCGCATGACCATGGCAGATAATTACTCTGACCAAAGCCTGTCATTGTCTAGTCAGGCCTTTTGAAAGCTCTGTTCCTCCACATATTCTTCCAATGCCCTGCAGTGTGACTCATGGTGCACCTCCCCCCACCCCAATTATTTCAGTCCGGGGGTCACCGTCACAGCTCTGCCAATGCATCTCAATCCTGCCTCACAGCTGCCTGGGCCAGTTCAGTCAGGGCTCCCCACTCAGGGCAACTGAGCCTTGATTTATTACATCCCTTTGCACTGGTTCTGGTCGCTCCTCGGGTGAGACTGCTGATCATGCCACATTTTCAAATTGGTTCTGCACTGCAAACCAGTGCCTGGGAGGGGTGATAATTTGGCCCGGAAACCCATTTCAACTGTGACCTCCCTCACTCAGGGGTTGATCTCTACTTTCTGGACATGAAGGACACCTGGCAACCCTTTTTACCCCTCTGTGTAAAGTGAGTGGGTAAGTATTGCTTCCTTGTTGCCTCTGCCTGAAATGTGGACAGACAGACATCAGTTATTATGTTTAGGTGATACAGAAATGCTTTGAGATTTCCCCACCATCCCTATTCTTTCTCTACTTGTCCCAAGCACCCTGGTTTTAACTTTTTGTGCACTGCATATAAGGAAGAGAAGCATGTATCCTCAGGAGGGGAAATTAATATCAATAAATGATAGGAAGGGAGTAGCCTAGAATTGTAGAGCTGGATGGATTTGGGGTCCAGGAAGAAATATGGGGTATTTCTTGGCAAGGTAAAGAGGACCTGTGGAATACCGTCAGGAGGAGATGGAGAATAACCATGGCGCTTACTGGGGTCACATGGAAAGAACCATCAGGAAGGGCATGGTCCTGGTAACAGCATTGTGGAAATGGCAGAATCTGTTTTTGTGATTTCTTCCATGTTCTTCTTGTTTTTCCTTCCTTCCCTCTATCTATAAGGCTCTCCTTTCATCTGGGTACTCTGATTTCACTCTGCCAAGAGGAATTGCTTTAATCACAGGATGCCACTGGTAGGAAGGACTGAGAGAACAGTGTGTGTTAAATGTCTCCACTTTATAGATGACGAACAGGAGCCCATCCCACAGCAGAAGTAATGATAATGATTGTGGTTATCATTTAGCTATGCTTTTTTGTGCTCTGGGCACATTTTTAAATGTATTAAAGCATTTCTTCCTGAGGATGATCTTGATAATGTTGTGACACCATTTTAGAAATGTGAAAACTAATGTACAGAGCAGTTCTCTTTTCTACAGAGCTTGTAAGTAGCAGAGCAGAGTCCAATCCAAGCTGTCAGGTTCCAGGTGTCACACTTAACTATATATGTTCAAAATTATATGACTTACTGATTACATACAGTGTGACAGGTACTTTACATATACTATCTAAAATCTTTATAATTGTGCCATATACCTAATACTCCCATTATATAGATAAGGAATTTAATTCTCAGAAGTATTAAAGCACTTGTTGTGGACCATAGCACCCATGCATGTGCAAGCTATGATTTGAACTGGGTATGTTAGGCTCCAAAGTCTAACTTAGCTCCGTTTATTTCAGGGTTCCCACAAATGACTTAAAGCTACCCTGTCTGTGGGTTATTTCCATGTTAAAAGCAAGACAAAAGGAAAAGGCTATACTTAGCCAATAACAGTACTCTGGTATAGTAGAATTGCAGAAATAAGCAAGGGAGAAATTAGGGAACTCTAAAATTTGGGGGTATTTCATCAAACACACAGACATAGGCCTAGACAAGTACCTGTTCAGCACTACTTTGCAGAAGCAACAAAAGGTATTGTAGAGCACACCAGACACAGAAGCAGAAACACCGGGCTCTAACCAGGGTTCCATCACTAACTGGTTGTTGACGACTTGTACAGGCTGCTTAACCATGGCAGACCCCAACTTCCTCATCTATGAAATGGAAATGATATCTCCAGTTCTGCCTTTCTTACAATATGTTGTGAATTGTGAAGCTAGTATATGTTATTTAGCATTATTATTTCTTATCAATGGGAGCTAAGACCCATAGCCCATAGCAGTTCAGCACTCTCTTCTACTCAATGTGAGGAGGGTTGGAGATGAAGAGAATGAGGAGAGCCTTTTTATTTATGTATTTATTATTATTGTTTTTGGTGGCACTGGGGTTTGAACTCAGGGTCTTATGCTTGCTAGGCAGGTTTTCTACCACTTGAGCCTCTCTGCCAGACAGAGTGCTCAATCTTTATAAGTGCCCCTAGTGAGGACCTGCTCCCATCAAAGATAGAAGCCACTGCTTTGCCCCACCCTGGACAAGGAGGAATGAGAAGATGGTTCACTGGGGTGATGAAGAGGGTGCTCCTCCACCTTCCCAAAGGAAAACATGCCTGAGAAATAAGATAGGATAAGTGAATCTACTGTCGTAACACATTAAGTAATAATTTTTATTTATTTGGCAACAATTTACTTTTTATCAAAAGATCAAGATCAAAAGAAGCATGACAAACTAAGATTTCCTCATTATAGTTCAGCTGATGAAGATATAATCACTAGGACATGACCACAGAATTGTATTATTTTAAAATGAATAACCAATTTAGAAATGTTAACCTGAATTTATATATATATATATAAGCTTCTTTGCAGGCTTGTGAAGCATTCTCTCACCAACATATCTGGAGCCTGGACCTGAAAAGTGCTCAGCCATGATGCACCTGTGTGGAGTGGGAACAGTGATAAGGAAGGAGCTAAACTGAATGCATGCTGGAAGTAGCAGAGCAAGTGCAGTCACACGTATGGTCTTGCTTTGCAAATCAGATGGCACTGATACCGTTATTAAAATACAGTAATGGTTTTGTTTCAGGGTGGGAGTAGTATGCAGATACTGTTGCTCAGCTCCATCAGTCAGTTGCATCAGTACTCATTTGTGGAGAATCAAGGAAAGTTTTAGTGCCTCACGTCCCCTTCTCTCTGCCCAGGACCACTAGATTGTCTGGACCCAAGCATGGTGCTAAAGTAGAGGAAGCCATCAAAGTTTGCAAATGCATGCATTAAGGAAGTATTTCCTCATCTCTTTCTTAGCTGAAACACAAATAAAACAACTTCCTCTCTCTGTACATTCATTATGATACCAGGAAGTGATAACTAAGCAAAGCAGACTTACCTAACCACACCCAACCCCATTCATTATGTTCTCTCCCTCTCTCTGTATGCATCTATATGCATACAGATATAGACAAGGCAGAAATATACCATGTATTCTATGGTCCTAAGCCACCAGTATCTATCTTGGATTTGTGCTATGTTTTTCACAACAGTTCAATAAGCTTCCATCTTTAAAGAGAACAGAGATCACTAAACTTGAATTTGAAGAATGTATTGAATAATTGACACCTCATAATGTTCCCAAGGAGGTCTGTATCTCTTGACCCTATAACAATGAAAAGGCAAAACAAAAATTGGAATAGGCAGTGGAGGATGATATGAGTGCCACAAAGGACAGTCATATGTCCCCCAGGTTTTCCCATCTAAATGCTTGTACTCATTCTGTGACTCCTGCCTGAGCCGCCACTGTCCCATTCATTGTTGGATGACATCCACTTTATACTTAGAAGAACCAGAACATTTATCACTTTTTCCAAAAAACCAGACTTGACTCATTAAATCTGTATGCCTGTTAAACTCTTGTTGCCTTTGGCTATGTTTCTTCTATGAAGTTTTCATATGTTGTCTAGGTTTACAGTGCTTTGAACTCATACCCTAAATCCCTTTATAGATAGTAATTTTCTTTGGGAAAATAGATATAGTTTGTTCATTTCTCTATCCTAATTTTCACACATCACACACTGGAAATGCTTACTTGAACCTCGCTGAATGCATAAATTAGTGAAAGAGTAGGGATGCAAGATCAGGTTGAGTTTGAATAGATAATCTTCTCACAGAACTCATGAGTAAGGATAGAATGCTTAGCTGAGCACCAGGTAGGATGGATCCTCAGAATTATCTTCAGTTACTCAAGGTGAGTAATAAACCTCCCACTGCCCTCTCCAAGGGCTAACACTCCCCTTGTGAACTATATTCCCATCTCCTGTTGCTACTTAAGGAAATTTCACCAAGTCTCCCTTTTCTCTTCTGCAGCATCAAAATTTCCCTCTCCATCAAATATCCATTCACATACAAAATGACATAATCCCCTCCTCCCTTAAAAAGAAAAAAAAAGAAAGAAAAATAAAGGTTTCTTGACCTCCCATTCTTCTCTAGTTACTATCTCATATCTCGGTTACTCATGCCAAAAAAATGAGTTCTTGGAATTCTTGTCTCTACTTTCTATGACCAATATAGTTCATTTCTTTTGGACCTGCTCCAATAAGGCTGTTGTTTTTATTTTGTTATTTTTTAGAGCTATTAGGAACTACTAGGGCTTGAGCTCAAGGCCTTGTACTTTCTAGGAAACCTCTCAACTACTTGAGCCATGCCTCCAGCACTTTTTTGCCTGGGCCAGCATCAGATCATGATTCTTCTACCTCTGCCTCCCAAGTAGCTGGGATTATAGGGGTGAGCTACTACATCTAGCCCCTAGCCTGCACTTCTTTACCAAAGTGCTCTAGGTAAATGCACCCAGAACATTTCTGTTGTGAAGTCCAATGGTCCATTTGCAGCTCTCCCCTATGCTTCATAATCTACATCTTTTGATACAGATGATCACTCTCTTCATTCAGTTTGTTTCTGGAATGCCACACTCCTAATTTTCTTGTCTAGTTCCAAATTCATTGGTGATTCTTCTTCTGACTCTTTTACTAATTCCTCATAGACTTTTAAATTCTAAAGCAACCCATGGCATAGTGCTCAGACCTCTCTCTTTTCTGCCTACATTCACTTGCTAGATGATGCCATCCAGCCCCAGGTCTATAAATATGCTCTGTACACTAAGGTTGCCAATAACTCTGATCCCAATGTCTGCCCTTATGCAGATGCCTACTCACCATTTAATCTGGGATGTTTTAAAGCATCTTGAGCATTGCATGTGTTAAACCTCACTTCTGATTGCCCCTTCACACTTGTTTTCCCTCTATTCTTCCCACTATAATAAATGGCAATTTAATTGCTATACTTTGTAAGAATTAAAACCTCAGTGCCATCTTCGAATGATTTCCTTTCACTTTTCGTATTCCATAACTCACACATCATCCAATCCCACCAGTTCTACCTTCAAAATACACCCAGACTCCAGCCATTGCTTGTTGTCTGTATCTCTGTCCTGGTTTAAAGTGGCCAACATCTATGGACTCACTGCTTTCACCCTTGTTTCCCTATCTTTTACCCTCAAGCTAACCAACAGAAGAAGCCTTTTAAAAGCACAAATCAAATCTTATAATACTTTGCCAGTGGTTTTCTATTTCAGAATAAAAGCTAAAGATCTTATAATAACCTCTCAAATGGCCAGCCACATTGACTTTCTTACAATTACTCAAAAATAAAAAACCCCACAACAAACCAAACCAAACAAAACAACAACAAAACCAGCTTCAAGGCTTTTGTACTTTCTGTTCGAAATGCCTGGAATGCTCTTTCTCTGGATTTCCTTGTGGCTCACTCTCTTACTTTTGTCAGGCCTTCTTTAAAATGTCATGTTATCAAGGACACTATTCCTAACCTTGTGCTTAAAATAGTACTTCTCATTCCTTTTTCTCCTGATTTTATTTTCTCCACTACCATATGTTACTATCAGACATACTATATATTTTATATATTCACTGTTATTGCCTGCTTGCCTGTCACTAGACTTTAAATCCCCTAGTAGTAAAATTGTCTTTTTTTGCCCAGTGCTGATTCTTTAGTGTCTACATACAGTGTCTACCACAAAGATGGTGTTCAATGTGTCTTGTTGAAGAGATGAAACAACAATATTACTCAATGGCTATATTCTTTAAGACTCACAGGGTTTTCTTTAGGGGTATGGGTGACATTGTGGTGAAAGGAAAAGAATCTTAAGATGTTGACAGTGGGTTAGGAGAGAAAGGAATTAATTAAAATTCCACAAGAAAAATCATCAGGCATCATTCTCAAGTAATATAAAGAGTTACTCAAGATTTGTTATCTCACTCCTCATAGGTCTACTCTACTATAAATATCACCTGCCAACACTGGGTCTCGTTTTCCATGTCAAAATAATATGATTCAGGTAGAGTATGGAACTTGGAAACTAGTGGGAATCAATTAATTTTCTTAAGAGAGTTTGATTGATACACTGAGACATTAGTGCAAATGGTATTCATTTGCTCATTCTACCAACCAAGTCTTGTGTGCAATGGGGTATCTCTCTCCTTTGGTTAATGGTGTGATAGGTGGAGAAAATAGAGACCCTGTTCTGGTGTTCTCTTATTGTAGACTAATTCCTGTGAGGAGGCGGTGGAAAGTGGGAGACCCAAAGTGTGTGGATGTTTGAGTGGGGACGAGACAAATTGGGAGTGGTCATGGGGAAGAAAAATGCTTATAATGGAGAGCTAGAATACTGAAATCTCTTACCTTCCAATGCTTTGGATTTCTGCCAGAATGTAGGTTTTGTAGGAGGTAGGCAGCTCCAAACCTGGAAAGACATGTGGTTGAAATTATAGAAGAAAGACAAAATGATGAACAAAGCTACTGGATGGGAGGCTGGAATGACTTTTGCGGGCAGTGCTAAACCCCTGTGTGTACCCACACGGGTGCTGGGTCTCATTTATCTGAGTAAGTATTCTCCTGGCCACATGGTTAAAGTGGTCTACAAACTGTACCAGATGTTACCAATAAAAGAGAGCCCTTCTTTTACATACCATTATTGGCATAATATTTTCTATGTTTCCAGCTCTTGTGGAGGTATTGTTGACAGTTTGATGGACTAAGGACTCATTCTGGGTTTGACTGTGTTTCAATCATGAAAACACAAAACTGAAAGTAGAGTTAATAAGAGTTATCTTGACTAAGAAATATAATATCAATACCTCAGGTAGGCCATCCCAAGAAAAAATGGTTTCACATAAGAATGGCCCCAGAAGCAGCTACATAAAGCCCTATTGGTTAGCTTTGAGGTTCAGAACACATGAGAGGAAGGTTATGGATTCTCTATTGCAGATTAAGGGAGGAAAGACAAGAAGAAGGAAGCAGGAAAGTTAATGATAACTACCGATGTGGAATATACCCTAACCCAACTCAAAGCCCATTGTCACTTGTAAATATTAATTATCACTGTGATAATAATGATAAAATGACTACCATGTATTTAATGACTATATAAACACATATCTATATATTATACAATATTATATAGAAAATACATACATTATATATGCATGTGTGTGTAGATGGACAGAAAGATAGATAGATAGATAGATAGATAGATAGATAGTCTGGTTTTTTCATTACTGTGATTTTAACTGGGTTTGTGCTTATGCTTTATGTTTTGAATCATGCCTCCAGACTGACACATGGGTTTTTCAAGTGCCTATGAGGTAAGTTTCAGTAACTCCATGATTTTGGCCACATTCATGGCCTTCTCTCTCCACTCTCTTTCCCTTGTTATTCTCCCCCAAAGTTCTCTTCAGATATTTTGAGTCTCTTGTCTTTCCCATCTCCAAATGATTCTGGGCACATTCTGGCTGAGCACTTTGGCATCAGTGTCATGGAGCCCTATTTTCTCACATCATTTATAAAGGTGGCGTTAGAGATTTTAAACTTTCATTCTCTGCTTTATGGGTATAAGCTTGATACTTTCAAGTCTAAGGTCAGAATGGAACAATTGCAAAGCAAGCCCAAAACCAAAAATAAAAATAAACACAAGAGTAAAATATTTCTTTTGCTAATTTCATCTCTGATGGCAAAACTTCCTTCTAGAGAATGAGGGAGACAGTAGTTCCTTCTCAGAATATGTTATTTTATTTATTTTACAAATGAGGAAACGAATCTCAGCATCATTAAATTGGAAGCCCAAACTGGTAAGTAATGTGTTTTGAACCTAGGTCTATTTGATGTATACTCTTTCTTCAACTCATGAGTTGTTGTTGTATTTTAATCTGTAGAAATGAACCAGCTCTGACCCTTTTACTGTAAATCTCCCTGCAGGACCCAGATGCTTAAGTTGTTGCATGACTATCAAGGGTGGGTGTGTGTATATATATATATATATATATATATATATATATATGTAAAACAACACAGGGAACTGAAACTGCATATACCAAGGGAAAATGAAAACTACATCTTTAAACCGATAATGACACTGAAAGGACTCTTTCTAGCTAGAGATGGATTCATTTTTCCATGCAGAAACCCTGTGCTGTACTTCATGATGCTCAGTCCCATCCTAGGAAAACAGGTGATGAGGTCACAACTAGAGAAGACAGCTGATCTTGTCTCAGCATGTAGGGCCTGTGTCCTCTGCCTCTTTGCTCTAGGATGACTGAGTGGGATCTCTACAGTAGTAGCTTCTCACACCCATATCTTTCATCCCCCTAACTCTCCCTTCCCCTCACTACCTCTAAATCCCTCTTCCTTAAAGGGGGAATTAATGAAAAACTCCTGGCTTTAGGGCAAGGATACCTCATTGCATTCTTCTTTTATTCCACTACTAACATTGAGTGTGATTGTGAGCAATCAGTAACCTATCTGTGACTTACCCCTGTACAAAAGGAGAAGAATTATTGGGTGGTTTTTGAGAGGCTGTTGGAACCCACAGAAAAAATACACTTAAGCCTAATAGCAATAGTGCATCTCATTTTTGTTTTCACTGGGAATGAACCTTATTCTTTTTCCTGGCTTGTGCCCTTCTTACCTCTCCCCATTTTTTCTAAATAAAAGAAATTGTCATGACAAGGATACAGGATAGATTAGATACTTCCTGGTCAGTTATTTGTATACCTAACAGCTGTTGCAAAGGCACAATTCATCAGCAACTAGACATGCCTCATAGAGCTATAAGTTTGTAAAGAGAAGATAAAAGGAAACTCCCCAAAACCTATCAAAGAGGCTTGAGACTTGTTAGGAAGTAGAGGAAGAGGAGAAACTTGAATTCCTGAGGCAAAAAGGAAACCACTAGAAATGGTATGGATAACATGTGGTCTGCTTTTGTATTTCTAGTTTTTACAAAAAACTTTACCTTAACTTATGTTTACAGTCTAGGATCTCTTGTCCTGACCTGGATATTGGGTCTGCAGGATCAATTTCTCTATGTAATAAAACACTAAAGCAGAGATTTAAAAAAGGATGGATCATATCATTAGCAAAGGAGGGCTGGACTATTGGGAGGGAATCTGAAGGAAAATCTGGGAAAAAAAATTAGAAAGTAGATAATCATAGAAGAATAGATTGTTCCAAATGGCAGCCCTGCTGCATGTGAAAAGAGGAAAGATGAGAGCCTGCTGTGGTAAGGCACACCTGTAATCCCAGTACTTGGGAGGCTGATGCAGGAGGATTTGGAGTTTGAGGTCAGCCTGGGATACACAGCAGGACCCTGACTCAAAAAAAACAAAAACAAAAACAAAAAAAAACAGAGACAGAGAGAAGAGATAAATGAAGAGAATCTTCAGGAATACCATTAGAGAGACATGCAATGTAGTCATCCCTTCGGGGTTTCTTCAGCAGTCTTAAGACCACCACTACTTTTCAAGATCCTTTTATGGTTACTATTATTAAATGCTGTGTGAAAATCAGCCATGAGGTAGTCAACTTCATTTGGACTATTTACACTTAAGTAAATCATCTTATGTGTGGTTGATGGCTCGTGTGACATTCAAAACCAAAAATCTTACTAGTTTCATTAGCATGATCTTGACTTTTAGAAAAAAATGTCATATATATGTCTCTCTAGACACACACACACATATTGTGCAATTATTTATTACCAAGAATTCTTTAATTTCTCAGAATAGTGATTTATAGAACATTGCAGATGTCATAATTATTAACATAATATTCACCCCACTGTTAACTTGCACAGTGCGCTGAGCACTTCCATCACAGTCTAGGAGGACAAAGGACGTTTGTTTTTAAGAGGTGTAGAGCTTCCTCCCCTGTCAGCATTGCTCTATCTGTAGAAACATTCTACAGTTAAGATATTAGACACTCAAAACATTCCCCAACTTATAATGCAGTAATGGTTTACCTTCCTCATCTTCAAAGTTAGAGCATTCTGGTCCTTTAAGTATCAAGTTAGTGGCTTTTTAACAGTAATTTCACTCTGAAATAAGTGCTCTTCTTCATGATCTATCTTTATGTCCTCAAGTTCATTTTTACACAAAGCAATTTTAAAACTAGGTGCACAACACATGGTCTTTTTGCAAATTGCAAGTTACAGTGTTGCTTTTTGACAAGTTAGGAAGTAGTTCAAAGAGGAAGTGGTTAAGGCTGTGTAACAGAATGGTGCTAGGGAATACAATTTTGGGCCATGCTGTCACCTTTGTTCCTAATTCAGTGACACTACTGCTGGGGAATTAGATACCAAAGATGATGTTACCATGATTTAGTAACAACAGCGTTTCTAGACTATAATCTGTTGGCAGAAAGATCCAACTCCATCCTCACATGAGCTCCTAGTTGTCAAGGGTTTAAACAGCCAGTACTAAAAAAGCTAATGAACTTCCTTTTATTCTTTCTGGTTTATTTATTTATTTATTTGTTTGGTATTTGGATTTGAACTCAGGGCTTTGTGTTTGCTAGATAGGTGCTCTACCACTTGATCCAAGCTTCTAGACCTTTTTGCTTTTGTTATTTTTCAGATAGTATCTTACATTTTTGCCCAGGGCTGGCCTTAGACCATGATCCTCCTGCCTACATTCTCTTATGTAGTTGGTATCACAGAAGATCACCATCATGTCTGATTCATTGGTTGAGATGGGGTCTTGCTAACTTTTTTGTCTGGGCTGGCCTTGAAAACTGTAATCCTCCAGAGCTCCACCTCCTGTATCTCTGGGATTATAAGCATAAGTCACCACACCAAGCCCTGATAATGACCATCTGATTGTAGTATTTGGCAGAACTGAAAAGAAAGGAAGTTGAACTACATGTTGAAGGAATTGTGGGTGTCTTGGCCTGCTTGAGCTGATCTAACAAAATACCATACACTAGGTGGCTTAAACAACAAATGTACTTTTCACAGTTCTGGAGACTGGGAACTTCAAGATCAAGGTGCTGACAGATTCAGTATCTGGTAAGGGGTCCTCTTTCTGGCTTGCAGATGGTTGCTTTCTTGATGTATCTTTACTTCATGGGGAGAAATGGATTTCCAGCCTCTCTTCTTACAAGGACACCAACTTCCTCCTAAGGGCTCCACCCTCATGATC
The DNA here is from genome assembly GCF_047511655.1 of Castor canadensis. NCBI lineage: Eukaryota > Metazoa > Chordata > Mammalia > Rodentia > Castoridae > Castor > Castor canadensis. The sequence goes on along the minus strand of NC_133396.1, from coordinate 98,128,532 downwards.
ACATCTACATCTAAACCCAATTTAGATTAGGTTCTACCTCATCTGTTCATAAGGCCCAAAGCCTCCATGTTCCAATGTTGTAACAGTGAGCTTACCATTTCTACATGAACTTGAGGGGACATAAGCATTTAGTCATCAGCAGTGGGCAACACAAAAACACCAAGAGAAAATCAAAATGTCACTCGAGGTCTCATTGTTCACAGTGACATTTACTCTTGCTCTAGAGGAACCACACTATTCTTCTCTTTGTTTCTCTTGCTTCTGTTTGTCATCATGTCATCGACTTCTAGAGATAACCATATATGTCATTCCAAGGATTTCTCCACAAACTTGAATAATATCATGGCTTTTAGTATTGTGGATATTATTGCCTAGTAACTCTTCAGGGAAGTTTTCTTTTCAAAACGGACGCAGAGCACTGACTCCATACACTGTATTACTAACACAATTGTATTATAGGAAACAAAATTTCTTTGTCTAGTTGGGAGTTGTCCTGCCATTTCTTTAACCTAGCTCCAGTAAATCTACCTGTTGTTCTTAGGTGTTAGCACTTCAGACTCTCTCTTAACATCTTTTAAATTGCTTCCTGTCTCCTCTAGGGATTGTACTTTTTTGTTTTGTTTTGTTCTCTATTCTTACTATTATCTTTTTCTTTTTCCAAAACCTTCACTTTGGTTTTACTTCATATCATCATCCCTGTTGTCCTTGATACCCTTACTACAGACTTCCCAGCCTTCCCCACTTGTGTTGCTGAGGCCCTAATTGTCCACACAGGGCTTCACACAAAGCATGGTGGTACTCCTCCAGTGTTGCCCAAGCCATTTCCAGCCAGGACTATCTGTGAACAAGAGGAAGGAATTGGATACAAAGGGAGTCACTGGATTTGTCTAGTTCTGCAGGTGCAGGACAGACTAGAACAAGGATGATGGTGCCTGGGAGTCTGGGAGCCCTCCATGGCTGTGCAGTTTGAGGAGATAATGTTAAATTCAAAGTGATTGTTAAGTTGATGAAAAACATTGGATGCATAATTTGTCTTAGACCTGTGGTCTACCTGAACCACAGAAATCAAGATAAAGGAAAAGTAGACAAAACGAAGACAAAGGACTCTCCTGAATTTCTGTTACCATAGATTAACATAGTCCCTGTAGCTGTCAGAAGGCTAGCATCTTCCTCCCCCAAAGATTCCCAGTTCCTAGTTATCTGATCTCACTCTGACGTGGTGAGCTGTGAAAGAGTTTTATAGATCTCACTCAAGTTCCAGGTCAGCTGACATTGCACAAACCAGTCAGGCCTGAAGGCCAAGTCTTCTCTGGCTAGTACAAGAGCAAATTAGAGATATTGGTGACATGAGAAGTACTCACATATCTTTGTTGGCTTTGCCAAGGTGTTAGCCATAGCACTAGGGGCACATTAGTTCCTGATCAATAACTAGCAAGAAAACTAGAACTTTAGTTCTACCACAGCCAGGAACTGAATTCTGCATACAGTCTGCATGAGCATGGAATGACATTCTTCCTCAGAGTTTCCAGATAAGAGCTTATCTCAGTTGATACCATGTTTTCTACCTGGTGAGGTTGCAAGCAGAGAACCCATTTGAGCACACAGGACTTCTGCTGTTCAGAACTGTGAAATAATAAATGGTATTTTAACCCAGGAAGTTTGTAGTAATTTGTTACTGAGCAATAGAAAATGAGTAAGTTTCTTATCTCTAATTCAAACAATATGGACAAAGGAAATTCAGAGGACAGCTAGGAGGAACAACACATAGCAAAGATAAGTAGACCCATGGCTTTGACTTACTGTTCTGGTGTTCTCCATCTAAGAGACAACTGTAGTGAACTAGAGAAAGTACTGCATGGGGAACTTTGGGCACTCAACATTTCTAGCATCTCTTTCTCCCGTTTGTAAAATCCAGAGAATGAAATCATTCTCCTAAAAGAGCAGAAGGAACACTGAGGTTGTTGATGTGAAAGAGTTTTAAGAATGCATCAATTGGTGCAAAGGTAGCATGATTTTTAAACAAACCAGAAGAGCGAAATTCAAATTTGTAAGTAGACATATAAGGGGAGGGAAGGAATCATTCTATTATTTCACCTCAGAAGTTTTCTCCCATTCCTGTTACCATATCCTGTTCTCCATGTATTCATTTGGACTTTTTCCATGCCATGAAGTTAAGTGGTGGGATGGAATATTACTATAAAGACATCACCAAACAAAACCAATGGTTAAAAAAGGATACCTTTTATTTCTTCTTCTGTATAATCCTATTCTATCAGTTATCACTTATGGCAAAGTTAAATAACATTTTTAGCTGTTATTGTTCACTTATTTGTTCATTCGTTTGAAATTCATTTGTACATTCTTCTGTTCATTAATTCACAAAACATGCATTTAGTTACTGCTATGTCAGCCATTTAGTAAAGCACTGTTCTTGGATACCTCCAATTTGATTCTAAGAAACTATTTGCTAAGGTCTGTTTTAGCAGGGCTATGTGTTTATTTTATTTTATTTTTTTGCAAATGTTTCTCAGGCTGTTGTGTAAACTTCAGGGTTCAAAGCCACACATTAAAAACATATACCTATCCTAGAGAGAAGAACCAGCAAATGCCACTTTTTTTCCCAAGATAAATCCAAAAGGTTTATTGTACCAAATCCCACAGAGAAATGCATCAAAAATAATATATGAACAAGTTTTAAGAAAAAATTTCCACACATTGACATTGGTATCCATTCAGCTGATCAAATATATAAAGTATTACCAATTTCTCTTAATAGAGTAAGTGCCACTTTTGGTCATCTCCACTCTGTCCAAGCTCATCTGACTTTCAGATCTAAGGGCCTGTAGTTCTAGACCTAGTCACCAATCAATACTGTATTGAAGAATTTCTTCCACAAAAAGATTCCTTCAGCAGAACTTTAGACATGTTAACTGAAGCTCAGTTGCATTTAACTGAGCTAAGTTTTGCTCTAATTGTAGGGAAATGTGAGTACAAATACTGCTTTTCTTGGCTAACTTGTGTTTTGTACTCGGTATTGTGTCAGAGTGAGGATTAATAACAACTGCATTTTTCTGATTTGGAATTGCTGAGACTGAAGAGGGTCTTGCCCAGCCAGGCCTATCTGACCCAGTACCAGCACACAGAGTCACACCCAGGAACATTCACTTGCAAAGTAACTGATTGACAAGCAAGCAGAAAAGATAAGGTCAGGCTGCTTCAATACATATAATGTCCAGGCAAGCAGTGGGGAATAATTTGGCAGTGTTGTAAGGGATATAAATCTCAGGGTTAAGCAAAAGTCAGGAAAGTCAGGAACAGAAGAGAGACTTAAGCCACAGAATATTCTGAGGTGCCAACAAGGCCTCTCCTTGAAATCAGAAGCCATTGCAGAGTCATAAGATTCCTGGGCTTCTGGGGAGAAGAGTAAGAGTTTTGGCAAGTTAAAGGGAGAAGGAGGAGAGACACAGTTGAACTCAAATCAACAGGCATTTATTGAGTGCTTCCCTGATTTGCACTTAGGACTTTGAATAACCAAATGACTGCTGTGTAGCCCATGTTCTTACAGAGATTACCATCTAGAAGGAGAACCAGAGACCCTACAGTGTTAATTCAGACTTTGATATGCACTGGGACAAAAGTGGCATGTATTATTAAGTATGATGAGATCAAGAAATGTTGTACTTCATGGGAAGGCGCAGACTCCTGGTTGACAGTAAAGATGGAATGAATATTCTTTCACAGCAACCAGCACTTTGGCAAAACCTATTAAAAAGAAAGGCAAGGAAAGACAAATTCATTGACTGTTGAAATACATGCAAGGCCTTCCTACTGGCGACTCCCCTTGTTTCCACCACACCAAATCTCTCTTATTCATCCTATGAACTTGGAAATTGTCAATCAGTTTTCCAAGTGCCTTGTATGTGCTAGGCGTGTGATACGGAAGAAGAGCAGTGAGAGAGAGCAAAAAAATCAATGGTGCAGAGTCTGACCTCAAGGTGTTTACAGTCCAGTAAAGGCAGACATCTGAGAGACAGTGACACAAGTCAAGGAGCCCTCTAAATTGCAGAGGCACCATTTCTTCTGCAAACCTGTAAAATGTGCCATTACCACCTTTTATGGGTTTGGAGCTGAATGTCTTGATTTGAAATGGGAAACAGGAAGAAGGGAGGCCAGAAGACTGTGGTGTTGTCCTACTGAAAGTCTGTGGGTTCCCAAAGCTAAGAGGGAATTAAAAATGTAAATTAGAGTACAGTCATTCATCTCAAGCTGTGAGTTGTTCAACTCCAGTCAAAAATGTTGAGAAAGTATCCTCCATTGAAAAAGAAGGCACCAGCCAAAGTATCTCCAAAGCTAGGCTGAAAGAAAGAGCAAACCAGATGGTTTTGTGTGTAAAGTCCCCACAAGGAGGTGTAGGTTTCCAGACAGATGACAGGAGTTAGGGGTGGGAGATGAGGGGTGGGGGCTGGGCAAGCAAGAAATGATTACAATCCTGACCTCCATTAGAGGTTTTCTGATCAGTGATTGGTGGCTGGGACCAGAACCTCCCTGATAAGGGAGGGGGGTGTCTGTGGGACTTGGGACTCTGAATATGTATGGCCCAGATTTCTTTGTGTGCCTGATATCTAACTGGATATTTATTCTTCTAGATTACACATTCTGACTCTGAGGAACAAAGGGCTGGCGAGAGCTGCTCTCTGGTGCTTAATAATTTGAAGGAATTTACATTTCAATGCAACCCCATGTTAGACTTCTCAGACAACCTCTCCCCCTAGTCCTACTTGCCTTCCCCTCCCCCTAATTTCCACCAATGGAAAGAACAGACTACTCTCCCAGTCTGGGAAGGCAGTGGGGAGAAGGGAAGAAGGAGAAAATCATAGAGACATCATCGGAGGGAGGAGATTTATTGATATTCCACTTAGAATTTATTCCCTCAGAATCCTATTTATTTTATTTATGTTTATAAATCATGCATTACCAAGTACAATGAAATCTCCTAAAGACCCAGCAGGTTTCTTGGCATTCTCTGTGATTTGAAAGAGGAAGCAGGGATAAAATGAATAAGAAGTAAAGTGTGGGAGGGGTAGGAGGGGTGGGAGGGGGCAAAGAATGGGTGGTTTTGAAGAAAACAGTGTCCAAAGAATAACATATATCCCTTTAGGTTATTCTGTGTAAGCAAGTGCGATCCAAATAATTTCCTCTATCCTCTCTCTACTGTCCCTCCCCTCTTCCCAGGAGAGAGGATCCATTGTCAGGTAATTAGAAATCAGCATTAAAGAAAGCACTTCCCCAGAAAGAAGTGTGAAAACACATTTACACCTCATGTAAATGGCATCGGAGATTTTTCTCTTGAGTGACACCTGAGGAGCCACAAAATGACAAAGATAAAGTCATCCATGGTTAGGATTTCAAGATCCTAAGATTCTGTTTCTAAAATGAGCCACCCTCTCTCTCTCTCTCTCTCTTCACTCTGGTGCTGCAGAGCAGAGGGCGACCAGTAGATTGCAAGGAGCTTGGGGGCATAGTCCAGGGGACATGGCAACCCAGCTAAAGCTCTAGATTAACAAGGGGTTTTATTTTGCTATTGTGCATGCAGTCAATCAATAAAATTATAAGGCATTTTTAATTTATGTCATGTGACACAGCTTCTGCCCTCAGGATACTAATATATAAGGACAAAACTATAAAGTAGCTATAGAGAAAGAATGCATAGGAGTTCGTAAGAGTATGGAAGTAGTTATGGAAGGTTTCATGGAGAATTTAACATGAAGAAAGGTTGAGAGAATGAAGAAGAGCTTGCTGGGTGAATAGGATAGCAAAATGCAAACACAAAGAAAGAGGAGGGTAGTTTTGGTTTGCACTGTAGTACATTGATTGGTGTGAGAGAGTTGGTCTATAAGCCTAGTCTATGGATGCAATACATATAAAATTTTTATATGAATACAGAATGTCAACCTATAAATGGGGAGGGTTTTAAAAGAGAATAAGGAAAAGATTCTTATACTCTCCAGGATCAAGGTATGGAATCCTTGATACAACAATATTCTTTAACCACAGGACCAGTAGGTCTAGACGTCCTCTTAGGTGAAGGAGTAGTAAGGAAATAAAAGAATATGAAAATATTCTGATTAATTACAGTTAGTTCCAACCAGAAACTTTTGGAAGGGTACCTATGGAACTGGAAACAGACTTCAGGATCTGTCAACGTAGTGTTTAAGGTCACTTACAATACAAAAGCAAATTTATAATGTAAACTGCTTTCCTCAGGCTGCAGATTAAACTTCTAAGTCCTCACTGTGGGAGAGCAGGCGATTCCCACTTTAGATAAGTATGATGGACATTCTTGGGTATGTCCCCAATGATTCCAACAAGCCTTACAGACGCAACACGATGAGGTTCCCAGGGTATATGAGGGGAGTATTTGGGACCAATGAACAAGGATGTGAACTCTTAGAAATGTTAGTTGATGTCATGACTTAACTGCATAATTTAGACACAGCAATGCGTTTTCTCTTCTGTAGACTCTTTTCTGTTTACTCTTTTTTGCTTTGGAAGGCAGGGGGATTATTCAGGTGTGATAGGCCAACAGATCAGAAGGTTATCACCGTTGAAACAAGAGTTTGTTTCTATTCTCAAAAGTTATGTTATGCCACTGGGTGAAGGGGATAAAATGTGAATAAGAGACTTTATTGTGGTTTCTGTGGTGAGGAATGGGTGAGGTAGAATAAGCAGGTTTCTGATTGGCTAGATTAAATAATTTGGGTTAAGGAGTTGCTCTTAGTCTCTTGGTACCTGGCCGTGAGTGAATAGGCTAGAGGAATAGTGGCCAGGAGTGTAAAAGCCAGAAAAAGTGTATGGTGAGGTATGGCTTTGGATTGGTTGGTTTGCATATGAAAGGTATGTTTGCAGGTGAGTCCTTTATTATGCCTAGGAATTAGCTATCAGTAAGAGGGGCTGACCCTCCAAGGCCAGCAAGGTCCCCATGGTTAACACCCTTACAGACCTTGCTTTTTCTTAGACTCTTTTCTGAGCTTTTTCTTTGGAGCCTGACCTTTTCCCTTTTGTAAGCCTATGATAAGTGAGGTCTATAATAGAGAAAATATGACTTCCTGGTTCTTATGAACCATTATTGGAACTTTGAGAATGAAATAATGGTGTGGGCTTGGGTTCAGCATCACCATTTCTTCTTTTATGCTTCTTCCTGGACCAACTCAAGAGGAATTGTCACACTCCTCATTTTCTGTCACCAATGTATCAGGGTTATAATTCTGTTAATGCACTTATCATTGGTTAGTATGCTTTAGGTAGTACTTAAGAAAAAATTTATCTTAAAAATTGCATTATTTTATATAATAAGACACATTAAAATAGGGAATTCGGTGCCTCAGTCATATGATGAAGAACCTAGTCTCTTTCTGTCTTTCTGTGGTGCCATTTTTTGATGTATCAGATTTGTGTATCAGATTTGTATTCTGCTACAGAATAACTACCGTAGCTTCCACATTATGTCTGGACAACAACAGAAAAAGTCTAGGGTAGAAAGAGTGACTGTTTCTAATTTGCAATTCCTTTAATTGATTCTTTTTCAAAGAACTGAAGTTTGTTTTATTAGTTTTCTCTCTTTTCTGGGTCACTTTACTGTTCCACTGATTTTAGTTTGTCTTTATTTCCCATTTGTATTTAGTTTTAGTTTAATTCGTTCTTTTTTTTCTAGCTTTTTAATGATGAGGCTTAGATCACTGAATTTTAAATCTTTCTTCCATTTTAATATAAGCATTTAATGCTACCCATTTCCTTTTAAGCACTATTTTGTTTATGTATAATAATAATTATTATTTTTGCAGTGCTGAGGCTCAAACCCAGGAACTTACACATAGTACACAAGTACTCCATCACTTTGCTATACCCCTGGCCCTAGGCACCGTCTTAAGTGCCTATATATATTTATATGTTTGTTTTTAGTAGCCTTCATTTGGAAATATTTTCTAGTTTTCTTCTTTGACTTATGCATTGTTTTGAAATAAGTTGCTAACTTTCCAATATTGAGAAACTTTGAACAATATTTTGTTAATGATATTTAGTTTAGTTTTATTTTTGTCAGAGTGCATATTCTGTTTGGTTTAAATCCTTTAAATATTAGCACTGGTTTTACATTGTGGCATTTTGTTTATCCTGAGTATTTCATGTGTAACTTAAAAGAAATCATACATTCTTAAGCTATTCTATGAGGCATTCTATAAATGGGTAGATTGAGTTTCCTGATAATGTTCAGGTTTCAATAGCCTTCCTTTGTTTTTGGTCTACATTTTTGAATCACTTTTTGAGAGGGAAATGTTAAACACTCTAATGATACTTGTACATTTGGCTCCATTACTTTAATCATGTTAGTTTTGTCATCATATATATTAAAGGTTTGTTTTTAAGTATATAGACATTCAGAATTATTTTGTCTGTTTCATGAATTGATCCATTTATCATTATGAACTATTTCTCTTTATTACCAGGAATACTTCTTATGCTAACATCTACTTTGTGTTATGAACAAAGCCACTTCAGCCTTCTTATGAGTATGTGGTATGTTTTTTTCTGTTCTTTCATTTTAACCTGTGTATTGATAGTTACATGGAGACTCTTATACACAGCATATAGTTAAGTCCTGTTTTGTTTCTCTAAATTCAACTTTTTTCTCTCATTTCTTTTTAACCTAGACTTATGCAAACAACATATAGTTAGATCTCGTTTTATTTCTTATAATTCAATCTGACAATTTGTGCCTTTTAATTATAATGTTTAATCTACTACATTTAACATAATTCCTAATATCGTTGGCTTTCCATCTATACATTATTCTTTGTGTTTTGTTTCATCTGTCATATCCTTTCTATGCCATTTCTTGGATTTATCACATTTTAAAAAATATTCAATTATATTTCTGTAATTGGTTTTTACCCACATGTCTTTATTATATTTAGTTATTTTTATTTGTGGTTGTAGGGATTGCAAAGTGCATTTGCAACTTATCCTTGAATTAACATTAAATCTCTTTATATATAAGATGCTAATCTTAGGAAATACGTTTACACTTAAACTCCATCATCCTGTGTGCTGCTGTCATATAGTTTCTATTTTTTTTTTTGCAATACATATTTCCTTTAATGGAATCATCATTTTAGTCATAATCAGGAACAAACACACTGTACTTTTCATACAGCCTTAGTTGTCTCAACTACTTTCACCTCTCAGTATCTATGTGTGTGTAACTTGCTGAGACAATGATATAGAGGTTTGGTTCTGGGGCTTTTTAATAATACAGTCTGTCCAGGAATATTATCGGGCACAGTTTATTAGAATACAGAAAGTATCATGAGAATTTACACAGTATCTGGGTTTATGTTATAAACCCAGCAATACATATTTGTTACTTTTGCTTTAAACATCTACTCGAATTAAAGAAATTAAGTTGCAAAAAAGTCTTTTTGTACTCTCTAGTTCCAACTTATCATTTCCATTAACCCTAAAGCACTTCCTTAAACATTTTTCATTGTGCAGGTCTACTGATGTTAAATTGTGTCAGCTTCTGTTTATCTGAAAATCTCTGTTTTGTGTTTATTTTGAAAGACACTTTAGCTAGGAAGGGTATTATAGGTGGGTTTTCCCCCTTCTTGTTATGCTTTAAAGATGTAGGGAGGGGGCGGAGTGGGTGGTAAGGGAAGGGGTGGAGGCAGGGGGGTGAAATGACCCAAGCCTTGTATGCACATATGAATAATAAAACAATAAAAAAAAGATGTCATTTCATTATATTTTAGCTTGTACTGTTTCTGACATAAAATCAGTAATAATTCTGATAAGTAGTACCTTATACATAGTGTCTTCTTTCCGTTTATCCTTCAGAGTTTGTTTTTGTAAAAGTTTGCTTGATGTTTGTTGATCTTATACCCAAGTGATTCTTAAATTTGCAAACACTGTTTATTTAAATTGCTTTTGTGATCCATTTTTTCTTTGATCCATCTCATATTTCAACTCCTTATATGTTGGACCACTTAATATTTCCCATTTATTGTTATCCATTCCTCTGCCTCCCCCAGCCTTTTGTGCATATGTATTCTTGCATCAGCTCATTGGTCTATCTTCTGATTTACCAATTGTTATTTCTTTAGTGTCCAATCTGCTATTGAACCCATTTAGTGAATTTTCATGGCAGATATATTTTTCAATTATGCCATTTTAATATTTTTAATTGCCCTCTCTATTGTATCTTTTCCTTTGTTCTTTACCCAAAGACAAATTTGAGGGGAAAATTTACTTTATAAACTTGTTTGTTGTTTTAGAATAGTGATAAATTTGTGGAGGAGCATCAAAGACTGCAGTGAGATCCCACTTATCTGTCACTCTTTTGTGACAGATAATGACATCTTACAGCAAGATCATGTGTTTGTCACAAGTAATAATCCAATATTATTTAGTTATTATGTAAAATCCAGACATTATTTGAATTTTGATATTTTTTCTTGTGTTTTTTTCCCTAGTCCAAGATTCCCTCTAGGGCACTAATATTACATTTATTGTTCAGGTCTCCTTTACTCCTCTGGTCGGTGAATGTTTATACTATTGTTTGGGATATGATGAAGACTTGGGGAAGGTCAGGAATTTTGTAGAATGTTTTAAAATTTTGTTTTGTTTTATACTTTTCTCATGGTTAGACAGAGCTTATGGAATTTGGGAAGAAGACTGTAAGGCAGAGTGACCTTTTTATCAATTACATTACATCACAGATATATGCTGTAAGCACAACTTGATTGCTGTTCACTTGGTCTTGACTACTTGTTCACAGTTGTGTGGGATCAGGATTCTGCATTATGAGGTTTGTGTGGTTTCCCTTTCCATACTCTAAGTTTCAGAAAAGTATCACTAAGCAAAAGCCATGCCCAAAGGCCATCTATTCGTTTAAAAAAAAATTCTCTAGCATACTTATAAGAATTTTAAGTTTTTTGCATGTTAATTCCATGTGTATGATCTCTTGGCTTCTTTTCATTGTTTTCTTCCTAGTTAATTAGTGTATTTTCCTGCTTCTTTTCATGTCCAGTATTTTTGTTTGTTGTCATAAAGATTGGTATGTTATTTTGTTACCTTCCTTTAAAAAATATTAGGTTGTGTTCTGGTAGGCAGTTCATTTACTGACAGATCGGCTTGATCCTCTCAAATGTTGGTTTAAGGTTTTGTTCAGATAGGTCTGAAACAGACTGACTTCTAAGGCATGTTCTTTCTGCGTTTCCAGCTGAAGGTTCTCCATTTCTGTTTCAGAACTGCAATATTTCCCCAAAGCTGTGCAACCTTCAGAATCTGCATTCCACTCACATCCTTCCTGTACTCAATCTTTGGCATGATTTGTGGAGTCCCAACCTAGACAAGTGAAATGTACTTGGCCAACCACCCAAAGAAACATGTATTCAGATTTCTGGTGGTTCCCTCTTTTCTAGCTCTTGGTCACAGGAACTATAAGCAAGAAATACAAGGAACTCACAAGCAAGGCAGATCAGCAGCTTAGAGTTCAGATCTCTGTTTCTTCCATTAAGTGAAATTATTGCTCTCTGGACTCTGCTTCCTTATAAGATGGTTTGAAAATGACGTCCCTACTAGCAGAAAATGGAAGCATAGGAAGCATTCACCTTATTTTCTCTTCTCTCAATGATCACAAACTTTCACTAAGAGCACTTTCAGAAATCTTTTTTGTAATTATCTTGGTTTCACCAGTATTCAATGAAATGCTAGTATATGTTAATCAGTAGATAAGTTTTAAATGATTCAAAAGTCTGATAAGCTCAAAAGTCATGTTCATGCTATCTTTTAATTTCAGTTCCCCAAGATGATGAAGAGTAGACCCTCACCACAGAAATATAAGGATGGGAGGCAATGCATTTATTAAATAGCTTGATTTAGTCATTTCAAAATGTATACATATATCAAAACATGATGTTTATATCATAAGTATATAAAAATTTAAATGGCTTCCTATTACTCATTTATGGAAAGTTTATTGAAAAATCTGAGATCATTAAGTTTACTTCTAGTATTCTACCCTTTTTGATTTTTATCTCAAATTTTAATTTACCTCATTTTAGGCCTCCCTATTCAACAAAAAAGCAATACTTGATAATTCCTAACCGGACAAGCAACAATATTGTATAGTTAGCAGCAAAACCAATTCATTAATTTAGCATTTTAAGAAGAGGCGAAGTTGCTCCTGTAATTGAAAAAAAAATCATAAACCATAGGATGAAAGTAAAGATTCTTGTTTTCCCCCTATACAAGAGTATTTTTTAATCTTCAGGGCAGTTTCTTTTTCTCCCTGAGAAAAAATGGTTTATATACAGATTCAATAAAGAAATATGTTATTAATGTTTATCTTACTTTCCTCACTTCCTTTACTTAATCTTTATCTTCTCAGGGTTAGAATATTCTTACCAGTACGAAAACACTTATTTCATTCCAAACATTGCTAAGTGTAATCTTCCCACGTAGGTTTTTGTGTTATTTTCTCAGCTTGCTAAGGTTCTATTAACTAGAGAGGCTTCTGGCTTGAGTATAAGTTTCTTGTGTGTTTGTATGTTGATGGCCCAGGCTGAGCACTAGATTCTGTCATTAACAAATGACTCTAAAACTCAAAGAAGGAGGTCATAATATTGTCTGCAGTTATTAGGCTCATGCCAAAAATTACCTGTTTGTCAAGTCACTGTGCATATTCACTTACATATTTATTCATGTAAACATTTCTGAATTCTTGCTATGTGCATGGTGTATGCTAATCCAGGGTTTCCCAGAGTGTGATTCCTGAACTTACGGCCTTAGCACTGGGGGAACTTGTTAGAATGAAAACTCTTGGACATAGTATCAGACCTACTGAATCAGACACTCTGGGGGTAGGCCCAGCAGTTCATGATTTAGGCAGCCCTTCAGATACTCTGACAAAATTCATGGTGTCAAAAGAGCTCAGAATTTATCATGCAAAATGAGAAATTTAAGATTCTTGAAGGTTAGATATTTTCCTTGCCCAAGGTCTTACTACTAGTTAATTGTAGAGTTAAGATAGTCTTTTGAAGGGCAATGCAGGAGTCTTTATATGACACCATATTGATGTCCTCCTGTCCTCCCTACCCCTAGTTTCTAACTTAAAAATTGTATGTATTTAGGTCAGTGGAGAATTGATCTTCAAAGAATTGCCTCTAGAAAGCAGGTGAGAAGCAAAGGCAGACTGGTTACTAGGGCTTTGATGAATCCTTTCCTCTTCTGTAGCCTGGTACTTGGATTGTTAACAAGCCAGTTAGTCAGTCGGGGAGCATTTATCCCCACTGTGTGTAGGGCATAAAAATCATATTGCCCTTCGGGTAGCCTAGGATTGGGTGCATGAGAAAGGAGGAACTGTTTCCTACCTTTGAAAAATTCATTCACACATGCACACACACATAAACACATTTTGAAAATATAGAAGAAAAGGTTTGATGCATGACAATAGCAAGGGCAAGATAACATGTACAAATAAGGTGAATATTGCAGGGGGAAATCTCAAATCCTAATGTCAGAGCTGGGAGGATGGGGGTCCATCACGCCCTCTAACTCACTGGGCAATTTCTGCCTCATTTCGTTAGACAGAGGAGATTGTTACCAGAAAGCCAGAAAGGAAGTGCCATCTGGGACTGTTGTGCTTCCAGACAGATGGCTGACTCTTCCAGTCCTGTTTTATTTCTGGCTTCGGATCACACACCCCACAGCTATACTGTAAAAATGGGATGTGATGGGACATGGTGTGTTGTCAGAGTGTGTTTCTCTTTCTCTCTCTGAAACTTGTGGTAAAAAAAAAGTTATCATCAGTCTTCTTGTTTTTATTACTGTTGTTCAAATTAAATCTTTCTTTGAGAAAGTAAAGACCCTGAATTGGAGATGTACAGGGACTTGGCAGAAAGCCAAGTAAACCATGAGAATGCCACTCCACTGAGAGAGAGAGGCAGAGAGAGAGAGAGAGAGAGAGAGAGAGAGAGACAGACAGAGACAGAGACAGAGACAAAACCTTGGGAATGGTTGGGAACTGTGACACAGAAGTTCAAAGTAGTCTGGCCTTATTGAAATGTCCCACTGTCATCCTCCCTTCCCCTGCCTTCTTCCTACTTCAATGCTGCTCCTGTCCCATTTTGAACTCTATGCAAGCCATACAGGGGTGAATGCTGCCATGAACAGAGTGGTTGCAGTCTGTCTGCTTTTGGCCTACTCAAGACATGGGGTATTAAAGTCTGGGATTTAAGGGTTTGGCTGGGAGGTTCATAAAAATGAGGAGTATCCACTGCCAAGATTTGTGAGGGTTAGAGCAATTACTCAACTTAATTCCACAGTAGAAGGCATCAACTTGCTCAATAAATATTTATTGAGTGACTATTGATTAAACACCACGTTGTAGAGATGTAAAGAAGCAAAAGATCATCCCTAAAGCCAATAAAATATACCAGAAAAGTCTTGACACCAAATCCTGATTTATTGGCTTTGTGATTTGGGACAAGTGACTGAATGTATGTGGTCCTCAGTTCTTCATCTATAAAAGCAACACCTATTTACAGTTACTCTTTCTCTACCATTTTCCCAAGTCTCATCTTCTATCTGTAACCCTTCAGTGATTCTCACACCTTGGAGTACATACTAATAGCTTGGCAGATGCATTAACATGTGCATTTTTAGACTCATAAGCTTACTGTAGTACATCAGGGTGTATATAGGAACTTGCACTTTTAGCATGTCCTGGTATAATTCTGAAAGAGATCCATAGGGCATCCACTCTGTATCAACACTTTTCCTGCTTTCTGCTCCCAGGCTTAGTCAGTATTCTTTAGCTCTTTTTCTGAAGTTCTATAGCATTTCATTTAAACCTCTAAATATTACTTCTTATGGACTTATTGGCATATAACAGGGAGCAGAAGAATGTTAGGACTTCGTAACTATTCATTAACTCATTTACTCAACAACTATTTATTAACATCTGCTATGTGTAATCAATAAACAAAACAAAATCATTGTGGTATTTACATTCCAGTGGGATGAGATAAATCTAATAATCTACTGACATAAGATATAAAGTAGGTGTTACAAAGTGGTATATGCCTCAGAAAAACAAACCAACAAGCAAAAACAAAAAAAGCAGGACAAGGTAAGAGGATCAGGAATGTGGGGTAGAGGGTAGGTTACACTATTTAACAGGGTTTAAAGATTGATTGTACCCACTAAAAGTCTTATTGGCCTTGAGAAAGCCTCTTAACCACTTACAGCCACCCATCTGTAAACTTGGAATAAGAAATCCCAACCTACAGAATTGTGAGGTTAAGAAAGAATATAGCATGTGGTTTTATAATATAAGCAGGAAGCACACCTTTTTTACCTTTATCTTTGGTGAGCTTATAAACTGTTTGAGGGTATTCTTCTGTTTGTATTCCAAGCTCCTAACAATACTTGGCATATGGTGAGCACTAGGAAATGTCAGTGGCTTAGGTAATCAATTACCAAATACCTGGGGAGGAGCATATAGGTAGGGTGAGACTCTGAAACTCACACTGTAGGTCATTACAGTAGGGCTCACTCTCTGAAAGATTAGATATCAGTATAGTCATTACAACAATGTGATACCAGAATAATACCAAATATCAAGGCTTAACTACCTGCTCCTCTTGGCCATTCTAAACCAGAATAGTACTTGGTACACAGAGACTGTAAAAATCATATCCTCTTCTGAAATACTTTATCTTCTGAATTCTAAAGATGCCATCAATTACAGGCTCTACTATCAATAAAGTGGTTGAAGGGAAAATGTCACTGTCTAAGTGTGTGTGCAAATTAATTGAAAATACATATCAAATTCAGAAACAAAATGCACAGCCTGGAACTGAGAGATGTGAGTAACAAAACCATATATCCTGATCCTTTGGCTCCCTGTCATACAGGAAGTAACAGCAGTGGTACCCAGCATTTCTTGTTCTGATTAGACCTTCACCTCCTCTACTGAGAAGGGCCACCTTAGCTCTTCTCTTATTTACATGGTACCTAGAGTCCCTTCTTTAAAAAGGGGACTTGAGGATACAAATGGCATTTGCAAGAGTTTGGATACTTTCAAAATTTCTAAGAAATAATTATAATGAATGTGGCTAAAAATTACTAAACTCTAATAAAACAGGCCCCATTAATAACTTAATATGTATGAAACCACAACTCTGCAAGGCAGGCAGTCTTTGTACCTATTTTACTGATGGGGAAATGGAAGACTGGCAAAATTACACTGCTGAAGATATATGTATCTAATCAACACCAAAATTCAGGGCTCATACTTTATAAAATCTTCACCTTTATTTAAATAGTAGTTTGAGCAAAATTAATGGGGATGATATTGACTAGGATGGTGGGATGGAGTAGATCATACTCTGGAGAGAATTACCCACTGACACTAGAAAGGTAGAAGAAAGAGGCAATCCTCTTGCTCACCAAATTTGTTCGACTTAGGAGACAGATGGCATTGTAGGGTCTCCCCATTGAAGGCCACTGAGAACAGGCATATGCTTTCCAGGTGTTGCCCTTGGGATGTGGTCAGTGGCCCCAAAAGGCTAAGCCCAGCTTAGCCACATGATTCCTGTGCTCTTTAATGAGAGCTCATCTACTGATAATTTGAGCTGGAGGGAATCAGAAAATTCAATCGGGAAAAGATCAAGGTCTGCATTAAGAGGAAAGGCATGTCAGTCCCTCTGATAGGGAAAGAGATTTTTGTGTTTCATTGCATAAGCACGCATTCGCGCACTCAAAGCCTGCCACATTTCAAAGCAGCCTTCAGTGCCCCAGTGTTCACTTGGAGGGGGAGAGATCTGAAGCCTTTCAAAGGCAGCAGGTATGGAGCAACTCACACAGGACCCAGCCACCACCTTCTCCCACCTCCATTCTGCATCCCCTTCCTCCCTTCCACCCATCTGTGTCTACTGGTGGTGCTGAGGGTGTGTGTGTGTGTGTGTGTGTGTGTGTGTGTATGTGTGTACATTCAAATATAAACTTAAAAGGAAGGGGGAGAAGAGAAGAAAAAAATGACAGCTTTGGACCAAAGCTGCAACTATTCATAATGAATGGAGGAGTCATCATGAAAGAGCTGGGGCACTTTACGCAAAGCAAATCTCCCAGAGGAAGACAGCTCTGTGGATGCTGTTGAGGATGGCAGCTTAAAAGGCCCTTTAGTTCAGAGCCAGGAAAAGACAGAGCAAGGATTTGATATACAGTGCAAGTTCCCGCCCCCGCCCCTTTCCCTCTTCCTACTCTGAATCCCATCTTGGCTGAGCCATAGCAAAACTAAATTAGAAAAACCTGCAGAGCATTGAAAGTCTCAATGAAGCACACAACCAATTTATCACCACGGAGTCCAGTTATCTAATAAGCCCCATGCACAATAAATGTGCTAAGTGTCCACCTTTAACTTCAGGATACACAGCAGTGGCAATGGCGGGAGATGGCCAAGTTCTTGACAAGGGGATGATGTCAGGCTCAGTCTGAAGCACTCGGCATCTGCCTTACATCACTGACTCTTAAGAGTATTGAGGCAAGGTGGATGATACCTAGGACTCTGAAGACAAGGC
Organism: Castor canadensis; assembly: GCF_047511655.1. Lineage (NCBI taxonomy): Eukaryota > Metazoa > Chordata > Mammalia > Rodentia > Castoridae > Castor > Castor canadensis. Next base: position 98,110,896 of record NC_133396.1, on the reverse strand, counting down.
AAGCCATTGCTGAGCATTTGGAATTGAAGCAGAAGTCTGCTTACAGATAGTATTGCAGACTGAACAATCATCATGAAAATGGAGTTGGAAAAATTGGGAGGAAAGCAGACATCTTTCTAACCTGCTGTTTTGGAAAACAGGTGTTTTCAGGAAGAACATTTTGGCAATCAATGTTTCCTATCCAGAGGTGGAGTCATGAATTCTTACACTGTGCCTTAAACTATTTTTCTGGTTTGTCAGTAAACAAAGGGAAAAGATGTACACTGATAATGCCTTAGAGATACAGAGACAGGGAAAGTGATTCTTGGTTTACTTCAGGTAACCTTGGTACTTCAGGATTGAAGACTGGAAACAAAAAAAGCTTAGGGGTCTGAAAAAGAAAATCAGGTTGTACATCAGTATCTTGGTTTCTAGGGTCAACTGGATACATGGGGTGTCTGTGGGCTGCTCTTGATTCTACTTGGTAGAATGCAATAGCATCTACCAGATCTGCAGGTGGACGGAGAGTATTTGAAACACTAACGTGTAGTCCTTGTACATTGGTGGTTTTCAGCTTCAGCTGTTTAATGGAATTATCTGGTAAGCTTTAAGAAATTTCTGGTTTCTGTGTCTAATTCTAAGAGATATTATTTATTTTTAAGATACTTATTTAATTGTTTAGCGGGTAAAGGTGAGCAGTGGGGAGGGGATATTTTAAAGCTTTGCAGATGATTTAGATATACAACCAAGCTTGAAAGCCTCTGTGGTAGAGTGAAAATAAGGTTAAAGTCTACAGAACCAGTAAGTACCAGAAATCCCAGAAGTTTTTAAATTGATTCATGGGAATTAGGAATTAGGGTAAAAAAACACCATTAATGATAAAATATTGGCAACTTCATGTTGTTCAAACCAATGGATTAAAGTTGTAGGAAGTTCTCAATCTAACAGGGTCCTTTGCCTTGACTCATAGCCTTGCCCAGTTGCTCTTTTTATATTTCTTCTTAGTCTAATGAATGATTTATAGTCTGTCTGCTTCTCACATGGATTCAAGATAGCTTACAATAGTAAAAAAAAATCTCACACATATATACAAATAGTGAATGGTCAGAAAACGTAGAAAAAAGAAGGTATTATTGGAATTAATGAGTAAGGATGTGCTGCTAATATAACTGTACATTTGGTATAATTTTAAGCTTCTGAGAATTTGAGGTGAAAGTGAAATTTATTCTTGCAATCTTTAGAGATAATGCATATTCATTTTTAGGGATAGCACCAAATTCTGGATGATGTTTACGTTATATAGATACTAATAACAAGAGCCTTGAGTACAAAGCAGACAAATTTTTTTTGTTGTAGATGCAGTTATAAGGAGTTACAGTTTGGTGAAATAATTTTTACAGCAAATAGTCTCCCAGAATTCAGCAGGGACCTGCACCCCAGTGTAGCTTATTGTCAGGTGCAATGACCTGGGAAGTTGGGTGTACCCTAAATTACTAAACTTCAAATCAGCATGCTATTCTCCCTACATGTTTGAGATTGGATTGCTGATAATATTTCATCTGCCAGGTGCCAGTGGTTCACACCTGTAATCCTAGCTCCTTGGGAGGCTGAGATCCAGAGGATTTTGGTTTGAGGCCAGCCAGGGCAGGGAGTTTATGAGATCCCCATCTCAAGCAATAGCTGGGTACAATGGCACATACCTGTTATTCCATGCTACATGGGAGGCTGAGATTGAGAGGATCACATTTCAAGACCAACCCTGGGCAAAAAAAAATTTCCCCCCATTTTGACAGAAAAAATCTGGGCATGGTTTTGAATGCCTGTTATCCCCAGTTATGATGGGAAGCTTAATATAGAAAAATCTCAGTCCAAGCTTGCATGGACAGAAAGACCCTTTCTTCAAAAAAGAAAGAAAAAGAAAAAAGAAAAGAAAAACCAGAGCAAAAAGGACTGGAGGTGTGACCCAAGTGATAGAGCTTGCACCTCACAAGTATGAAGTCTCTTGAGTTCAAACCCCAGTACCCCATCCCCTCCCCCAAAAAATCATCATAACCACTTCCTTCCTGTTTTCTGTGGGAGGATGAGACTAGGTTTGAGACATTGTACACATCGTTTATCTTTGATCTTTGCCCTCCTTTTCATCACCTGTGCGCATTTGAGACTGGCTTGGTAGAGTTTGGGTAACTATAAGTTAGAACACTCCCCCCTTGATTTGATCTTAGTCAGTTGAAGATGATTAATTCATTCATCAAACATTTATGAAGAATGTAATGTGTCTGCCACTCTGCCCCTCATTGAAATCTCAGTCCTTGCTGGCATGGAAGTCAGGCTAGTAGAGACAACGGAAATGTCAATGTGTACTTGTCAATGCTTGTATTAAGTATAATGGAAATGTGGAGAAGACAGAGACCAGGCAGAAAGAGAGAAGTCACTTCACTCTCAGAAAAGTCAGGAAAGGCTTCCTATACCAGCTGGTACTGGAGCAAGGTTTGTGAAGAGGAAGGCCAATGGGAAAGTCAGGCTTGGGGAGATACTCGGTGGCTTTGAGGAGAATGGGCAGCTCCCTGCAACAGGAACTCAAGGTACTAGGGTGGGTGGAAAAGAAAAGACAGTATAGATATCCAAGGGACATAAGTAGCCAGGAAAACACAGAAAACACTGTATTTTAGCACAATTTTGCAATGATTTTTATTTACTCCACAAATACTTGAGTGCCAACTTTACGCCAAGCCTTGGGAGGGAGATTAGTTAGAGTTCTGTGTCTATTTTTATAAACTTTAAACATTTGTAATGCTGTTGTCATTTCTTTCCACTCCAAGCTGAGTTTAACTTGATTCTGTCCTGCATGTTCAAGCAGGCCCATATGGATGGAGGCAGCTCTCTGCTATCAGAATCCCCCACCCTCTCCCCATCCAGTTTCCATGAACCACCAGAAAGATAAGGAAAGAAAAGGCAGCATTAATTATTTTTCATTCAAGTCTTCAATCTGATTTTTGTTTTTTTTTTGAGGTCTCTAGGGTCTGTGCTAATTTGTGTGGTGTGTTGGTTCAGTTCAATCCTTACAAATCTGTGTATTGTTGAAACTGGTGAAGACCATTGTTTGTCACTCAGATTTAGGCAGGCTGATAAGAAAAACAGGAGAGGGAAGGAGATGGATGGGCCTGACGTTGCATTCATGCTAGAGAGAACTGAAAATAGACCTGAAACAATCCCCCCGAGTAGACGCTGACTAGTAACCGGGAGACTTAGTCCAGCTGGCTGTTCCAATCCTCTCAAAGCAGGCTACGCCCTGTTACCACTGGTGGGGCTCTGTCTGAAACCTGGTGGATGAGGCTGGGATAGCAAGAAGGTTCCTTGCATCCCAAGGGGTCTGGTTCCCATTGTCTATAGCCTGTGTTCTCTCTTTACAGCACTCTCAGTATATGGCATTGTAATCATGGTCATAAGTATTATTAATGATAGCAGCTATGACAATGAGCTGAGCCCAGATCTCTGGCTTTGATGTCAACAGAGAAAAGGGAGGTTTTCATCTGTTTCAAATGGAAACAGATGCATACAAGCAGAACAAGCAATAAGCAGAACAGTGGAGACAGCAGTTTTTAGTTTGGGGGCTCCCCTTCTCTGCAAGCTTCTCTGTTAGGCAAACCTTCCATGGTGAGATGAGCAAGGAGCCTGGTCTCCTCCAGTACAGTATCCATCTTTCCTCAACTATCTCATTTATGGGATTACCTGAGAATGGTTTCATTAAGGAGAGAATTATAAGGGAAAATGTCACATCTGCTTCAAAGTTATGCCGTCTCAGTGTCACTGATTTGCCTATACTGAGAATGATTTTAGAAGTGAAAAGAAATCTGCTTACTCACCAAAATCTCTGCCTTATGTCTGAAACTTTCATCAAGAGAGTTGCCAATCAATTTGTAATTACTGAGCATCTGTTACCAGTATGAGTAAAATCCTGTGTTAGATGGACAATTTGCCTGCAGCCAGGATTATACTCATTTAAAATATTCTGTGGAGTTTACTTTTTATCCTGTTTGTATCTTAAAAAATGTGGTCTACATGAAGGATTCAAGATGCATTTGACATGGTTGTTGCTTTTAAGAAGTCAGATGTTGTGGATCCAGCTACTTGGAAGGTGGAGATCAGCAGAATCATTGTTTGAGCCAACTGTGGGAAAATGTTAGCCATACCCTATCTCGACCAATAAAAAGAACAGGGCCTTGTGGAACATACCTGTCATCTCAGCTATATGGGAGGCCTAAATAGGAGGATGGCAGTCCAGACTGGTTAGGGAAAAATAAGAGACCCTATTAAAAAAAATAATGAAAGCAAAAAGGGTTGGGGACTTGACTCAAGTTGCAGAGCACCTGCCTAGCAAGCATGAGGCCCTGAGTTCAAACATCAGTACTGCCAAAAAAGAAAGAAAGAAAGAAAAAAAAGGTTTGCTATCACAGTAGGGAAGTCATAACTGAGAGGGCACATTCTTTCTGGGAGATGGGAGTATGAATAAAAGTATCACCCTTCAACAGTGGGTACAACCATAGGGTACCAAGCTCATTTGGCTCCCCTTCCTCATATCTCTGTTTCTGCCCTCCTCTAGCTTCCTGGGGCTCTGGTCCAGCTCCATTGTTCACCTCTATTGGCCTCTCTCACAACTGCTTCTTTCAGTCAGTGTCTGTGTCTCTCTTGAATCCTAACCTTTCTAGATTCCAGCTCTAACTCCACAAGATCTAAATTGTTCCTTACTCCATACCTTTATTCTTTGGCTTTTTAGATTCCACAATTTGTTCTTAGTTCAGAGTATGGATCAAGAAATTGGAGCATCTTTACCTAGGGTACCTACTGCCACCCCCACCTCTTCTGCCCTCATTTTTTCTTCCTGATTCCTTTTGGAGAGTGAAACTTTCCCCAAAGGAGAGTTCTCATCCTTCCATTTTTTTGTGCTAACCCTGACTCAGTCCTTAATACAATCAATGACTTCTTTTGTTTCCTTAGGCCTGATTTCTAAGTCACTCCACTAAACTCCCATCTTCATTGTCTCTCCAGGGGTCTTACTCTCTGGACTCTAGATTCAAGATTCTTAGGTTGAATCCTGCATGACTTTGGGCAAATTATTTTTTATGCCTTCATTTCTTCTTTAAAATAGAGAACAATAATTCATATTCTGGTAAGAATTTGACGAGATAATAAATGTGAGGCAATTTAGTAATGCTGGACATAAATAAAAATACATGCTTATTATTTACTATCTACACAGAAAGATGCTACTAGACCAGGAGGGATAGTTGGACTGCTTGTGCCTGGTAGCTCCAAATCTTAATCCTTGCTTTTGAGACAAAAAGCATAAAAGTGATGTTGGGATCCTGGTTTCAGACTATTTTCTGGAGGTTTACAGCAGTACCAGAGTGAGTTGGGAAGGAATTATAACTCCATTGTGCTTACTGCTTATGACGTCTATGTAAATTCTAGCATGATTTTTTTTTTTAAACCAAACACTTGCTAATTTTACTTGGCTGGTTTAGGAGAACAATTTCCCTCCTATAAAATAATACCCTGACCTTGAAGAAAGAAGTGATTAGGCATTTACCCTCAGAAATGGTATGCAGCTTTATCTGCAGAGGCAGGAAAAGATTAAAATATTAAAGTCTATGCAGGCAGAAAGACGTAAGGTTGAAACGCTGTTTAAAATATTATTTAAATTTAATGTTGTATTTATACATTTAATTCACTTTTATTAGCTACCAAGATATTTAACATAAAATAATTAGAGTCTCAAGATTAAAACCAAAATGGCCACAATTTTAATTAAACCATCTCACAGGGAATTAAGCTGCTTAATGAGAGGCAGCCTGGTGTGGTAGTGAGTATCCCAGAGTCAAGGGACTGGAGTCACTGTCACCAACTAAAAATGAATCCTTGGGAATAACTCCTTGCTTGAACCAATGCTATGGACTATATTAGTAACAAGAAGGGGTTGCCCCCTCACTTTTAGCATAATAGGATCCCTTTGTGTTGTTTTTTCTCTGAAGAAAATTTTACATAGACTTCTAATATAGAAAAGAGAGTAAAATTAACCTCTGCCTCTTCCCTTATCCCTGCACCAGCCAAGCCTCTCAATCTTCCCTCCCCCCACTAAGGCCCTGAGGAACTTCCTCCAACACACTGTGCAAATTTGCCTAGGGGATTGGAGTGTTTCCTTTTGGCTATAAAAGTCTATGATTTTGATTCTAATATGTCCCTATCCTACATTTCAAAATGTAGTGCCCCTTTGAATTTTATTCAAGGATATTTTTTAAAAAGCATCCATGGAGATAGATTTAGTAAAAAGAAAGAATAAGAAGGAATCTTCTACCACCTGAATTGAATGTCTCCCACATCCCCAGGCCTCTCAACTCAATTCCACTCATTTCCAAAGCTCTAGGTGAAATTTGTGGCCCAAGATTTCCCTGTAGCCACTCTTCATTATAATGGGTTCATTTAGACAACTGACAAAGTTCTTTTTCCTTCACCAGCCTGTTTAACCTCTGTTTCTCAGCTCCAGGTTTCCTGTCCTAGGGGAAAAGCCTAGTAATTCTTGAGCAACTCATACTCTGGTTCCTGCAGGCAACTGGCCAAGGTCACAGGGCCAGAGAAACTTGACAGTTCCTTTCCTATCTCCTTGAATGCCTGACCTGGCTAAAATATGACATCAGCTGTACACGCTGAAGAATAACCAATCATCATTTAAATTGACAATGAGTTACTAAGATACAAGAAAAGGACTTGGCATGATACTCTGCTTATAACAGAAAATCAGCAACTATTAGTATCCCTTTTTGCTCCTTTTCCATATTTTTCTTTCCTTTGAGCTGCTCCAGAGAAACTATCACCACAAATAAGTCTTATCGGAAGTCAATGAAGGAGCCAGCTGGCTGTAATCCCTTGTGAGGGTACCTTTAGTTAGTAACTAAACTCATGTGATTGCCTCCATAAATCCTGTTTTGAAAGCAAGGTGGGGTGTACCCACCACAGGCATTCATGCAGACAAGATTTGCCAAATGGTTAAATAAACTAGGCCAGCTTATTTCTTAGTTATCACTGTCTCTCAATCTATTCTAAATGTCTATTCTTTCTTTAAAAACATTTAAGGTAATAATTTATTCTTTAATTCTAATATAGCAGAGAACATTCTTAGTATCAAATAACAGAATTATATAAAATTGTATCCCATTATAAACTCTTATTTCAATTGCCCTTAATACCTGCATCATTTCCCCTTGGGATTACATAACTACTGTGCTCAATTGCTCAAATACGGATTTGGAAGAGGAAAGGATAGTGCATGAAGATACATTCATGAAAATATTCTCATGAGTACATTTAGCATTTGAACATAAGAATGTTGGTTGAAAACCATGACTGGGTTTTAAAATACCCAATCTTATAATGGAAGTAGCTCACAGTGAGTATGACTTTGTAGTGCCCCCACACAGTGCTAAAGGCTGATTAGAAAAAAGCTCTGTGCTCTTGTTCCTCAGTGAGATTCACACCATGCCAGAGACCTAAACTTGGCAATTGAAGAAGAGCTGGAGTTCAGCTCTCACACTCCACAGCAGAGCCCCTGGTACCAGTTCTTGGCTGAGATAATGCTGAAGCTTTAGTGGCTTAATCTTTCTCCCTATGTCCCAGGCTACAGCTCTCACCTCACCCCTCCTGTGACCAGGTCATTTCTGGCAACTTTCCCAGTTGCTGTCTCTTGACCTCTGCCTTCACAGTTTTCAATAGTTTCCTCTAGGTTCTAACCTTTGAGTTCTAACCTCAGGCTCCTTTTTGGTCCATTCAATATCATTAAAAATATCTGTGGATAAATGCATATTTTGTTTTCATGAAAACATTAAAATTATTAGCTTTATTTACAAGTAATATGTAGTACAGAAGAATCAGAAAGTATGTTCCATAAGTATAAAGAAAAGTTATAATCTTATAGGAGATAACCTATCACCATTAACATTTTAGCATAACTTTTAACCTTATCTTTATATCTCTATATAGAAATCATCATGTTAATACATTTTCTAACAGAAATGTTTGTCTCTTAAAAAGTTTTTTGTTCACTTCACCTCACAAGACTTCCCTTCAGATATAAAAAGTGAATCCAGGTTATTTTTCAACTAAAAGGACACTAAATAAGAAATTGTTTTTCTTTATGAATAGTTTCAGAAAATTTTACTGTATTTTCAAATCTGTGAGCTATGAATCTATGGTCCATGCTATAGGAAATGGCACAGCAATCCTTGGGACTGCATAAAACAAAATCTGCTCTCCTGAACTAGACTGGATCCAGAGGGCCAGGTGTGCAGAAAGGAAGGCACATATGAATAAAAGAAGGATCCTTGTCATTTTTCCTTCAGGTGTGTTTTGGTTACAGATGCTCCATTGATTTTCATCACAGCTGCTGGATCAATACATAGCTTTCTCCTGAATCATATTAATTGAGGCTTATGCGTAGAACCCTATAATATTGATTCCAATGGTTGCTTCAGTGGAAATTTGGGAAGAACTTATTTTAAGTCTGAAACTTAAGAAAGTAGGACATTGCATTACTGCACTGACTTCATTTCCAACAGGTTATGCTTTAATCATTGCATATGTCTAGTTTGCTCTCATTACTTGAAGCTCTTAAAAAATATGAACCAAGAGTGTGTTTCTGTTGGATCATTGTGGGACCTTTAGAATAATCTCAGAATGCTTTAGATTAGGGTCCTTATCTTAACAACTTCAATGTAGTTTTCTTGTTTAAACCCTAGACTAAATAAATAAACAAATGAAAAACCCAAATGCCAATTATTTCTGAGAACATGAATTTTTCATTGTGTTCCCATAATTCTTCTGAAAGCATAATGCTAGGTAAAAAGTCTTTGTATATTTATGTAAACACACATACATATTTACAAAATACTTCCTTAAATGATTAAAGACAGATACAGATTAAAGACAGAAAAGAAAGGAGATACACAAAACATGTACCATTGTGATTATTTAAGGGTATACTGATTTTTTAATTATTAAAAAATCAGTTCATTAAGACACATATTTACATTAGACAAATATATTTTGTCATTGCCTTCACAGTTCCCAGAAAAGGCAATGTGTGAGTAATGTGTGTATGTGTGTGTGTGTGTGCATGCACTGTGTGTATGTGTGGTAGGAATATGGGAGAAAGTTGGTCTTCTAAACCCAATTAAAATTTAACACATTTCTTTTTAGCTGACATTCTCATTTTGGGAAAAAGAGTGAGGAAACACAATGCACAGAGGCTTTTTACAAAATAAAGACACTTCCTTTCCTCTATAACTTGGGTTTGGTACAGCTGCTAACAGCTTACACAAAGGTACATGAGATGCACTTTCAAGCTGCAGTGCTCTGAAATCCCTGTGAGAAAACCTCTTTACCACCATATTTATATTTATATTTTTTCTAAAGATATATTCTGGAGGCTGGCAAATTGGTCTGCTTCTTAAGATTCATATTGGTGTTTCTCTGATGGCCTCTATTACCCAATTTAAATACACAATAGTCGGCAGGTTTGAGTATACCACGTTAATCCAGTATCAGAGACCTCTGCTTGGCTGTTTGTTAAAAGAAAATTGTACCTGTTATGAACTAGAAAGGGGCATACAGTTGCTGTTAACTGCTTTATCAAATTGATTCTGACTCACTCATTTCAAAATGAAAATTGAAATGCTTTTGCCTTTTTTGTGGTGGGGAATTTGCTTTACTTAGCACTAAGTGGGTATCATTTCTTGTGATTACAGAAAAATGCATCATAAGTTTTGATTACACTGCTATTAAGGATGCACGGTAGCAATTGCTAGCACTCATAAAGTACTGCTGGTGGGTTCTGTGTAACTCATTTTTATTTGGGACTGAGTGGAGGAGGAGGGTATGGATGAAGTTACTCAAAGCTTGACTTGCACAATGAAATCACTCACCTAGGAAGAGAAAGTACTGGGAGGGAAGAGGTTTTGCCAATGGATTTGTTTTCTCCACTTCAACCTCATTCCCAGCTGCCATGCAATGCCCCTCAAAAAACAAACAAATCCACAAGCCTACATTTATTTAATAAATATCTACAGAGGCCTACTATGGATAAAATTCTGGCTAGTGATGTGGGGTCAAAATGAAGGAATAGCCTGTTCTGAAAGAGTTAATACAGATAAGAGATATCTGCTTAATAACATATACAGTATAATAAAAGCATAAAAGTAAATTGGACTTCTGAAGAATTAGCTTCAGTCCTCCCATTAGATTGCAGACATCCTGAGAGCAAGGAGTATATCTACCTTGTTTCTTGCAGTATCTTGATAATGCAACCTAGTATGCAGAAAACGTTCATAAATAGATATTGAATGAATGAAGAGCACATATTGGTATGCTGCCTTTAGCTTACACTCTTTTGAAAGAACTAATTGTGTATATCTTTTCCTAACTCTGTGTTCAGTGTTATCATGTTGTAGCTTGCATTTTTGTGGTTGGTGTATTTACCCCACAGAAACATGATAAATCAATGATTTCTCCCTAATAATAGCTATTTGCTAAACATTTTCAGGATGCAACTGTCACTTTTCTTAGAAAGACATGGAGGGAGAGAGAGACAGAAGAATGTATATTTGACTTTTACAATTTTAGTGTAAGTACCTGTGAGCTAGGCTCTACTAGAAAGCCTCCTTTCACCTTGACTCAAGCAAGATGAAATATTTAATTTGCCTAGATCTGCAATGCTTATGTCTTCAATGGGAAAAAGTAGAGTCCATAAAATTGTTCACTGAAAAAATAAGTTGAATGGTCTGTCTGTATTCTTTGTTTATTGCCCTGTGTGTCTAATGTCTTTTCAGAGGACAAACTAAAACTACTTCTAGCCATAACAATATGAGAGAATGAAACCCAAAAAGAACTAGTCTCCTATGGGCAAAGTACTAGTACATGTTGAATTACACAATGAATTCTTTGATTTCAGCATTGTAACCTAATAAAAAGTTCTTACTCTTAATCCTGATGTAGCCATTGTGGCGAGGAGTAGATGGAACAGGTAGAAACAGAGAGAAACCAGAATATGAGTAATGGCACAGAGGTGGAGAGGTCCATGCATAGCCCAATTTGCAGGAAAGAATGAAGGCCTTGGAGGACAGACAGGGAGTCTATGACACTCTTCTGATTATTTTAGTCAGGTGACTGTTGGTGGTGTACAAGATGGCTTGGACAGAATACAGGGAGACTAGGGGCAAGGTACCAGGTGTCCTATCAAGACCAAAGATCCCAGAGATTCAAATTAAGAAGATGAAAGTGGAGTTAGGAATGAACAAATATATTTTAGGGTTTAAAGCTCACTTGGAAATATGTTGAATATGGGAGGTGAGGGAACCTTGAGGTGATACCAGGTTTTAAAATTGGTGACAAGGAAAACAGTTTTTTTAATTAACAAAAACACAATAAGAAAAGAATCTTATAAGATATCTAACCTCATGGCATCAGATACTCTAGTCAGAACCTATTTCATTCTCTTTCCCTCTTTCATTTGTCATCATAGATGAAAAGCTAAAACCTTACCTTACCAGATTCCCCTGCCACATGAGAGAGTAGGGTGTCCATGTGAATGTGTACACATCAAATCAAACACACATTGAAATCCATTTTGGTTTATGGGTGCAGCTATTGTTTTCTTTATTGATATGTTTCAGGTTCTGTCCTATTTCTTCTACCTGGAAAGCAGATGTGATGGTTAGAACCATAGTTGGCATCCTGGGATCGTGAATTTCAGAGACCTCAACCTTGGTATCCAAGACTTACCAAAGTGAAGCCAGCACTGTCGATCACTGGATATCTTGTTTATGAAAAATTTAAAAACAAAAGCAGAAACAAAGCAATTTGTGTATTAAGCTGTTAATTTTCTTATTATCCACAGTTGAATGCAATGTTGTAACTAATATAATTGATACAGTGGATTTAGACAACTTAAATTTGAGAGTAATCATAGATAATTTCAGTAAAGATTTGAAAGTTGCATTCTTGATGCAGGTCAAAATCTGGAAAAATGTTGCAGACCTGGGTTCACCCCTAGCAAACTAAATGTGACCTGAGAGGAGGGGAAGTATAAGTGGCTGATGTTTAGCCAGGGTTGAGCAGCTCCCACATATGTGCATTGTATTATTTCTCTGATAGCTGGAGCTGAGGAATGAAAGAACTTTCTGATAGAGAGAGTATAAAAAGGAAACCAGGAGAATCTTGAGTAAATTGGGAATAAGGCTTGAAAAAGGAAGAAGAGCACTGAAAAACCCATGAAGATATAGTTGAATAGGCATTAATGATAATCCAGGTTTGTTTGACTGTAAAGTCTTTCTCCCTTCACAATAGACTTTCTACTCCTTAAATCTGATGTTATTTTTTAAATTCCACTTTATTTTAAATTTGTGCAAAATGTTGATCACTTCTCATGTATTTTTAAAATTCTTGTCCTATGGCTTCCACTGTCCAGCAGAATACTAGCTTGGTTTTCCTCTAATAATACCTAAGATTTATGAATATAACTATGTGCAGCTATAGTTCTAAGCAGGTTGTAAGTAGTAAGTGATGTAAACCTAACAATGGCTCAATGAAGTGGTTATTATTATTATGACAATTTCATTACAGGGAAACACAGGCACAGGCCAGTCACAGGACTAGTAAGTGACTAAGCTACAATTTAATCAGGTAATGTTGCTCAATGGTCCATATACTTAATCATTGCTTTGTGTAGTATAGTGCTTAAAAGTATAGGCTTTGGAGGGCCACGCATGGTGGTACATACCTGTAATCCCAGCTACTCAGAAGTGGAGGTAGGAAGATTGTAGTCCAAGGCCAGCCTAGGCAAAAGTGCAAAGCCTATTTGGAAAACAAGCTAAAGGCAAAAGGATTGGGGCTTAAGTGGTAGGGCAAGCTCAATCCCTAATACCACACACACACACAATGTGTATGCATATATTGACTATTTATAGCCTATACATACAAAGCCTAATATACATATAAATGTATGTATATATTTTTCACGTGGACCTGGATTATAAACCTCAGTAATATTTATTAGCTGTGGGACCAGAGTCACTTAGCTTTTCAGATGGGGGAATGTATGATGGTAGATTAGAAAGTCAAGAGTTCTTACCTAGATACTTTTATTTCTACAGAGAATAAAGAGGTAAAAGTCATGAGAGAAGAAGTACTGGGATGGGATGCTTGAGGAACCTTTCAAAAGTTCTTGCAAAGGGCAGGAAAGATTGCTATCTAAGCACATACTTAAAGTTTGCTGCATTTAAGTATGCAAAACAAGAGTCTGTGGCAGCAATATGAATCACTATGGGGATTTTTCCAGTAGAGTTTGAGGGTATAGATTTAGGAACAGAGAAGACAAACAGTTGATTGACTTAGTATTGGGTGACTGAATGTAGAGGAAAGACAAAAAATAAGTTAGTTGAGGATATTAATGAAAGGGAAATTTATGATGTAAACCATGTTTTTATGGGACAGATAAGTAAAAAAAATAAAATCATCAAGAAGCAAATAAATTTAGAAAATTGAGGCCAAGGAAATGATGTCTGGATAAAATTTGTTTCTATATCTCAGGAAGTAAGAAAGTTAGAAGATTAAGACATTATTACTGATAAAAGTACAGACAGTGGAGTTCTATAAATTAAGAGTAGCAAAGTAGAGCTTCTCCCTGTGATACTGAGGTCTGGGGTATGGCCATTTGTATGAATGAGTTAATGAAGTTAAAAAATGTCTGGAAATAAACATCAGGGGAACTGAGACAAACTTTAATGGATGGTTCTCTTTACAGGGAAGCTGAAGCCTCCCAGAGTGATCATGAACTCTAGGTTAGCGTAGTAGAATAAACCAAGTATCTAAACCTTCAGTCAATCTGAGAGGCTAATCTGAAGGTGAACAAGTGATAATGACGTAAAGGAACTCACTAGATGCTTTACCACTCTACTGAGAAAATATTTACACAAGAGTAGGGAGAAAATGTTTGGAAATGAAGGACATCTTGTAATTCTGAAATAGAAGGGAAGATGAGAATGAAAAGCAAAAATATATAGACTTAGATATGGGAAGGGATTGAGTGAGACTTACTGTCAAACAGGCTCCTTCCTTTGTTTCAAAGAGTGAAGTGAAGACTCAGAGGGGCCAGCTGTTCCCAAAGTCATACCAGTAGTTAGCAGAATCAGGATTTATTCAACCACTTGGCTATTAGCTATTCATTAATCAAATATTTATTGAGCAACTAGTATCAGGATCTAGGGATGCCAAGATGAATAAATGTCAGTACATATTTTCAAGGAATTTTGTAGTATGGTGGGAAGAGGTAGACAACAATCCAACCAATTGCAACATAGTTTGATAAAACTCGGGAAGATGCCTTACAAGGGATGCTGTCTGCGAAGATGTAGGGAAAAAGGAACCCCCATACACTGCTGTAAGAATGTAAATAGTGCAACCACCATGGAAAACAGTACGGAAGCTCCTTAAAAAACTAAAACTAGAACTGCTATATGATCCAACAATACCACTCCTAGGGATATACCCAAAGGAATGTGAATCAGGTTACAATATAGGCATCTGCACACTCATGTTTATTGCAGCATTATTCACAATAGTTAAGCTATGGAAACAGCCAAGATGCCCCATTATGGATGAACGGATTAAGAAAATATGGTATTTACACATAATGGAATTTCATTCAACCACAGAGAAGAATGGAATTTTTGTCATTTGCAGGTAAATGGATGGAAGTGAAGAACAACTTAAGCGAAGTTAGCTAGAATCAGAAGGCTCAAAACCACACGTTTTCTCTCATATGTAGAATATAGAACTGATACAAATACATCAATTTTATGAAAAACAGGTCACACAAAGGGGAGGTCACAATGAGAGGGATAGGGTAAAATAAGGAAATGTACTTGGATGAACTCTAAACAAGTAGCATGAAGAAAAGTAGAGGAGATGAACCAATTATATAATACATATATACATGGAAATGTCACAAGGAAACACCTTGTGTAGCTGTCTTAAACAAGCAAAATGTCATGTTTTTTCTTTCATAAAATTGGAGAACAGGAGAGTCTAACAGGTCCTGCCTGGAGGTGGGGATTGGTACTAGCAGGATGGGGGGAGGTTTTGGGGAAAGGGTATAGGAAGGTGAATATGGTGCAAATACTGTGTACACACGTATGCAGATGTAAAAGTGATACCTGTTAAAACCATTCCAGGAATGCAGGGAGAGAGGGATAAAGGGGAACAGTGGAGGGGGAGAATTCAAATATGGTATATTTGATACATTGTAAGAACCTTTGTAAATGCCACAATGTACCCCCACCCAGCACAACAAAAACAAAACAAAACAAAAAAACTTAGAAGAGAGGAAAAAGTAGGATTGGTTGTTTATGTTATGAGTTCTATGAGCAGATTAGACAGCCAATACAGCATCCGGCCAGGGCCTCGAGCTTCTCATATAGACTCTAAACTGGATTTCCTCAAGCTCTCACTCACCTCCCCTGAACATTCAGATTGTAAGTGGCAGTTCTGGGTGGGGATAGGGAGAATGCCAGTCTCAGAAGAAGACTCAGAGGAAGTGGTAACATTTGAAATGTTCTTTGGTCCTAAGTCCACAGTTGCATCTGACTTTGGTCAGGTGAAGGAACTAAATAAACAAAATCTACCCCACAAAGGAGGAGGCAGAGGCATCTAGTTAGAGTAAGGGCCTTGGGTAGTGTAGGAGAGTTAGAAAATTGAAGATTGTGGAAAACACTAGACTGGAGGTTTAATGTAGGAGACCCAAAAATATATTTTTACTAAATTTATATCAGAAACAATGTTAGACTTTCTCATCATCTAGCCAGTAGTTAAGACTTGGTCCTCCTTTGCATGCTAAAGTAAGGGTGATAAAATGATAATTTGAGAACTTGATGATTATAAATGGTAAGGTGGTTTAAGCCCATAGAAGATAACCACCAGAACTCTGTATTCTTTGTGGCTGTGCAGGCATGGTCATAGACTAATTTTTCTTAAAGAAAGAGGATAATATGTGGAGGGTACGGTGTCTTGCATTTGTAATCCCAGCTACTTGGGGGGCAGAGATCAGGAGGATCGTGGTTCCAGGACCCAGCAAAAATTTAGCAAGATCCTCATCTCAATCAATAAGTTAGTCCTGGTTATACATGCCTGTATCTTAGCTAAGTAACAAGCCATAGGCTGGAGGATCACAGTCTGAGGCTAGCTTGGGCAAAAACAAGAGACCATGTTTGAAAAACAACCAAAGCCAAAAAGGGCTTGAGGCATGGCTTAAGTGGTTGTGTACTTACCTAGGAAGTATAATGTCTTGAATTCAAATCCCAATACTAGTAAAAAAATCAAAACAATAATAACAAAAAAAGGATAACATGTAAGCAGAAAAACGAGAAGAAAGTGTTCACTGATCAAAGCAAGACTGTATTGGAAACAAGCTATCAGTGACAGTAGATCAGATAATGTGGTGACAACCTTCAAATTTTAGTGGTTTAAAATAACCAAGGTGTATTTTTCTTGTTAACTGTCCATTTCAAGTTAGCTAGGTCTTCTGCTTTCCATCACTCTGCACTTAGAGATATAGACTAAAGAAGTTCCTATTATCTAGAGAACCACTGGTCACCAGGGTTGCTGGGGCAAGGGAAGAGAGAGAGAGAATGTGAGGTGTCCACTGTAAAGAACAAAATGTTTCCTTCCTGAAGCATCACATGTCACTTCTACTTAATTTTTTTGGTTAAGCAAGTCACGTAGCCATGGTTAATTCCAGGGCAGTAGTGAAGTGTCATCTTGCTGGGAAGGAGCAAAACTGAAATATTTGGTATATAAAGTTAAGACTACCAACCAAGTTGGGCATGATGGTAAATAGCTGTAATCCCAACATTTGGGAGGCTGAGGTAGGAGCATCTAGAGTTCAAGGCCCATCTGGGCTACCTAGTAAGACCCTGTCTCAAACAAACCAAAGCAAAACAACAAAAAAGACTATCAAAAAAACTTTTTATAGTACCACTGATAGCCTACTGGTTTTCTATTTCTCTTTTCATAAACTGCTCTGTAAACATATGCCATCATAATCTTTCTCAAGCATGGAATTCCTGTGCTTAAAAACTGCCACAGATCCTCTTTATCTTCTGAATTGCAACCAAGTCTGCGGCCAAACCACCCTGACTGTGCCCCCACTCTCATCTGAATTGCATCCAAAGTCATCAACCTTACTTTTCAGGCTTATTAACTATATATTTCCAGGACATTCTAGGATGCTTTCCCTCACTCAATACTCACTTATACTCAACCTCATCTTATCATTTAGGCTTCACTCATTTTTTCAAAAGTAAGCTTAATACCACTATTCCTACAAAACGAAGTACTTTTTAAAATCCTTCCATTTGCATTATGTTCTCGCCAGTGTTTCCCAATGAGCATTTCTGATATTTCTGCTTTGAATAATAGAAGTTTATTCCTATGCCTACATAGTAGGTTCTTTGAGGACAGAGTTTCTGTTCCTTATCATGTGGGTCTATTATGCCTTCGCCTGTGGGAAGCACAGTGCTAGACGCATAGTAGGGACTCAGTTTATTGAAGGGTCTTGTGCTACCCTCCTTGATTTCATCTGGTTGAAACTTAATCTACCTTCTTCTTGATCTCTTGTTTATAGCCTATAAAGATAGAGATATCTTGTTTATGCCTACTATTAATATCCTAGACCAGGTGTTTGACCTTTTGAATTAAACTGTTATCAACTGTTGTAAAAAAATAGTTGAAAAGTCTTTTAGGAAAGAGAAGAAAAGAGAGAGAAAAATTGAGAAAACCATGCACTCCTTTCTAAGAAAATCAATATGACAGCTACCATCACACTAATTTTTTTTATTTATTCATTTATTTATATGTGCATACATTGTTTGGACCATTTCTCTCCCTGTCCCCCACCCCCACTCTCTCCTCCCACCCCCCTCATTTTATAGACTATTTTAGTTAAATTTCCTTGCCTTCACTAAACTGAGGATGTTTGGAGACAATGAAGCACACTGATTCATCATTTTGTACACAGGTTTTTCTACAAAATACATATGCCATAGTGCTCAGTACACATAAGCCCGCCTTCTCACTGCTTACATGTGTTGGTTATATTCACATGGGGTTAAGCTAGGGTGATCATTTTCTAATCTTGAAAATGTCAGAGAATAAGAGGCTATTTGTCTCTTCTTATTGATGAAGAAATTGAGATCTAGAGGGAAGAAGCAACATTTTCCCTTCCAAGAATATTATGTGGACATTCACAGATTCTATCAAGCTTTTTTTCCCCCAACTTCTAAAATACAAAAGGATAATGATGACTAATGATTGGATTCGTTAGTGGGGTTGGACTGATTAATTTTATAAGTTTGTGGAGTGTGTCAGCTACCTTGCTAATCATTGGAAGCTGAAAGAAAAGGGTACAATTTCACATTATATAATAGTTTTGAGCCCAGTCTACAGTGTGCAATATCTCTGACAAGAAATAGAGTGGGATGCTGTTTACCATCTAACACTCCATAGAGATGTTTTAAATGCAATCATAGTCATGTTGGTGAAGTGTGTTTCTGTTAAGCCAGTTTCTATTGGGGTTTATTCACTGAATTTTCTAGTTGTTAGTTTAAAATTTCAAGATAAATTAGTTTCAATAACTAACATGTGGGTATCATGATGACAAAATGCATGACTAGACTGGTCATTCACTTCAACTAATTTCAAAACAAAATGAAATTATGACAGGGAAATATTCAGAAACCAGGTGATTTGACCAATAATTCAACTTTCCTGGATTGAAAGCATAGTAGGAACACAAAACTAGTGTGAGTTTCAGGACAGAAGCAGCAGTAGCAGAAACAATAATGATATCAACAAGATCTCCTAAAAAATTTAATATCTTAAAAGAACCCTACATTAATCTATGTATATTATATTGGCTGTGAAAGAATCAGAGAAGGGAAGAAGAACTTAAAAGAAGCACTCAAAGAAATCTCATCTTAACCTTGATCTCAATCATAGAGAGAATGCAAGTATTTTCATACTATGTTTCACAAACAGTGAAGGGAAGCTATTGCAAGAGAGAGAGAGAGAGAGAGAGAGAGAGAGAGAGAGATGCTGAAGGTAAAAATGAAGTGGTGGAACTACTCGGGAAATTAAAACTGTAATAAGGCACCAGTGGGTTATGTTTCTGTCCCTTTGCAATAACAGAATGTGAACAAAGGGGTCAGAGGGCAAAGGCTGAAGTTCAGTTCAGAAAATGAGGGCTGTCATGGGGCTTCAGGCTGTGCATATGGCGGGTGGAACCAGGCTGACAAATTAGACAGCTCTGGACAACCTTCACGGTTGAAAATTGGGTCTCTTCAGTTTGTTACAAAAGACTGAGTCTAGTGTTTGCAGGAAAGAGGAATGATACCATTTCACAAAGGTTTTAGTATGGGTAACAAGCTGCCTTGGCTCAGAGGAGTGTAGAAAGGGAAATGAATTAGGAAAGAGGGTATTTTGTTGTGAGATTGAGAGTGTGAAAGATGAAAAAGAAAATAAAGAGGAATGAGAGAAAGGAAAAAAAAAGAATGTAAGAAGGTAGAGAGATAAAAATGATGGGAGAGCCAACATGAACGAGATAGGCTGTGAGAGGAGAAATAAATTGAAAGAGCCAAAGAGTCAGAAAAAAATGTGTTAGGAGGAGAGCAAGAGACAAAGATGAGAGATAAGGAGAGCAGGTCAGAGGAAAGAAGACAGGGAAAAGGCAAAAGGAAAAAAAATATCAGATGCTCCACTGTAAATTCAGGCCTGTTTTAGCACGTACAATTTCAAGGGGACTGCTAAGAGCTATCTCCTGTCAGCCAGTGCCAGGACATGCAGGAGTAATGGAGGGACAGCCAAAAGGCAGAGGTGAGTGTGGGGTCCAGGCACACAGGTAGCTCTGACATTGAGCTGAGCCCTTGTAATGAGAGGTGGAACCGCCTCCTTTCCTTATCTGCAGAATGCTAAAACAGAAAGACTGCTCTTCCTTTTTTACTTCCAAGCTATCTTTGTGTCACATGCTCTCAAAAGCCATTAAAATGCTTGTAGCAAAGCTTTGCAGTTGCTATGTGCACTGACCATAATATTCAGGCCAAGGGTTATTATAAGGGAGGAAGATGACAGGTTCCCAAGTGGAGATTTAAGTAATACCTAACAGTGTAGGCCATCTGGTGAATTCCACGGAAAACAAATTGCCTTCCATAAGCATTTTTACTATCTTTATATATGCTAATTTCAGTGGACAAACTATTCCTTAAGGTTTTTTTTTTTTTTTGCAGACAAAGAAGAGAGAGCAGCTTCTCTGTCCGTTCTCTGGCTTCTCAAGGCTCTTAAATGTCTTTGTTTTCTGGAGTGTCAGAACCAAATGATCCTTTCTTGTTTGTTTTCATTAATCCAGGTGACATCCACTAATGGAGGTAAAGGTATTGGTCGAGTACCTACTATGTATCAGGTGCCATTACATCCTATGAGAGGGACTCAGAGGGACTCAGAAATACAAGAAATTGTGGCATTTATGCAGGTTTGTCAAAATGATATACACTTAACATTGTGCATTGCATTGCACTTAATTTTTACTTCAAAAGGAAAACCATAAATAAATATTGAAACTTACTTATTGCCATGCATGCCGAAATATTTAGGATGAAGAGTACTGATATCTGCAATTTACTTTGAGATACATAAAAAAATAGGATGGATCTGTGTATGGAGAGAGGGTGGATAGATGAATAAAATGTGATAAAGCAACAGCAGTAAAGCATTAAAATCAAGGTGCTGTTCCCTGGAAAACTCAATTTTGCTGTGTTTGAAATGTCTAATATCCCAGGGGGTAGGGGTGGGGGGAGGTGGCCCAAATAATGTATACACATATAAGTACATGTAAAAATGATAAAATAAAATTTAAATTTTTTTTAAAAAAAGAATCAGTAATCAGTTAAATGCTATTGATTCTAGGAGTTAAGAAAGCGGCAGAGTAAAGAATGGGGAAAGGAGTGTGTATGGAAACAAGATAGGGATAGTTGTATTAGCTATCTGCTTTGGCATAATAAATTACTCTAAAGCAAACTGACTTTAAACACCACACATTTGCCATCATCTCATAGTTAACATGTCAGGAATCCAGAAAGAGCTGAGTTAGGTGGTTCTAGCCAATGTCTTCCATAAGGTTGCAGGTAAGATGTATTTAGGAACTGCAGCTGTCTGAAAGCCTTGCTTGGGACTGGAAGGAAAATGGTTCCTTCACATGAGTTTTGGTGGAAGGCCTCAGATCCATACCACATGGGCCTCTGTACTTGCTGCTTGAGTATCCTCATCCCACAGCAGCAGGCTCTCCCCAAAGTAAGTGCTCTCCAAGACAGAGAACAAGAAGGAAATGCCATACCCTTTGTAACCTAATCATATAACATTACTTCTGCCTAATTCGATTTGGTACTTATAAGTCACTAAGTCTAGCCAATGATAAAAAGGGGGTAATTAGGCTTCATGATTTATATGGGGAGGTACTAAAAATTTTTTGGATATGTTTTTAAAGCACTATAAAAACTGAGATGGGATTTTAGTAGAATTTCTAGTTTCCATTAAGTCAGTGGTTAAGAGGTCTGCAGTCTCAAGGTTGTTGAGATCTGTGTCTGAGAACCGACACACCAAAGAGTAAGGCAAAGGTACAGGGCTGAGCATTGGAAATCAGGCAGGTAAGCAAAGCTGAAGAATTCTGACTCTAGTAAAACCTCCTTATCTAGAAGATTATGGAATTCCCATGAAGGCCTCTTTGCATCAAGGCTGGGCAAGGCTGGGAACAAAGCTAGCTTTTTTTTTTAATTGAAATAAAATTCATGTGACCTATAACTCATCATTTTAATCATTAAAAAATGTATAATTCAGTCATTTTTAGAATGTTCACAAGGTGTGCAACTATCACCACTATCTAAATCCAGACTGACACCCAAAGGAAACCCTGTAAAACATTAAGCAGTCACTCCCTATTTTATCCCTTCCCCCATCTCCTGGTAACTATCATTCTGTTTTCTGTCTGTACAGATTGATCATGAGTGTGTAGCTCTGAATGGAGAAGTAAAAGGGAACCAGGTAAGACCACCTGTGAAGAACACTTTGGTGGGAATTGACAAGTCCAAGAGAGACGTGGAAAGACAATCACAGGAGCCAAAGTAACAGAAAAGAGACAATGGTGTAAGAAATGATATAATCTGGAGCCATCTTAAGAATGTGGACACGTTGAATCTAAACCATCACATGATCGGATGTTACTTGAAAACTAAGAATGACTGTAGACTCTGGACTCTACATTAAAATTTTCTTTAAAAGATTCCCAATTATCCTTGGTACTTGAGGATAGATGAAGCTATTCAACCTCAAACTGGCAGTGTTGTTCAAACAAAAAATGCCACCTAGTTATTTTTGGAGCATGGATAAGAATTTGATGGAGAACAATTGAGTAATGAGACTGGAGCACAATTTTAGGTGTTGCTTTAGGATTGAGCAGGTCTCTGGAGCAGGACTTCTTAGCTTCAGACTCCAGACCTGTGACTGTGAGCAGGTGTATTATCCCTTCTCTGCCTTGCTTTCCTCTTTTGTAACACACATGATCATACCACTGATGTTTTAGGAATGTTAAGTGAGCTATATGAGTCAGCACATGAAAGATTTGCCAACAGAGCCCAGCACACAACACGTGCTCACAGATGTTCGACTGATAACCTTTTATTAAAAGAAGCATAGTCTTTAGAGGAAACTAAAGAGATATAATGTTTCTTTCATCCAATTATTTTAACATATGAAATCCCACATATTTTACACTAAGTCCCTAGGCAGATGGAGTTTTAACTGTTCACAGTGTAAGACAGTATGAATGACACCACTGCAAATTCAGCCCCAGTGTCAATCTGCTGACAGTAACTGTTTCCCTTTGACATTTCTCAAAATCAGGGCACCATCTTGAATGCTTCTAGTGTGAGAAAGACTTACTTAAAAAGCCTCCAAACTTAAAAAAAGTATTAATCTGCATCTGGAACCACTCCTGAGAGTCAAATCTTATGAGGCAAATATCTCATGGGATCTCTGCATCACCAAGTCTTTTAAAAATATTAGAACAGTATAATGGGGAAAACATTGCTCTATAAAACACAAAGCTTTGCTGTCAAGACTGGGGGACAGAAAAGAAATTGGTGAAAGATAGAATAATTGTGGATCCTATGGTTACAAGTAAATATTTGTTCTTTGAGTGATAGTCATGCAGCTTATTAAGTGGGTTGGCAAGAGTACAGCCCACCAGTAATGTGGCTACAGTACAACAGGGAAGTTACACCATCAAGTCAGAGGAGTATGTGGGACAATGAACTCTATTCTACCTAGTTCTTTTTTTGTTTGTTTGTTTTTGGGATTTGTTTTTTTTGAGACTATGTAGCCCAAACTGGCCTTGAATTCACAATCCTCCTGCCTCCACCTTCCAAGTACACTCCTGTCTGGCTATTTATGCATAAGCACTCTTTTTTTTAAGGTGCTGGGAATTGAACCTAGAACTTTGCACATGGTAGGCAAATGTTCTATACTGCTGTTCAAGCAGAGATCTGTCCATATCCACTGTATGTATAAACATCAACATCATTAAAAACAAATGACCAAGGTCAATTTCTTTAAAATACCATGATACCTAAAGGTAATTATTTGGTAGGACCACTTGTAAAATAAGTTGTGCATAAACTCAACCTGTCTATCTACAGACTGTCAGTCTTTCTCCAGGATATGTGATTTTCAACCCAACCTACCATTCCATTCTCCCTATAGTAGAAATGACTGTTAATTTGCAAGCCAAATTTGTGGAGAACTGTTGAGTGAAGTAGGGAGAGAAACTATGTGCTCATAAACACCAAAATTCCTTCATGACTTGTTCTCAACATCTGGGAATGTGGCAGTGCTGGATGACTCCACAGATGAGCCCTGTCCTTGTAGATGGGTACCAAAGTCTCAACACTGCTGTGCAAAGAGTATTCACTGCTAGACAGGGGACATCCTGCTTCTGACCTTTGAACAAACTTGTCCCATTCATAAATTTGGACAGCTTTGATTGATAATGCTAAGCTTTGTTTATCAGCCAGGGGTATTCAGGACACAGGCCCACCCATGCTTGTTATGTATTAGCTTATGCTCTGAAGTTATCTCAGAGAAACTGACTGACCTTCTGATATGTGACTATTCCAAAATGCTCTCTCTTTTCCTCATCACATATCCTCCCTCTATTTCCACTTGTACCTTTCTAGGGTTAGGATTGCTATGCAGTTTTCTGACATTTGGACTTTAGTATTTTTCCTTAGGTGTTAGGTTGTTAGTTCATCCCTTTAACTCTTAGTTTTCCTATTAATTTAATATAGTAATCTCTACCCTACCCCAGTCCACTAAATGTCAATATCCATGGGCAGTTAGGTTAATGTTGACTAACTTTAGGAAAAGAAAGAATGAGAAAATGGGTTACTATTCAGATAGCTTTCTAGAAGATCTGTTCTGTGTTTTACAAGTATAAGCAATGTAAAGTTGTTCGTTGGAAAAGCTTCATAGACAGGGGAAGAATATAAATAGTTTGTTTAGTGGCTTCCTTTCTGAGATGTATGAGGGGTTAGGTACCTAGTTATTTGATTGCCAAGTTTACTGACTGAGCTGAAATAATTGCAGTAAGAAATAACAAGACTTTTTATCACAGCACAATGATGTAGGAATGAGAGATTTATCTTGATTTGGTAAATACTTAGAGGTATCTACCCAAGTTACTAAGAACTAACCCTCGGTGTCATATAGTCCACTTGAGTCAGTATAAATACACAAACTGATATGTGAAGTGATATTTATATAGCATGTCTTAAAGGCTGAGATTCAAACTTCATCTGCTATTGATGTTGAAAAATGGTCTCAAAATGAAAACCATGGCAATGCACCTATTTGAGGTGGTCTGAGAAGCCATAATGACTCTAGCAACCCTTGTTGAGTACATTAAAAATGAATTTTACTAATGAAAAGTGACTCCACTCTGTGGTTAATCATATTAAAGAAATGTTCCACATAATCACTGTGAAATTGAATGTTGGTAAATAAGCTACACATTTATTTAAATAATTTTTTAATGAAGAGCAGTAAAAAATAAGACATTGACTCGTGATAAACAGATTTGGCTTAAGAAACTACTCACTTTGAGGGCCAATATCTAATTTCAGTTAGTCCAGGATCTGTTCTAAATTCAAAGGAGCACTTTAGTTATCTAAAATCTTATTATGAATCTGATTGGCTAATTCATACATGAATGTTCTACTTTTATGAGAACAATTTAAAGGGAAGAACAGAGTACAAACATTTGTGCCTTCTTTGAGATGCAAGCTCACGTCATATGGCTGTGTGTGTAGCACAGTTTTCTTGAAGGTATGACACTACCTGCTCTCCTTTCTTTAAAGTGCTCCCCTTGACTTTGGAAAGGACATAGAGACATCACACAACTTTTTGTATTGAGAAATCAAAGATCTGGATGATGTCTGGCCAAAAGAAATTTTGTTAATCACCCTAATGGTGAGTTAAGAATTATGCTACACAGTAACAATTGGGAAAAGTCTTCTGGGAAGGAGTCCATTTAAATAATTCAAGATCTTTAGGATATCATATGTCCCTATTACTTTCTATCCATTGAGATGCATAGATGACAAGTAGTTCCTGAATATA
This sequence comes from Castor canadensis, assembly GCF_047511655.1. Lineage (NCBI taxonomy): Eukaryota > Metazoa > Chordata > Mammalia > Rodentia > Castoridae > Castor > Castor canadensis. The sequence continues at coordinate 98,085,102 of NC_133396.1, read as the reverse complement.
AATGCTTTATAGGGAGCTATAGTGAAAAATTATATATACATATATTTCATATATACATATATTCCACAATGGAAAACATATATGTCTAAGAAGGTTGACTGTATATAACCATGGAATTGCCAAGAGAAAGTTTTGATTGTAGTCATTGAAAAATTGAGATATTTAAGGGATTTCCATGGATGGAAGGTTCACAGACCTATAAAACATTCTTTGAAGACTTGCAGATGGGAGGAACTTTTTTTTCTGGCGAAAAAGGGCATTAAAAGTAGATGATGATGAGGCCATGATTTTTACAGGTGGTTGGGTGACCAGCTTTATGTATATTATCTTAATCCTTCAAGTTAACCTGCAAAGAGGTTCTTATTTCATTTTATGCATGAGGAAACTGAGACTCAGGAAAGTTAAGTACTTTGTCAAAGTTTACAGAACTATCTTCCACATATGAGAGAAAACATGCAGCCTTTGTCTTCACAGACTCATATGTAAAACATGTTTGTAATAGTGAACTACTTCATGGATCTTAGGGGAAGAGGGAAAGGAAAAGAGAAAGATAGAGCATCACCGACATCGTAAAACATGGTATCTGTGAAGACAGACAACATAATGATATGTATTGAAAGCTATCGGAAAAGGAGGGGAGGGAGGAAAGGGGCAAGGGAGAGTAATGGAAGGGGTTGAAAGGACCAAAGCAAAGTATAATCACAGTGGGAATACACTGAGAAGCCCCTTTGAATGCTGACTTATAAATTAATAACATAAGACAGGACTGTAAAATTGGTACAGCATGTCAGGGTACTTATGGGAGGGGAAAAAGTGAACAAAGGAGAATAAGGTGAAGGAGCATGTTTGATGGACTTTGAAACTTCTTGGAATTGCTTGAAGTGGAGTGGGAGGGAATCAATAGGGAGAAATGGTGGGGCGAGCTAACCAATGTACAAGCCTATTTGGAATTGTCATAATGAATCCCCCTGTACACTGAATATATCCTCATTGAAAAACTGAAAAAACGTTTACAGAACTAGTAAATGTCAGAACAGGGATTTAAATCCAAATCTGTCTGACTCATAGCCCTAATCTTTCCAGTATGCAAAACAAAATGATGTTGAATAGATAGACAAATATTATTCCTGCTTCCTTCTGCTAACATATGTGGCTGATGGACTCCTAAGGATATTCTAGAAATGATTGAGTTGCCAATGATCTTCTTGAGAAGAAGGTGTGCTAGGCCCAAGTGTGGCTATAAATGAATACATTTGACACGTATCTCTTGAGGCTCTTCCATGTTTATGGAATTCTATGGAGTTCTGATAGGTGACTGCATCTTCAACTCAAATTACGCACATAGGACAGATCACCAGACAGAGAAGATGACCTAAGAGCAAAGACTCAGAAGACTACACTCACAGACATCTAGGCCAGGGTCTGTGTTGAGCACACACAATAGTATAAGGATTATGGCCTTTTAATATGAAAACACAAAGGCTTTGGAGAGATATAAGTGCACCAGAATAGGAGTCATTTGACCATTTAGTGTTTGAACGCTGAGTAAATTCACTTAATACTTCAGTTTCCTCTTTGGTAAGGATCTTGGAGAAGTAACTTACTTCTTTTCTTTTTCTTTCTTTTTTTAAACAGTACTGGGGTTTGAACTCTGGGCTTTACACTTGCTAGGCAGGCACTCTTCTGCTTGAGCCATACTTCCAGCCCTTTTTGTTCTGTTTATTTTGGAGATAGGGTCTCACTTTTGGCCCAAGCCAGCCTGCAATCCACTTATCTTAAGCTTCCTGCCATGGTTGAGATGACAAATATGCACCACTGCACCTGGTCATTGGTTGAGATGGGATCTCGTGAACTTTTTGCCTGGGATGGGCTTGAACTGTAGATCCTCCTGATCTTGGCCTCCCAAGTAGCTAGGATTATAGGTATGAACCACCTGTGCCTGGAATAACTGACTTTTTGTTGTCTTAGGTTTTTTTTGCTTGTATTATAGGCATAATACTATCTACTCTATCCATCTTACATCATTGTTTTAAAACTTGGTGTTAGGAACTCAGAAGTTTCAAGTTCTAAACTACTGAAGGGAATCATTAACTTTACAAAGTTAGGATTAGTCCTTAGGGGGTTTCAAATATGACTGGGATGATATGAGAAGTACACAAATTAAGTGTGTGATCCAGCAGCCCCTAATCACAGGTATATGGATGAGGCGCTAGCATAGTGTGGGTGGGGAACTCATATCCAGCTGGGAACTGAAGGTAGTCACTTGATTAGAATTAGATAAAACCATTCATGTTAAATCCCAAAGGCTTGGTGGCATGTCATGGGCAGACAGTTATTAAATATGTGCCAGTGATTCACACCCGTAAATTCTAGTTGCTCAGGAGATGGAGATCAGGAGGATCATGGTTCAAAGACAGCCCGGGAAAATAGTTCACAAGATCCTATCTTGAAAAACCCTTCACAAAAATAAGCTGGTGGAGTGGCTCAAGGTGAGCCTGAGTTCAAGCCCTGGCACCACACACACACACACACACACACACACACCCAAAAAAAAAAATATATATATATATATATGAACTGTTTTCAGAATGATGATGATATTGTATGATTCTGACTAATGGTAAGTTATTTAATCTGGATGTAAGGTAGTAAATATGAGGTTTCTGAAAAGGAAAACCAGGGTTTAAGTGGTAATCTGACTTTAGACATTTTTATGTTTTATTTGTTGTTTAATTTTTTGCAGATAAGGAGAAAGGGATGAAAGTGAGCTACTGGCTGTTTTAGGAAGGAAGCTGCATGTGGTAAAGGAGCAATTTGACATTTAAAACCTGAGGAAACCTATGGAGACCACAGACAGATGGAGCACTTTGTTTTCTTTTCACTATTTTCTGGAGATACATATTTTACAGTACAAGAAGGTGGTTCCTGCTATATTCAGGCATCCCACTAACTGGACATTTTCTATTGACAAGCTCTTCCCTCTCACAGAGACAATTCCATATTAACTGGTGCTCATGAAGATGATGTGTTGACCTCATAATATGATTCTAGCTTTTTTTTTTTTTGGTGATACTGGGATTAGAACCTAGGGCCTTGAACTCCTAGAAAAATGCTCAACCACTTGAACCATGCCTCTAGCCTCACAATATGATTCTCAAGCAACTTCTGAATCATCAAAGTATGATTTATGCTCAGAATAAACTACATGCTCTAAATATTTTATGTACTAAATATCTCATAATAGGTGATTTATATATTACTTCTATCATGAGTTTCTAATGATCAGAACACCTGATTAATGAGAGTAGCTTTTTTTAAATCTATGTGGAATAAAGGAAGTTACTATATTACTATCTTAGAGATGTCACAGTTTCATAGAAATTAAAGTTGGATCAGAGTGATAAAATTATGAACTTTGAGAGTGAAGTACCACCCACAAAGTAAGACTCAGGATATAAAAAAATGAAGAGATAGAATTCAAGCAGTTGGAATAGATAATTGATAATTCATACTTACCTATTATTATCCATGCAGCCTAATTGTTAAGCATATTGAAAATTCCATGGCACACTGGAGGGAGAAGGACTTAAACAAGTAAGACACAAAGGCTCCAGGAGCAGAGGAACAAATGTGGCTGGGAGGATTGGCTTACTTCTTGGGATGGGTATTAGTTTAAGTCTCAATATCCAAGTAGCAAGGACCTCCATGAAGAGGCCCAATGTGCCATGGTGACATAGCAGCAGGAATCTCAATGCATTCTGTTGCCTATGTTGCAGCATTGTAATTCTGTAAAGACTTAGCTAGAGTTTGTGATGTGGAATCTGGAACTTGGAACCAAGCAGAAGTTCAATAATTCAGAAATATATATAGGAATTTGAAACCAGGAAACTACAATTCCACCAGCAAACCAAGGTAGAAGCCTTATTCTTTTTTTAATAGTATATTCATATGTGCATACAGTGTTTGGGTAATTTCTCCCCCCTTCCCCCTGCCCCCTCCTTTATCCCTCCTCCTTCCCTTACTCCCCCCAACCCCTCTGCCCCCAGGCAGAAACTACTTTGCCCTTATCTCTAGTTTTGTTGAAGAGAGAGTATAAGCAATAATAGGATGGACCAAGGGTTTTTGCTAGTTGAGATAAGGAGAGCTATACAGGGAGTTGACTCACATTGATTTCCTGTGCATGTGTGTTACCTTCTAGGTTAATTCTTGATCTAACCTTTTCTCTAGTTCCTGGTCCTTTTCTCCTATTGGCCTCAGTTGCTTTAAAGTATCTGCTTTAGTTTCTCTGCGTTGAGGGCAACAAATGCTATCTAGTTTTTTGTATGTTTTATCTGTCCTTATACCTTCCTTGTGTGTTCTCGCTTTATCATGTGATCAAAGTCCAATCCCCATGTTGTGTTTGCCCTTGATCTAATGTCCACATATGAGGGAGAACATATGATTTTTGGTCTTTTGGGCCAGGCTAACCTCCCTCAGAATGATGTTCTCCAGTTCCATCCTTTTACCTGCGAATGATAACATTTCATTCTCCTTCATTAGAAGCCTTATTCTAAAGAGGAGTCCAACTGGATGAAGCCAAAGGGAAACCTGAAACTTAGGAGGACATGAAGGGATCTAAGCTATCCATTGTGCACTAGTCATCAGGTAGAAATACAAGTTTCAGATAGTATGAAATATCAAATTTGATCCTACATTTGGGACTTTTGTGGCTTGGAAATGGTCTGTTACACCAAGATTCTTGTGCTGGAAACTTGGTCTCCAAGGTAACAGCATTAAAGCGTGGTGGTATCTTGAAAAGGTGGGGTCTAGTGGGTGGTGATTAGGTCATGGGATCAGCACCCTCATGGATAGACTGATGTCTTCCTTGAGAGACTGGGTTAGTTCTCTCAAGACTGGATTAGGTTTTTTGGTAGTGTGTTAGGTTTCATGGGATTAGATTATTTATCATAAGAGTGAGTTGTTGCAGTGAGCCTGGCACTTCTCTTCTGTTGCTCTCATGCTCAAGCCTCTACTTTGCATAAATGTGCTTCCCCTTCAGCTTGTCTGCCATGTTGTGATTCATCCTGAGGCCTCAACCAGAAGCTGAGAAGGTACTGACACCATGCCTGTGCACTTGTTCAACTCTAAAATATTGAACCAAAATAAAGTTTTCTTTATAAGGTCTCTAGCCCCAGGCATTTTGTTATCACAACACAAATGGACTAAGGGGATTCATCTGAAGACCAAGGGGCTTGGTTGCAAGGATGAAACTCTGTATTTCCTTAGCTATTCTGCTGCCTACCAACCTTCTGCTCTGACAATGTCTCTCAAAGAGGTAAGATGTGAGGTGGGCAGACAGCACAGCCACTACAGATGCTTTCTCATTTTGAGTTATTCAGAAGAATGTTCCTGGATGGTAAATTTTGGTAGAACCAATATATTCTGAATCTTTACGGATGTTACATAGAGGATGGATGGGTGTGAGATAATGCTGCAGTTTGAGTAATTTCTGTTGTTGCTATAAGTGTAAAAATAGCATAAATGAGGCTAATAGGAGGAAAATAGCAATACCTCATATTCACACATATTTTTGTTTCTCTTTTAGAACAACTATCATTTTCAGAGTATTTCAAAATAAGCTGACTTTAATTTTCATGTAGGTCTTAGTAGGAATGTAGAGTTCATACCTTTTTAAGATGAGTTGTATAAAAGTTTTCAAGCTTATTACGGTTTTACAATTATAATGTGGACTCCCACATCCTGCCCTTAAACTTTGGGAAAAGTGAAGAAGAAGGAGGCATTTGTGAATGTCTTGATGAACAGAAGCTGGTGGAAGTAATACCACCTGACTTTGGAGATCTTTAGCAAAGGCCATTTAACAACTAGTGTCATTGGGAAAATCTGAGTCTTTGGCTGCCACATAACAAGCTCAGCCACCCTGAGACCACTGTTTAGAGAAATCAAATAGAAACATCCCTTATAGAGATGACCAAGGAGTCCTGGCTGCTCTAGTCCCAACTGTCTTGACTGTTTCCAGTCCATACACCAGACATATGAGCAAAGAAGCCTTTGTGTTGACACTAGCCACTCTCCCCTCCCCCCACCGGCAATCTGCTTGGAGACCTTCTTGAGCAAAAGTTGCCTCACTTAGCCCAAACTCCAGATTCATCAACAAAATTAATGGTTGTTACTGTTTTAACTCATATCCTTGTATGAGTAATCATTACCTAATAATAGATAACAAGAGCACAGTTTGATGATCATTTCTCTGGCTTCTCTGATTCCTAATGGAGGGAAGGGGAACTGGCAGTGGTGGTGGAAGGTATAGTAGCTGAGTTTGTTGGGATTGCTAAGTATGTAGTACTGCAGTACTACAGCCTCTTTGCCTTTTTGCTTATTTCACACGGTCCTTTTTATTTTACACTTCTTTTTCCTGTCCTATTTTTATGTACCCTCTTAAAAACAAACAAACAAACAAACAAACAAAAGAAACACATAAATTAGTTCCTGTGTTCACTACCCCTCTTCTCAGAGCACACAGGAAGATTCCTACAAGATCCCAGCCTCTCCAGTTTGGTTGAGGCCATGTGCCTAACTAATGGACTGCTGGTAGGAGTGATGAAATTCTCTTCCATGACTGCCCCTAGAAACTTCCTGTGAAACACTCGGATACTCTCTCTTTCCTTTCAGCAGTGGCCTTAGAGGCCACATGTTTTAGAAGACACGGGAGAGAACCTTAAGCCATGTGGACTATGACATGAGTGAGGAATAAACTTCCACTGTTACCTCTGAGTTAGTAAGTGTTGAGACTGTAGTGAGCATTACCATGACTTATACAGATCCTTTGACCTGATTTGCTCTTTGCCGGCATGGAAGACGTATGGGAGAAGCAGTCATTTCTGCTGAATATCTCACAAAGCTGCAACTCATCTCTAGCCTGTGTGGCTCCTGTGGGAGACTCTGGAAAGGTCAGTACCCTTATTTTGAGATTTTGAGTCCCACTCTCCTTGTTATATCCATCTCCATTTTATAAAACCACATTTCTGACATTTGCTAAAGAAACTTAACAATCATATTTCCCCTGTCATTGGAAGCAAAGGAAGGCCCAAACTACTGGAACATATTTAACACCATATTTTTTCTCCTTAAGAAATTGCACTGATTTTAAAAGCAGGAGAAGTAATAGTTGGGGAAAGAAGTGTAGAGAAAACTTCTATTAGCCTCTCAAAGGAAAATTGATTTTTCTCATACATGCTGTTTTCTGAGAGTCAAATTAAAATATGCTTTCCACAGATCAGCCAGTTTCTGAATAGAAGGCCAATTCAAGGAAGAGTGAGCCAGTCTAGGAAATAAAACAGTGGTGTATAAAAGTTGAGCGTTAATCTGGTGTCGCAGCTGTAGCTTTCTCAAGAGAGTTGGTATTTTCTAACTATCTCCATTCTTTCCAGTGAAAAGGGAAAGAAAGAAAATAATACCCTCAAATGATCTTCTAATTTTCATCGTCATTATCTCCTTCCCTCTCACTCTTTATTTCTATCTCACACATACAAACGCACGCGTCATGCAGCCCCTAATCACCATCCAACACGAGAGCAACGACCATCTATTGCCATGTGAGGAAAGCTAGAGGTGATGGGGGAGGAAGAAGGGGGAACAAAGTCCCCTTTGCCCCCACGGGGAGCTATTCCGGCCAGAAGGTAATAGCTCAACACTGCCCCACAGGTCACTCGACCCCACAGTTAAGAAAAAAAAAAAAAAATGCTGGCACGGGAGATAAAAGGAATATAATGAAAATGTAAACGAAAAACTTTATACCAGGCATGGCCTGACAGAGGGAAGATTGATATCCCATGATGCTTTGTCTTGATGAGACAATGAAAAATAACCACCACAGCAGCTGTGTCAATATCAGACTTGGTAATGCACCACTGGCTGTGGGTTTTTATTTAATCCGCTTTGCTTTAAGATGATAACGGTTGTTACTTTTCAGTGCCTGTCTGTCAGCGCCCAGCATTGCAATATTCCTCCGCAGCTCTGCGAGCGGGTTTCATTTATTTTAAAATACCATTTCACACACTGCTGACTTTTAACAGTGTTCTGTGTGAGTTTGTGAGATTGAATAGTGACAGAAACAACACTTTTTATGAGAATACAGAATATTAAAAACGGGGCACAATATACAGATGGCAGTTTTCACTACAGCTTGTTTTTTTCCCCCTTGCTTCTGCAACTGAGCTTTCCCACTGAATGCATTTGTAGTAACACCATAAATGTCACTTTCACTGACTGCCTTTTGGCATTTTATTTAAATGGAATTCAACTCTGGCTTGCTGCTGCCGCAGTAGCTACTGCTGTTACCCACTTGTTTTTAGGGTGGCTCAGTTTTACAAAATCACCCCATTGATTTCATTCCTCAAGGCCCCAGAACAGGAAATATATGAATATCCACTCAAACCCTAATCCCTTGGCAAAGATCCAAGGTCCAAGGATTCTAAAAGACTTCACCAGGGGAGAGTGCTATAGCCATATGTGTTTGGCCTTCGTAGCCACACTGATTCAGGAATTTTTTCTGATCTCCGGGATTATTCCTGACCCAGAATCAAGTTATTTTTCATCATGGTGGGGGAGGCAGAGAAGCCAACACAAACTGTCTTCTTTGGAGTGCTATAGGCAAGAAGAGCACTCTGAGAGACAGGGCTCTGAGTGACTTATCTGAGCCTTGTGTCTATTACTACTGACTGGAAATACTTTGTTTGGGACGTTGTACCTGGGCCCAGTTTCTCTCTGTCGACCCTATCTTGGCAGGTCTGAGCTTCTGCTGCAGGGCCTCTCGACATGTGCAAGGGTGGCATTTTGCTGTCAACATGATGTTGACATGTGCAAATTCCCTTTTCTCTCCGTTTGCTCCTGCACAAAACATCCATTGCTTCATCAATTCCAGAGACTAAGTAGAATAGACAGGGACGGTGAAGCCTTTTCCTGGGAGGACCTGTAATTTGGGGAAAGCTAGCCTCTTGTCTAGGCCAAATGAGGCTGGAAATGAGCTGCTTAATCCAGCCTTATAAATGTGTCCATATCTCACAGACTTACCCCTGAATCTTAGACCCTAAGAGATTTCCAGCTGAGCTCCTGAATTTTCAGAAAATTGGAAATCTTTTTTTTTTTTTCTTTTATTATTCATATGTGCATACAAGGCTTGGTTCATTTCTCCCCCCTGCCCCCACCCCCTCCCTTACCACCCACTCCACCCCCTCCCGCTCCCCCCACCTCAATACCCAGCAGAAACTATTTTGCCCTTATCTCTAATTTTGTTGTAGAGAGAGTATAAGCAATAATAGGAAGGAACAAGGGGTTTTGCTGGTTGAGATAAGTATAGCTATACAGGGCATTGACTCACATTGATTTCCTGTGCGTGGGTGTTACCTTCTAGGTTAATTCTTTTTGATCTAACCTTTTCTCTAGTTCCTGGTCCCCTTTTCCTATTGGCCTCAGTTGCTTTAAGGTATCTGCTTTAGTTTCTCTGCATTAAGGGCATCAAATGCTAGCTAGTTTTTTAGGTGTCTTACCTATCCTCACCCCTCCCTTGTGTGCTCTCGCTTTTATCATGTGCTCATAGTCCAATCCCCTTGTTGTGTTTGCCCTTGATCTAATGTCCACATATGAGGGAGAACATACGATTTTTGGTCTTTTGGGCCAGGCTAACCTCACTCAGAATGATGTTCTCCAATTCCATCCATTTACCAGCGAATGATAACATTTCGTTCTTCTTCATGGCTGCATAAAATTCCATTGTGTATAGATATCACATTTTCTTAATCCATTTGTCAGTGCTGGGGCATCTTGGCTGTTTCCATAACTTGGCTATTGTGAATAGTGCCGCAATAAACATGGATGTGCAGGTGCCTCTGGAGTAACAGTCTTTTGGGTATATCCCCAAGAGTGGTATTGCTGGATCAAATGGTAGATCGATGTCCAGCTTTTTAAGTAGCCTCCAAATTTTTTTCCAGAGTGGTTGTACTAGTCTACATTCCCACCAACAGTGTAAGAGGGTTCCTTTTTCCCCCGCATCCTCGCCAACACCTGTTGTTGGTGGTGTTGCTGATGATGGCTATTCTAACAGGGGTGAGGTGGAATCTTAGTGTGGTTTTAATTTGCATTTCCTTTATTGCTAGAGATAGGTGTAAACCTAACAAAAGATGTGAAAGACCTCTACAAGGAAAACTATACACTTCTGAAGAAAGAGATTGAGGAAGACTATAGAAAGTGGAGAGATCTCCCATGCTCATGGATTGGTAGAATCAACATAGTAAAAATGTCGATACTCCCCAAAGTAATCTACATGTTTAATGCAATTCCCATCAAAATTCCAATGACATTCATCAAAGAGATTGAAAAATCTACTGTTAAATTTATATGGAAACACAAGAGGCCACGAATAGCCAAGGCAATACTCAGTCAAAAGAACAATGCAGGAGGTATCACAATACCTGACTTCAAACTATATTACAAAGCAATAACAATAAAAACAGCATGGTACTGGCACAAAAACAGACATGAAGACCAGTGGAACAGAATAGAGGATCCAGATATGAAGCCACACAACTATGAGCAACTTATCTTTGACAAAGGAGCTAAAAATATACGATGGAGAAATAGCAGCCTCTTCAACAAAAACTGCTGGGAAAACTGGTTAGCAGTCTGCAAAAAACTGAAACTAGATCCATGTATATCACCCTATACCAAGATTAACTCAAAATGGATCAAGGATCTTAATATCAGACCCCAAACTCTTAAGTTGATACAAGAAAGAGTAGGAAATACTCTGGAGTTAGTAGGTATAGGTAAGAACTTTCTCAATGAAACCCCAGCAGCACAGCAACTAAGAGATAGCATAGATAAATGGGACCTCATAAAATGAAAATTGGAAATCTTAACAGAGAAAGATTGAGCAGAAAAATACTATCCAAAGTCTCAGAACTGGACTCCATACTGTATCATTCAACACCCTTGGATACAGCATTTCTTAGAGACAAGCAAAGATGGAAATATACTCAGTAGATCCAAAAGCATTTTTCACACACCTCACTAGTTTCTAAAGGCATTAAAATCTTCCTTGATCTCTTCAATCATTGTAATTTTAAAATTGGTAGAGGTAAGGGATATGAGATTAAAGAGATGACCACAAAATAAACTTTGAAATGTGTTTGTTTTGGACTATATGCTTATATTAAAATTATCTTTTACAAACCTTTGAGAAGTGCTGAAGTAAAGATAACATGACAAGTTAGGCCACCAAAATATTTAAATAAATTTGTGAAATGAAATTACTCAAGACCATTGAAATGAAAGAGAAAAGTAGAGTCCAAGCAGGGATCAAATCTTATACAATTTGCATTTTTAAGATATCACTTAACATAGAAATCTGTCTCATTGTATACATTCCCCATCTCAATGAGTAGAAAAACAATATAATTAGGTTTCTTGGGCAGAAATCTCAGGTGTCATTCTTAACTCTTTTTCATTTGGCAACCCTCTCTTCTAATCAATCACTAAGTCCTGACAAGAGATCTACTTCATAGGATTAAAATGCATTTATTTCTTCCCATCTCCACTGCTCCCACCTTAATTTGTATCATTTTGATGAAGCAGTGGTTTACTTGTCTTCTTTTCTCCTCAAATCCATCCTTAATAATGTTGCCACAGTATGTTCTAAAACAAACACTTGGCCATGACACTTCACCCACGGAAATTTATGCCCTGTTTCTTGCTTATCTGTCCTCATGAGAGAAATCTTCTCTTGAGTACTTGAGCACATAGCACTCTCTATCTTCCTTCAGTTACTCCGTTTCTCACTTGACTTACTCTGTTTGTTGTTCTTTAAAAATTTTTCTCCCATGCATATGTATTTTCTCCTCCCTTAAAATATAAGAAATGAAGTTGACTTCTATTTTGCTATCCCCTATGATATCTAATTGACGATTGGCTCCAGTGCCATAACCCCAATAAATGAACAATACGTAGTCACATGGTTTCCTGAATATTTGTACCAGTCTAACATATAGCACACTTCCTGACAGTTACTATAAGGTTCCACTTTGAAACTAAGCACTGGTGATATGCAGTAGAAGAGCAGCCCCCAACTCTTCATGGGGGTCACCACAATGGTCTTCAACCCAACTTATAAGTGGGAGAAAAGTCCCTGTATGAGCATAGAAACCTCAGGGTTTTCTAGAAAATCTTGAGGTAGATATGGTATTTCTACTTATAAATCCTTCTGCTTGACTATATTGAATTTTATTGAGATTTTGAGGCTTAAATTGAAATCAGCCCTTCTTTTCTGGGCTATTGAAAAGAGCTATACACATTTCCTCTCTCACAACCCTCCTGGCAGAGTACAAGGGTATGGGAGTGTCTTTTCAAAAGGCTCATATAAATAGACCTTTTGGAAGGTAAGATTAGTACTGGATATGGGGAGATATAGGCAAATCTCATCTTTCTAATCTTCCACACTTTTGTCCTTCAGGACTTCTCACTAATTAAACATTTATAATAACTTTGAATGATCAATTTACTTTTATTTGAAATATCTGTTATCTTCACATTTCTGTGTATATTGGCATACCATTTTTGCTTTTTATGATTTTTGGAAGCTCTCTGTTTATAGTCTCTTTCTTCATCTCAGCCTTTTGCTTTTCCCCTGTGTATTTCTTAGCTTTTACTCTCCTCAGGTGACATCCTAGTAACAGTCTTTAAATGTCCTGCCTGCTCTCATGACCTCTGGCTATGATCAGAAGGAAAAATATCAGTGAGATGAGAAATCAGATAAAACAAATTTACTCAAATAAAAACTCAGCCCAAATCCCCTTTCCTTTAGCATTTAAAACTAGGAGCTGAAAAAGGTCACAGAAACAAAGTGTGTTTCAGAGAGAGCCTCTGGGCCTTTCAGAAAAGGATACTAATTGCATTTTCTTCCAGCAAGTGAGACTTATGTGAATGACAGGAAGCTCAAGTTCTCCGTGATTGGAGAAACATGGCCAAGGGGAGGTTGTCACAGGTGGAACTGAGTTTAGTTGCTTCTCTAGAGACTCCTTACCAATACCTTTTTATTTTTAAGAGAAACAAAATAGCACTCTTCCTCTCAGGCTCTGCCACCTAGTCCACACCTTGAGTAAAAAACAGTTTAAAAAATGCTAGTCTTAAAATCAGAGCTGATTAGAAACACGCACACACACACACACACACACACACACACACACACACACACACACACACGGACTTCCATTTCCTAAGCACATAGGAATAAACTTCTTTTCCAGGGTCTCGCCGTCCACCTATTGGACGTCATAAAGGTGACACAATTCCTGATGCTTCACCACTGTTACTCCCAATGCTATGCTGACTACCCACATTCAGACTCCTGACTCAAGTTTTGGCTTTGCAGCAGTGTCAGATTTTCTAAAGAAGTTATATTAAATCAACATAATTTTCTTTTCCTCAAAACATATGTATGGCTATGTACTTCCTTCTTTCATAATCCTTGAAGAGGACTTGGATATCTGGCTAACAGCACCTTTGTGGTTACCTCCAAACCACCTGAAATGCTGAGGAGACTCTGCTGTTGTTGATATCACTGTCAATGTCCCCAAATTACAGTTCCTTGCCTGCTTGATACTAATCATTCCTATGCCATTTCCCTGCCAGCATCTCTGGGGGCTTCTATTTTCTGAGCCAACCTTAACCCTTTGTTCTGCTCTGTTACTTGCACTACTCATCTATATTCTGCTGTAATTGTAGTCTCCTGCTTCTCGACTTTTGTCAAGACTATCAGAGACTCTGGCTTCTCTTTACTTACCTTTCAGGACAGTCACTCTAGTAGGACATCTGGGATTTTTGGACGGGACTCTGGACCTCTTATTCCCTTGCTCCAGAGCTAGGCCATACATTCCTTGTTAACTCCTCTTTGCATTTCTCCATAGCAGTTCTTTGAAACTTTCATTCCTCTTTGCAAGTTCTCTGCCTCAGTAGTCAACTTTTCTTCCCTTAAGGAAATAGATGCCATTAGGATTCTAACTTTAGTCCACTGGTGGGTTCTCATAGTCTCCTGAAATAAACTACCATTTATTTTGTAAGGGATCGCAAACCTGTGTTTTCATAACCAGCTTGTTCCTTTCTCTGATATTTGAGCCCATGAATCCAACTCTCTGATGAATATTTCCAGTTGATTATTGTTTGTTGGCCTTAAAAATCAGCATATTTCAAAATGAACTTAATATATTTTCCTTTTCCTAAATTTGTAAAGTATTATGAGGTTCATTTTTGTATCCAAACTTCAGAGAAAACAAGAAGTAAATGACATAAAATCTATTAAGAAATGTAATCAGTAGGATTTAATGACCACTTGGAGACCTAGCAAAGCTGGCCTTCAGAAGTGAAGGACAGTAAAGACTTTCCCAAAGGAGACCTGCTAGACCTGCCTTATAAGGTCTGTAAATGTGAGTTATTCAAGTAAGGCAAATGCTGGTAACTAACAATATGAAACATATGAAAGCACAAAACTTATTGCAAAAGCAAGAATACAATTAAATTCAGAATACTCTAATATTATAACAGACATGCATAAATCACTTTTAACTCCAGCATCAAAATTAAAAGGTGAAATTATTCAAAATAACTATAGCTATCATAATCTGATCATAGGTACACAATACATAAAAAAAGTCAGTGATGACATTAACCAAAATGTGCGGAGGAACAAAGTGAGGTGTCCTCAGAAACCAAAGCAAGCTAGTTTTACATCTATCATAGACCTTTAGTCTCCATGAGTATATGGTCCAAGGAGACCACCATTGAGGAAAACCCATGCACACTCAAGATTAATAGCATTCAAAGCTGCACAGCAGATGCTTGACTCATTTTCCATAATGCAGTCCAACTTCTGCTAAAGACACGGTGGCTTTCAACAAATCTAAGATTTTGTCAATTAAGCACATTAACTTTTCTCTTGCCTTCAAGGTAAGGGGGCACACTAAATTTTCTCAAAATGAAGGGCAAGGAAACCCTCAGCAGATCACAAATCGATTTAAACACAACTGATGATAATGTAGAACCAACTGAGAGCTTGTCCACATCAACGGAGCTTAATGTGTGGCAAACACTGAAAAATTTTTTGATTTCTCTTTATTCATTACTGTTTTGGGATGTTTTTATAACTAGAAACATTGGTCCTCATTCTTTCTGGAGTCATTGATAGAATTCGCTAGTGAAGCCATAGGGACTTGTTAGTTTCTTTGTGGGAGATTTGAATTCACAGGTTCATAATTTTTAATAGGCATTAAACTGCTAATATTTTCTGCTTATAAATTATCTTTTGGTAGGGTTTATTTTTTAAGGATTTTGTGCATTTTATTCAAATGTTCAAACTGACAAAGTTGCACTATTCTTTTACTTTTAATGCCAGTAGTGTCTCTAATGATGCTTACTTTTTGATTCCTCACATTGGCAACTTCTCCAATTCTCTTTTTATCGTGATCAGTCTTGTCAGTGATTATCAATTTCATTGGTCTTTTAAATCACTAACTTTTGGCTTTATTTGCTATATTGTATATTTGTTTTCTAATTCATTAATTTCTGCTTTCATATTTATTATTTTATAACATGAGCTTTTTTATCTTATTTGTTTATTGATTACAGTGCTGAAGGTGGAACCAGAACCTTGTTACATGCTAGGTAAGCACTCTCCCACTGAACTACTTTTCTAGCCCAAAGCATGATCTTACGTAATCAAATTTTTGAGATAAGTTATTGGCTCATTGATTTGAAGCCTTTTTATTGTCTAGTCTATGTATTTAAGGCTATGTATTTCCTTTTAAGCACAGCACTAACTGCATCTTGTAAATTCTTTTGTTTATATTTTCCTTATCCTTCAAGGCAACAAAGTTTCCAATTTCCACTAAACTTTCCTCTTTGACTCACACCTTACCTAAAACATGAGAGCTTTCTAGTTATCTTCTTATGGTTTTCTAGCTTTAGGCATTACAAACAATTTCTTCATGATTTCTATACTATGGAGTTTGCTGATAATTAACTTCTAATCAGGTTTGGGAACTATTCTATGCCATTAAAAGAATGCTCATTCTGCAGTGATTTGTCCAGTGTTATGTACAGATCAATAAAGTTTGTTAATCATGTTCAGATCTTCTATACTCTCTGATTTTTTGTTGTCTGTCTTATCAGTTATTAAAAAAAGGTTAAATTTTGCATAATTTTTTAGAGTTTTATATTCTTCCTTAAATTTTGTCAATAACTCAAAATTGTCTATGTATTTTGGGCACATTATTAGTTATATATAAATTTAGAATTTTTATATCTTTCTGGCAAATTTATACTTTTGACATTATAAAATATCCTCTCAGTTTATAGTATTCTTTTCCTTAAAGTAGACTGTTCTTTATTACTTCTTTCATCTTCTATCACATGGGCTTAAATTGTTTTTTTTTTTTTTTCAAGTAAGAACCAGGCAGACATTTGTCAAAATTTATATAATTAATTTGAGACTAGGGTGATGATCTTCTTTTTAAGGGATTTAGTTTGTGCCTTAGAGTCTGCTAGAGGTAAAAGCAATCACAGATGTTAAGGTTTAAGCTGTTCTGGCATTTGTCTAGGTTTGGTTGAATTCTGAGTCACAGTCAGTCCTACTTTGTAGCCTTTAGAATTCAGCCCAAGGGATAGGTATTCACCAGGGTAGTCTGCAGTCCTTAGATCTAACTTTGCTGCTTGCTGATCCTTTCTTGACTGCTTCTTTCAGAAATAGGAGATGCTGCTAATGGGAAAACTTCTCTAGTACTGTGCTTTGGTTTGCCTTCTTCTGTGTCTTGGCCCTGTAACTACTTGATGCTTTGTGATGTCTGACAAAAAAATCTTTTTCTTTTCTTTCTTTTTTTTTTTTTTTGCAATGCTGAGTATCGAACCCAAGGCCTCAAGCATTCCATGCAAGCCTTCTATCAATGTGCTATGTCCTCATCCCTTGATAAAGAATCTTTGACCAAATCTTAAGCAGGCTCTCGAGTTCTCTCCTGGATTAGGCATCAACTTTGCCTATACAGACTTGAATAATGCACTAAACATTTTCTAACAGCTCAAGGTCAATTCCTTCATGATCTTGTCACCTCCTTAAAGTGCTTCCTGCAGAAAACTCAAGGCTTCAGAAAGAAATGACTATTCTAGACAATGCCTGAAAATCAGGCCTGGTGTCCCAGACTAAGCAGAGGAGTAGAAGCCTAATTTTGAAAAGTGTCAACTAGAAAACCCAGAGGTGGATCAGGCCCCCTTTCCACTTTTTTAAAGTTTTCACTTCCTTCACTTACTGAGCCCCCACTTAACTCTATCTCTAATTCCTTATTCTCCTTTTCAAAACTCAGTTACCTCTGCACAAATTGAAGCTGAGTTTATTTCACAATGGATCCTGCCATATTGCAACAATATATTACTGATTAAAATTTGTCCTTACTACTTTAGCAACCATCCTGTCTTGTTTATCTCTGACATTTATGATGTAGTCAAGCCGATCAGAATGTGTGTGTGTGTGTTTCTGTTCCAGCCTTTCTAGTTTTTTTTTTCCTTGCAGTTGTTGGGTTTGAACCCAGGGCCTTGTGCCTGCTAAGTAAGCACTGTAACACTGAGCTACACCACCTTGTACTTCTGGTTATTTTTATTAGAAGGATTGGTAAGTATCACATTTTCATTTTCAGAAGTGGAAGTTCCTTCCCCCTTCCCTCTTCAAACCACTCAATGTGGTTTCCATCATCATCATTAAAGGGTTTGTTAGTACAATGTTGCCAATATTGGAACATATTTAACTAATGCTTCCTTGAATCTTAGCTTCTTAGAATCCTTTACAACATTGGACACCAAGGAACATTCCTCATTCTTGAAAAATGCTAACCCCACGTTCTCCTTTTTTCTCTTACCACCCAGACAC
The DNA here is from genome assembly GCF_047511655.1 of Castor canadensis. Lineage (NCBI taxonomy): Eukaryota > Metazoa > Chordata > Mammalia > Rodentia > Castoridae > Castor > Castor canadensis. Next base: position 98,067,146 of record NC_133396.1, on the reverse strand, counting down.
CTCCATTTCAGTTTCATTGCTGGTTTCTCTTCTACTTTGCCTCTAACTGTTGGGAGTTTTACAGAACTCAATTTTTATTCTTCTTCTCTTCACTCCCTTTTTTTCTCTACATTCTTAACTAAGACAATTTTTTTTTGTTTTGTTTTTGCTAATCCTCTTTCCTTTTCCCCCCTCACTTCAAATCCTTCAACATATCCTATATTCTAACACTGAAAATGTTTCAAATTTGCTTTCCTTTCTATTTCTATTGGCATAATTCAATTTTGAGCTATATTCATTTCTCATCTGAACTAAGACTATATTTCTAATCGACTTCTTTGCTTTTGCCCCCCCTTCCTTCAATCCATTCTTAGATAACAGTTTTCTTTTTAAATGTGTAAATTGAGTCATGCTCTTAATGTGCTTAAAAATCTCTCAAGGATTTTTCATCACAGTGAGAATAAAGTGAAATTCTTGTTTTTGGTGTTTACATTTATGAAGTATAGTATTCATCTGCTAAAACAGATGTTTAACAAAGACATTTAAACAAATCAAGGTTTATTCCTTTATGTAAAAGAACTCAGAAAGGCATTACCCAGTGTTGATTTGGTGACTACACAAAGTCATGAAGATCTCTCACTTCTCTTCTGTCATTCTTAGCCTTGGCTTTGATTCTAGATGTTGACTCATGATTATAATATGGCTGGTGGGCCTATAGTGCTAACATTTATTTTCTAAATGGGGAGTAAGGAGAGAGAAAAGTGCAAAGGGTTCATAACTATTCTTAATCCTGCTTTGAAGAAACTTGTCTGGAAATTCTCACCTGAAAAATTCTGCCTTGGACAAACATAATCACTTTTTCACATTTACATTGTAGTGAGTCTAAGAAAGATAATATTTTAGCTGAGTACATTTTCACTTCCCAAAAAGGGGCAGGCTTCTCTAGCAAGGAAAGAAAATGAGTTTCAGGAAGCTACTATCAGTCTCTACTGGAAAGGCTGAAATGATCTTCATCTTGGCTTCTTCTCTGGCCTTATGACACAATGTCTTCCCTGCTCATCACACCTTGACTACACAATCTTTTGCAACTACTCGTCTAAATTAAAATTATCTTGTTAATCATAATACAGTAATCTTTGATTGTTACTTCTTTTATCCTAGGAGTCTTTCTCAAGAACCTTTGCTCTCAATGGTTTGTGCTACTCACCATAGCTGTATATCATTATTTCTTGACATTAACTTGTTTGTTTTCAAATCATTAGTTATATTTATGAGTCAGCATATTAAAGAATAATATTCAAGTAGCTCTATGAAGCAAGGGAATACCAAATTATAATTTTAGCTAAATTTCTAGTACCTGCAAAGAAAAGACCAGGATCTTCTCCCAGAATGCAACTGTTATACCTCTGAGTGCCAAATACTTGCTTTATATTCAACATTGAAAATCCCACCAGGCTAATGTTTATTGTTCTTTATCAAGCTCGTTCCTAGCCTCCTAGTTATGCCAGTCACTAGGTGTATGGAGTAGTAAAAAGTACAGCATTTAGTTTGCAATTAAATACCAGCTCTTAAGCCCAAAAGATCCCAAAAGAGGAATATTGCCTGTTAGGAAATTCAAGATACAGAAAGAAGGTTTTGCATTGTGTTGCAACATTAAAATAATTACAAATGGGATATGGAATAGAAGATAGACATAAGAATACAATTTTTTATTTATATGGTTTTAACTTTAACCATATTAAATGGCTATTTTTGTTTCACGTTCAGTCACTATGGCTAACATTTTTTCTATTTGCACCTCAGAATGTTTGTACAGCTTATTCAGATCATGTATTTAGTGGCAGAGTCAAGTTAGAACAAAGATCTGGACACTTAGCCTGACCAAAAAACCAACAAATGCAAAAATACAAGGTATATATCAGAGGAAAAAAGTCAGCATCTGATCACTTCCTTTGCTCTGAACTTTCATGAGAATCTTCACATTGCACAGTCTGAACCCAGAGGAGGGGGAGGAGGCCCAGAAAGAAGGCTCATGTATACAGAATTCTAGCCCTCGTGTTCTCTCTTCAGACTCAGGCAATCACCACAACGTGAAAGGAAGAGCTGCACAATTTCTATTTCATATCTAATCCAATCGTCTGTATCTCTGGGAAGGGAGTAAATATGGGATTGGCACAACCACCTCTGTGCCCTCAGCATTCTGTGTTGAGTCCCCATGTCCTTTGCATTGTGTGGAAGTGTTTGGTCTCAGTGCCTCTTCTCCTTTGCAAAGGGGGAGGGGACGGTGGTGATGGGGGAGCCAATTATGGCAGCTTCTAGCTGCAGTGTGCAGGGTGGCTGGGTTGTCATTCATTACCGCCTAATGTTTAGCTGCAGTATGCAAACCACCAAGGCGGTGAGGAATCGCAGCTGAGAAGGGAATGCCTGACAGAGGCAATAAAGTACCTTCTTCTTCAAGAGGTGCCACTGCAGGGTCATAGAATTTGCATGCTACTCCAGTGGCGCCTGAAACTCAGGTTATTAATTATTATCCAAATCACCCCCCTTGTTACCTCCAAGCTCTCATTATGGCTGCAAACACAGGTATGTTCAACTCCCTCCCCACTGCCCCCATATATTATGCCACCACTTTGTTATATAACTACTGAGAGCAGGAGCCCATCAGAGGGACTTTAAACAAAATAAAAACTCTGCCGAGGAGTGCTCGCTCTTTGTTTGGCTGAAAAGGGATGGAGGTAATGTGAAATACCTTCACCCTGAAGTCCAGCATCCATGCTCATCAAGTGAACTTAGATTCTGAGATTATCTTCTGTCATTTTGTCACTATGCATTTGCTTTGCAAAGCGCAGGATCAGTGCTGGAGGCTGTTACACATGTTCAGAACCAGGTCTTGCTGCAAATGGAAAGTCAGGAGCATCTTGGAAGAAAGAGGTTAACCTGATCATTGTTGTTTATCGAGGCCCATATAGTACCTTTCACAAACCTCAGAAGCTTTATGGAATTCAGACTGACCCCATAACTCTGCCTGCTAGACTCTTCTCTTTTGTAAAATTACCAGCAATCCAACTATAAATGATTTCCTTTAGAATAGTGGGCTGTCTCCTTGCCCTCATGACCTCTCTCCCTCTTCCTAACATCATAGAGCAATCTCCACCTGGTTAGCCTGGTACATTCTCCAGTGCTAGAGGATATGCCAAGAAATCCAAACTGCTTGCATACTCTTTTGAACTTGACTTCTTTCACTTGCAGATTAGTACAATGATGTAATTGATATTTATGTCCATAAAATTCATTTATGAATATACACCTAGTGGATATTGACTTTTGTGCTAAGCAGAAGCAAATATGACATTGTAAATATAGCATTTAGTACAATGCTTAGTAGCTCCATAAATATTTCTTTCATTATCTAAATTACTTTTATTAATAAGTATGCCTAGTTGCTGATAAAATTTCTCTACTAAAGCCATTACCTAGGCCTCTTCTCTGTATTATATGTATATTATTATTATATATATATAATTACATTAATATAATATGCCTCTGTGTTATTATTCCATTGTTTCAAAGTAGAATTTCCAGGCAGGATACGTCTCCCAGACTTCATGTTCCCTTTCTCTGTGCGATATATGCATTTGTGTGTGAATATGCATGTATGTGTTTGTGTGTGAGAATATAACGTAAGTGGTAGAATACTTGCTCTTGGTTCAATGTTCAACACAGAAAAAAATTAAAAGAGAAAAAGAAAAGGGAAAATATACTCTGTAAAAGAAAAAATTGGCTTACTAAACATTTGTTTGATTTTCTCTGTATTCTATTGCTATGCCAGATCAACCTGGAACTCTCCACCAATCAAAGTAGCAAAATGGTGAACAGTTATCTATTTTATTGGAATTTGGGATAATGGATCTGTATCAACAAATAATCACCATTTATAAATTTATGGATTTCATGCAATTCTATCTTATCCATGTAATATCTTTGGGATAATGGGTCTGTATCAACAAATAATCACCATTTATAAATTTATGGATTTCATGCAATTCTATCTTATCCATGTAATATCTTTGTCTCATGAGCACTCAGAAATAACTCCCATGCTCCTATGTATATTGAAAATTAGAGGTAGCAAATTGAGGGTCATCGTGTTTCAAAGAGACATGATCATTATTTCCTGTGTTCTAAAATACCCTCTTTGAAGTTGGATGCCACCACAGGCTTTCAAGAATCTTATACTTTGCCCATTGAAATAGAGAAAGTAGAAGTTACCCATAGAGTACCAGTGATGGGCCACTAACCTGGCATAATGACCTTCACAATGACTCTTTCCAGGTAGGTATGATTCACTCTTTCCAGCAGAAGAATATGAAATGAAAAATGGTTACAAAATGTTTCCAAATGACAGAGTGAGAGGGAGAGTGTAGCTATAGCACTGGAGCTAGCCAACAAAGGATGTGTGCTAATCAGGATACCATGTTTCCTTGGTGAGTGTTATGCTTCACAGTGCTCACACTGCAAATGCTCAAACATCTTTGTAAATTCCTCTTTGGGGATATCCTTAACAGCTTTTTCCCCAGTTAAAGAAAACATCAGTATCATTGCAATATTGTCACATCTGGTTTTTGACCAGCAAGCAATTACTCACCTTAATTGTCAGACTTAGCTCCAAAAACCTTTTGCCTGTTTTTAGAAATTAAAATCGCCACAAAAGCATAGACTTCTTCATTGAAGATATCACATTTCCAAATAAACTAAAACAATTTTAAAAACATTATCAAAAAATATTTATTTGTTTTGTATTACTGGAGATTGAATCCAGGGCCTTAAAGTTACTAGAAAAGTGCTCTGTCACTTAAGTTATATCCCCAGCCCTAATTTTTTTTAATGGCAGCATCTATGGAATTAATATACAATTCATTTATGTGGCTAGACATGTCTGCCATGTATCAATCCTATTTCATCTTTTTCAATCTTCTTTCCTTGGAGAGAGGGCTCTAGTATGCACAGAAAATGAAGTGGAGAACATTGAGTAACTGTGTGGCAAGGGGTTCCTGCAGAACAGAGTCCTGCCCCAGTCTCAAACCTGGGAGTCAAACATAAAGGGATTTGAATGTTGTTTCCTTCTCTTTTCTTCTTGCTCTTCCGAACTCATTGTAATGAGTAGAATAATTATAATGGTGAAGTGGACCAAGATTTTTGTACCATCTTCAAACAGTGGACCCAGTTTATTTTGCTTGCTTGTTTGCCTTGATAGCCTAGAGCCAGCTCTGTGTGGGGAATAACGAGAGGAGCTATTCAAATCACAGAGTATTGAAGTGAGGTGATAGCACACTCATCTGCAGAAGCAACTTGAAAAAGCTCAGAAACACCACTCTCAGTGGTGACAAGTGACAGAAGATTAGTAAACATCCTTGGGATCCTCAGAAGCTCTTGAGAAGAGCACTGGGCATCCACTGAACAGTGAGAACAAGGACGTGAATGATGATCTTTAGGATCTTACAGATGAGGGCAGCTTGGCAGGGAAACAAACTTGGGACATCTGAATTTTGTAGGGAAATACATAAAAAATTCTATTATGTTCATTTAAAATGTCAAAAATTAGCATTTTATGTTCACACCTTTTAAATTTGGGTGCGCCCACTGATATTTATATACAGGGGATAATGTATGAAATTCTTAGCACATTGATTGACCTCTTGTGAGCACTGAGTATCTGGCAACTTTTATCGAAATGTGTCATCTTTGCAGAGAAGTGCCAGAAGTCGAAATAAGAAAATGCTATGTGGATTGCTACAAAAGAATAGAGGCTAAATTTAGTAAATCCTGAGAAGGCCAGCATTGGAACTAGCAAGATGTTCCATATACAGTATGTAGGCATCTGGAAGTGGTAGCAGAAATGACTAAGGATTTAGGCAGTATTGAGTTCAAAAAGATCAAGTCATACCATACCAGTCCCATCTACTGCTTTGATAGCTTTTTAGAATAACTACATTAGGGAAATGAGGTAGACCCAGTGTAGCTAGATTTCAGCAAGGCATGTAACAAGCTCTTTCATGGTACTGAATGGATGAACAGAAGTATGAACTGGGTATATGGGAGGCAAATTAGAAATTCCAGCGATGACAATCTCCAAAAGGTAATTAACAAATTATTGCAGTTTTAAAGGGATTGTGAATGATACCTCACTGTGGTCCTAATCATCTTTTTTTTTTTTCTGAGACAGATCTCACTATGTATCCCAAGCTGCCCTCGAACTTGCCTTATAGCCCAGGCTGGCCTCAAACTCATGGTCCTCAGGATGCTAGAATTGGTGTGTACCACTATGCCTGGTTCAAAATCTTTCTCAACTATGTGTATAATAAAGTAGGTTTGTAGAAAATATTTCTTCAAATTTGTCTAGCATGCTCTATCTTCAGGAAATGTTTAGTATCTATAGTTTATGGACTATATTTTGGCTTTCTTCTCTTCCTCTTAAATTTCCTGTTCATACTCTGGAAGAGATAGCAAATATAGTAGGGATCCCAAAAGATCATTTATTATCCAACTTTTTGTCCTGGTATACACCTGATGATTTTCAAGTTTAGGAAACTTCATTGTGGATGCAGTTAGATCCTCATTAGCCTAAATCAATATTATAGGGAAATAAAATACTGGATAAGTTTTAATTGCATTGACAAGGCGCAAGCAAGATGCATGAGATTCCATGACAGGCAACTTATTTGACTCCTCTTTAAACTGATTTATTCCTTGTATTGTTCAATATTTACATAGCACTGAGTTCTATATAGAAGAGTACAGAACCAGAGGACCACTTGCCTATACTTCTGATATAGTCAAACCTGCTAATGTGTTTGCAAGATGAGAGCAGTCCAGTTACCTAGAATTATCATTCTGAGAAAGCAAATTAGCAATTATCTTCTGTTTTCTTATTACTCTTCCCTATCCTAATCAGTACTTTAAAGTCATCTTATTAACTACATATACACATTCCTTTAATATTGCTAGCACCTTCTCAGTGATGTTTTAGGGCCTTCATAGATTCTTGGGAAACAGCCAGCTCATAATCCAGCTTTGTGCGTTAGTAAGAATTCCTTGCAATGTATCATCAAAACTAAGACACTTTTGAGAGTGGAAGGAGGAGCTATTAATTATGTTGCTGGCATAGTAGAAGTCACTGCTGGGTAGAGGAGTCATGATCCAGACAAACCCTGAGGTAAGGTGGCTCATAGCAACTCAACTACTGCAGAGATGAAGAAAGACTATAGAGTTTAGGATGAATCTTTGGCCTTCTCAGTTGTAATCCACTTCCAAAACAAATGTAGGGTGTTTTTTCTTCTATGCAGTCCTATACCTAGTTACTGAAAATATACCCATATTCTCTTTTGGAGAAATTGCATCTTACTCGGAATGCAGGCAACTCCTCTGCTCTGCTGTCAGGCTAGGACTAAGCATAAGTTCCTGTCTTGAGTCTTTTTCAAGGCAGTCAAATATTCTGTCTCCTAAACTGTGGTTCACAAGTCAAGTGCTGCAGGTGGTTCCCTTGCAAGCTTTTTCTCCTGATTTGAGGTGAGAGGAATGCCTCTACTCCTCAAGTATAGGCTAGGCTGTGTGTGGGCAGGTAGTGTGTGAACCATTAGCTAATTGTTCCTCCCTTTGTAAAATCTGTGTAGAATACCCATCATTTTACTTTGGAATGCATGTGTACTTGACACCTACCATTTTGTTCTTGGCCTTGGAGTCACAGCTAAGGAAACTGTCCTACTTTAACTTCCTGTTTTGCTTTTATAAAATGCTATCAAAATAAAACAAAGGCACTTCATAGAAATTATACCTCAAAATTTTCTTTTACAAAGAAAATATGAATTTTTTAGTCTCTGCATTAAGCGCTTTTCTTTTGGCAGACACATCCAATCTCTCCCTCTTCCCACATGACAACATTTTGATTTTATTTGGTATGGTAGTAAGCCTGTTTAAAAATGATTCATCTTCTTCAGACTTCCTTGAAAACAGAGATTAACATGTGACCCTGTTCTCAGTGAGATGTAAGTGGGAAGTTACTGGATGAAGTTTCTGGGAAAGCTTTCAAAATGGACAAAGCTGATTCATACATCTTCTCACCTTTTGCTCTTTTCTCCTTCTTTCTGTCTGGAATGCAGACATGATGTTTGAAAGATCAGCTGCCATCTTGAGACCATGAAGATAAAACTACACAGAAAGGATGGCATAGCAGGAAGATAGGAAGGACTACTAGCTATACCTTAGGATGCCACATTCAAACACATTACATGTGCCAATGGAACCCTTCATTTAGGTAAGCCACTCTCTGAAGGATTTTCAACCACTTACAACTGAGTATACTGTATTTCTGATTGACAGAATTCTCTGAGAACCCAACATCTTTCGGCCTGAATAAGGAGGAGATAAAACACAACTGTGCTCTGGCACACATACTATTATGAAAACAGTGGGCTGTCCCCCTATTATTTCTCCAGATCCCCTAAGACTTTCTTGGGGAGAAAGAACAGCAATAAAGAGAGAGTAAAAACCAACTGTTGTTTCTCTAAGAGTTCTCTGATCTGTTGAGATTATAAGATTGCTCTGTTTATAGCTTAAATTACAAAATGTAACATATAATTCCTTTTTTTTTCTGGAGCTCTGGTTAGAGATTTTAGGAATACAGAATGAATATTTCAAACTGATAAATCATTCCTGCATCTATTGGATGAAACATGTCTCATGTGCCAAGGACA